>NC_080036.1:4416577-4757240 GCF_030020395.1 Manis pentadactyla | reverse complement strand
ACAGCACTCTCGTGATCTACATGGAGAAACCATCCTTTGCTGTGTTTCTAAAGCTAAATGCTTAAGGGCAGCCCTAAGACCTCTGCATTCAAGCACACTGGAGAAGGCCTTTCATGCTTGGATTTTTCGTCCAAAGACTTGGAATCATGCGGGAGGTCCTGGTTTCCTGTACGTGCTAGAAGAGGATGCAAAAGGCCAACTCATCCCGTTACTAGAAATGCCATGATGATGCCTTAGCTGTAAATTGCCCGAAACTCCATCAGGAGTGCCTTATGCAAGACTTTGAAATAGGAAATAGTCCACCGTGCACTGAGGAAACCCTCCCTGAGAACACAAGGTTGCTTGCGCCTTGCATGCAATTTGCTCCTATGTGGTTTGGAATCCAGTAAACGTTGTAGTGGAAGGCTGTATTCCCTATAAGGCCTCTATCTCAAGACGTAATTGGGTCTGGAATAGGCATTCCCACTAGCCACATGGGAAGTTAGAGAAGATGCTTTCAAATAATCGCAGTGGAGGCAAGTCAGCTTTGGATTCAGCTTATGTGGGTGAAAGGAAGCAGTGCAGAATGCCCCATTCAAGGACTCATTGACATCATTGCACTAGATGCTGGAACAGCTTTCAATGTGCTTTCCATGTCTGTCCTGTGTGCGTGCACTCTAAGCACCTGAGTGAAGTCTGCTGTGTGGAGCTGTTTTCGGCTGAGCAACAGATGCTTGCTTGTAGGGCCAGTCATATGCGGCCATGCTTTGCAAGACTTTCTGTGATAAATATTCCCGCGTACAACGAATTTTTCTTGCATTGTGATTTCAGTGTCTATCTTGTGTGCCTGCACTATGAGCTTCTGGCTATTAATCCTGTGTAGTGCTCGCTTTTGCTGAGCGGCAATGGGGTGCTCGCTTGCTTTGCCATTTTAGTGAAGTCTTGCTGAGGAAGGCTGGCTGTCAGAAAAATTCCCGCATACAACGAATTTACCTTGTAATTCTCAAAAGTTGCGTTTTTCTGCTACTTCCTGGATGCTTCAGAGAGGCCCAGGTAGTCTGGGTGGTATGGAAGCCGGTCTCCCATTCCACAGTCTGAGCTGTGAAACCTGAGTGAACATTTTTCAGTCCCCAAGCATCATGTAAGCAACAGGTGTGTGAAAGCTTCTCCAAAGCTTGGTTGTGATGAGGCCCCAGACCTCAGAGCTCTTGTCCTGCAGAGAAGGTATGGGACTCTCTCAGACCATGTGATTTGCTACTCAGCCATATTCAGAAAGGCAGCCAAACACTGCTGTGAAAACTAGAGCTTCTTTCATATACTTACACTCCCAGATACGAGAATACTGTGAAGAGGTCTTCTGCCCAGCCTCAGGGGAAGAGGCAAAGAAAGCTGCTTCCTGCACAGCATTTTAAGCAGGACGGATGGGCGTTCTGTTCAGCAGGTGAAAAGCAGGGAGGACCAAGAGCCTCGGTCAAGTAAGCTCCTCCTATGGCTAGTGCAGCTTAATTCAAACGTGCAATGGAAATTTTTCTGGGGTCACTGAGATCAATCTTCACTATCTAACACTTTCAGTTGCTTTCTCCAAATTCATACACCGTGGAATGCCCAAACGTACGTGTGCATTGTGTCCTCTCTGAATCCAGCTTAAGTCCGAAACATACGTGTGCTGAGAGTAGGACTTGCAACAAGTTTTAGGGAAGAGGCAGTTGGAGTCCTTCATCTGATCATCCTTTCATCAGAACAAAGCATTTCTCTGGGCCACAACTCTATCAGCCTGAACTGACCACGTGCAGCACAGCACTCTCGTGATCTACATGGAGAAACCATCCTTTGCTGTCTCTCTAAAGCTAAATGCTTAAGGGCAGCCCTAAGACCTCTGCATTCAAGCACACTGAAGAAGGCCTTTCATGCTTGGATCTTTCGTCCAAACACTTGGAATCATGCGGGTGGTCCTGGTTTCCTGTAGGTGCTAGAAGAGGATGCAAAAGGCCACCTCATCACTTACTAGCAATGCCATGATGACGCCTTAGCTGTAAAGTGTCCGAAACTACTGCAGGAGAGCCTTATGCCAGACTTTGAAATAGGAAACAGTACACCGTGCACTGAGGAGACCCTCCCTGAGAGAACACAAGGTTGCTTTCGCCTTGCATGCAATTTGCTCCTATGTGGTATGGAAACCAGTAAACGTTGTAGTGGAAGGCTGTATTCTCTATACGGCCTCTATCTCAAAGACGTAAGTGGGCCCGGAATAGGCATTTCCACTAGCCACATGGGAAGTTAGAGAAGATGCTTTCAAATAATCGCAGTGGAGGCAAGTCAGCTTTGGATTCAGCTTATGTGGGTGAAAGGAAGCAGTGCAGAACGCCCCATTCAAGGAATCATTGACATCATTGCACTAGATGCTGAAACAGCTTTCAATGTGCTTTCCATGTCTGTCCTGTGTGCGTGCACTCTAAGCACCTGAGTGAAGTCTGCTGTGTGGAGCTGTTTTCGGCTGAGCAACAGATGCTTGCTTGTAGGGCCAGTCATATGCGGCCATGCTTTGCAAGACTTTCTGTGATAAATATTCCCGCGTACAACGAATTTTTCTTGCATTGTGATTTCAGTGTCTATCTTGTGTGCCTGCACTATGAGCTTCTGGCTATTAATCCTGTGTAGTGCTCGCTTTTGCTGAGCGGCAATGGGGTGCTCGCTTGCTTTGCCATTTTAGTGAAGTCTTGCTGAGGAAGGCTGGCTGTCAGAAAAATTCCCGCATACAACGAATTTACCTTGTAATTCTCAAAAGTTGCGTTTTTCTGCTACTTCCTGGATGCTTCAGAGAGGCCCAGGTAGTCTGGGTGGTATGGAAGCCGGTCTCCCATTCCACAGTCTGAGCTGTGAAACCTGAGTGAACATTTTTCAGTCCCCAAGCATCATGTAAGCAACAGGTGTGTGAAAGCTTCTCCAAAGCTTGGTTGTGATGAGGCCCCAGACCTCAGAGCTCTTGTCCTGCAGAGAAGGTATGGGACTGTCTCAGACCATGTGATTTGCTACTCAGCCATATTCAGAAAGGCAGCCAAACACTGCTGTGAAAACTAGAGCTTCTTTCATATACTTACACTCCCAGATACGAGAATACTGTGAAGAGGTCTTCTGCCCAGCCTCAGGGGAAGAGGCAAAGAAAGCTGCTTCCTGCACAGCATTTTAAGCAGGACGGATGGGCGTTCTGTTCAGCAGGTGAAAAGCAGGGAGGACCAAGAGCCTCGGTCAAGTAAGCTCCTCCTATGGCTAGTGCAGCTTAATTCAAACGTGCAATGGAAATTTTTCTGGGGTCACTGAGATCAATCTTCACTATCTAACACTTTCAGTTGCTTTCTCCAAATTCATACACCGTGGAATGCCCAAACGTACGTGTGCATTGTGTCCTCTCTGAATCCAGCTTAAGTCCGAAACATACGTGTGCTGAGAGTAGGACTTGCAACAAGTTTTAGGGAAGAGGCAGTTGGAGTCCTTCATCTGATCATCCTTTCATCAGAACAAAGCATTTCTCTGGGCCACAACTCTATCAGCCTGAACTGACCACGTGCAGCACAGCACTCTCGTGATCTACATGGAGAAACCATCCTTTGCTGTCTCTCTAAAGCTAAATGCTTAAGGGCAGCCCTAAGACCTCTGCATTCAAGCACACTGAAGAAGGCCTTTCATGCTTGGATCTTTCGTCCAAACACTTGGAATCATGCGGGTGGTCCTGGTTTCCTGTAGGTGCTAGAAGAGGATGCAAAAGGCCACCTCATCACTTACTAGCAATGCCATGATGACGCCTTAGCTGTAAAGTGTCCGAAACTACTGCAGGAGAGCCTTATGCCAGACTTTGAAATAGGAAACAGTACACCGTGCACTGAGGAGACCCTCCCTGAGAGAACACAAGGTTGCTTTCGCCTTGCATGCAATTTGCTCCTATGTGGTATGGAAACCAGTAAACGTTGTAGTGGAAGGCTGTATTCTCTATACGGCCTCTATCTCAAAGACGTAAGTGGGCCCGGAATAGGCATTTCCACTAGCCACATGGGAAGTTAGAGAAGATGCTTTCAAATAATCGCAGTGGAGGCAAGTCAGCTTTGGATTCAGCTTATGTGGGTGAAAGGAAGCAGTGCAGAACGCCCCATTCAAGGAATCATTGACATCATTGCACTAGATGCTGAAACAGCTTTCAATGTGCTTTCCGTGTCTTTCCTGTGTGCGTGCACTCTAAGCACCTGAGTGAAGTCTGCTGGGTGGAGCAGTCTTAGGCTGAGCAGCAGATGCTCGCTGGTGGGGCCAGTCATATTCAGCCTTGCTGTGGAAGACTTTCTGTGAGAAAAATTCCCGCGTACAACGAATTTTTCTTGCAGTGTGCTTTCAGAGTCTGTCTTGTGTGCCTGCACTCTTAGCGACTGGGCGATTAATCCTGTGTAGTGCTCGCATTTGCTGAGCGGCGACGGGAGCTCGCTTGTTTTGCCATTTTAGTGAAGTCTTGCTGAGGAAGGCTGGCTATCAGAAAAAATCCTGCATACAAAGAATTTACCTTGTAATTCTCAAAAGTTGTGTTTTTCTGCTTCTTCCTGGATGCTTCAGAGAGGCCCAGGTAGTCTGGGTGGTATGGAAGCCGGTCTCCCATTCCACAGTCTGAGCTTTGAAACCTGAGTGCCCATTTTTCAGTCCCCAAGCATCATGTAAGCAACAGGTGTGTGAAAGCTTCTCCAAAGCGTGGTTGTGATGAGGCCCCAGACCTCAGAGCTCTTGTCCTGCAGAGAAGGCTCTGGGAGTGTCTCAGACCATGTGATTTGCTACTCAGCCATATTCAGAAAGGCAGCCAAACACTGCTGTGAAAAGTAGAGCTTCTTGAATATACTTATACTCCCAGATACGAGAATACTGTGAAGAGGTGTTCTGCCCAGCCTCAGGGGAAGAGGCAAAGAAAGCTGCTTTCTGCACAGCATTGGAAGCAGGACGGATGGGCGTTCTGTTCAACAGGTGAAAAGCAGGGAGAACCAGGAGCCTCGGTCAAGTAAGCTCCTCCTATGGCTAGTGCAGCTTAATTCAAACGTGCAATGGAAATTTTTCTGGGGTCACTGAGATCAATCTACACTATCTACCACTTTCAGTTGCTTTCTCCAAATTCATACACTGTGGAATGCCCTAACGTACGTGTGCATGACGTCCTCTGTGAATTCATATTATGTCTGAAACATGCATGTGCTGAAGTAGGACTTGCAACAAGTTTTAGGGAAGAGGCTGTTGGAGTCCTTCATCTGATCATCCTTTCATCAGAACGACGCTTTTCTCTGGCTACAACTCTATCAGCCTGAACTGACCACATGCAGCACAGCACTCTCGTGATCTACATGGAGAAACCATCCTTTGCTGTGTTTCTAAAGCTAAATGCTTAAGGGCAGCCCTAAGACCTCTGCATTCAAGCACACTGGAGAAGGCCTTTCATGCTTGGATTTTTCGTCCAAAGACTTGGAATCATGCGGGAGGTCCTGGTTTCCTGTACGTGCTAGAAGAGGATGCAAAAGGCCAACTCATCCCGTTACTAGAAATGCCATGATGATGCCTTAGCTGTAAATTGCCCGAAACTCCATCAGGAGTGCCTTATGCAAGACTTTGAAATAGGAAATAGTCCACCGTGCACTGAGGAAACCCTCCCTGAGAACACAAGGTTGCTTGCGCCTTGCATGCAATTTGCTCCTATGTGGTTTGGAATCCAGTAAACGTTGTAGTGGAAGGCTGTATTCCCTATAAGGCCTCTATCTCAAGACGTAATTGGGTCTGGAATAGGCATTCCCACTAGCCACATGGGAAGTTAGAGAAGATGCTTTCAAATAATCGCAGTGGAGGCAAGTCAGCTTTGGATTCAGCTTATGTGGGTGAAAGGAAGCAGTGCAGAATGCCCCATTCAAGGACTCATTGACATCATTGCACTAGATGCTGGAACAGCTTTCAATGTGCTTTCCATGTCTGTCCTGTGTGCGTGCACTCTAAGCACCTGAGTGAAGTCTGCTGTGTGGAGCTGTTTTCGGCTGAGCAACAGATGCTCGCTTGTAGGGCCAGTCATATGCGGCCATGCTTTGCAAGACTTTCTGTGATAAATATTCCCGCGTACAACGAATTTTTCTTGCATTGTGATTTCAGTGTCTATCTTGTGTGCCTGCACTATGAGCTTCTGGCTATTAATCCTGTGTAGTGCTCGCTTTTGCTGAGCGGCAACGGGGTGCTCGCTTGCTTTGCCATTTTAGTGAAGTCTTGCTGAGGAAGGCTGGCTGTCAGAAAAATTCCCGCATACAACGAATTTACCTTGTAATTCTCAAAAGTTGCGTTTTTCTGCTACTTCCTGGATGCTTCAGAGAGGCCCAGGTAGTCTGGGTGGTATGGAAGCCGGTCTCCCATTCCACAGTCTGAGCTGTGAAACCTGAGTGAACATTTTTCAGTCCCCAAGCATCATGTAAGCAACAGGTGTGTGAAAGCTTCTCCAAAGCTTGGTTGTGATGAGGCCCCAGACCTCAGAGCTCTTGTCCTGCAGAGAAGGTATGGGACTGTCTCAGACCATGTGATTTGCTACTCAGCCATATTCAGAAAGGCAGCCAAACACTGCTGTGAAAACTAGAGCTTCTTTCATATACTTACACTCCCAGATACGAGAATACTGTGAAGAGGTCTTCTGCCCAGCCTCAGGGGAAGAGGCAAAGAAAGCTGCTTCCTGCACAGCATTTTAAGCAGGACGGATGGGCGTTCTGTTCAGCAGGTGAAAAGCAGGGAGGACCAAGAGCCTCGGTCAAGTAAGCTCCTCCTATGGCTAGTGCAGCTTAATTCAAACGTGCAATGGAAATTTTTCTGGGGTCACTGAGATCAATCTTCACTATCTAACACTTTCAGTTGCTTTCTCCAAATTCATACACCGTGGAATGCCCAAACGTACGTGTGCATTGTGTCCTCTCTGAATCCAGCTTAAGTCCGAAACATACGTGTGCTGAGAGTAGGACTTGCAACAAGTTTTAGGGAAGAGGCAGTTGGAGTCCTTCATCTGATCATCCTTTCATCAGAACAAAGCATTTCTCTGGGCCACAACTCTATCAGCCTGAACTGACCACGTGCAGCACAGCACTCTCGTGATCTACATGGAGAAACCATCCTTTGCTGTCTCTCTAAAGCTAAATGCTTAAGGGCAGCCCTAAGACCTCTGCATTCAAGCACACTGAAGAAGGCCTTTCATGCTTGGATCTTTCGTCCAAACACTTGGAATCATGCGGGTGGTCCTGGTTTCCTGTAGGTGCTAGAAGAGGATGCAAAAGGCCACCTCATCACTTACTAGCAATGCCATGATGATGCCTTAGCTGTAAAGTGTCCGAAACTACTGCAGGAGAGCCTTATGCCAGACTTTGAAATAGGAAACAGTACACCGTGCACTGAGGAGACCCTCCCTGAGAGAACACAAGGTTGCTTTCGCCTTGCATGCAATTTGCTCCTATGTGGTATGGAAACCAGTAAACGTTGTAGCGGAAGGCTGTATTCTCTATACGGCCTCTATCTCAAAGACGTAAGTGGGCCCGGAATAGGCATTTCCACTAGCCACATGGGAAGTTAGAGAAGATGCTTTCAAATAATCGCAGTGGAGGCAAGTCAGCTTTGGATTCAGCTTATGTGGGTGAAAGGAAGCAGTGCAGAACGCCCCATTCAAGGAATCATTGACATCATTGCACTAGATGCTGAAACAGCTTTCAATGTGCTTTCCGTGTCTTTCCTGTGTGCGTGCACTCTAAGCACCTGAGTGAAGTCTGCTGGGTGGAGAAGCCTTAGGCTGAGCAGCAGATGCTCGCTGGTGGGGCCAGTCATATTCAGCCTTGCTGTGGAAGACTTTCTGTGAGAAAAATTCCCGCGTACAACGAATTTTTCTTGCAGTGTGCTTTCAGAGTCTGTCTTGTGTGCCTGCACTCTTAGCGACTGGGCGATTAATCCTGTGTAGTGCTCGCATTTGCTGAGCGGCGACGGGAGCTCGCTTGTTTTGCCATTTTAGTGAAGTCTTGCTGAGGAAGGCTGGCTATCAGAAAAAATCCTGCATACAAAGAATTTACCTTGTAATTCTCAAAAGTTGTGTTTTTCTGCTTCTTCCTGGATGCTTCAGAGAGGCCCAGGTAGTCTGGGTGGTATGGAAGCCGGTCTCCCATTCCACAGTCTGAGCTTTGAAACCTGAGTGCCCATTTTTCAGTCCCCAAGCATCATGTAAGCAACAGGTGTGTGAAAGCTTCTCCAAAGCGTGGTTGTGATGAGGCCCCAGACCTCAGAGCTCTTGTCCTGCAGAGAAGGCTCTGGGAGTGTCTCAGACCATGTGATTTGCTACTCAGCCATATTCAGAAAGGCAGCCAAACACTGCTGTGAAAAGTAGAGCTTCTTGAATATACTTATACTCCCAGATACGAGAATACTGTGAAGAGGTGTTCTGCCCAGCCTCAGGGGAAGAGGCAAAGAAAGCTGCTTTCTGCACAGCATTGGAAGCAGGACGGATGGGCGTTCTGTTCAACAGGTGAAAAGCAGGGAGAACCAGGAGCCTCGGTCAAGTAAGCTCCTCCTATGGCTAGTGCAGCTTAATTCAAACGTGCAATGGAAATTTTTCTGGGGTCACTGAGATCAATCTACACTATCTACCACTTTCAGTTGCTTTCCCAAATTCATACACTGTGGAATGCCCTAACGTACGTGTGCATGACGTCCTCTGTGAATTCATATTATGTCTGAAACATGCATGTGCTGAAGTAGGACTTGCAACAAGTTTTAGGGAAGAGGCTGTTGGAGTCCTTCATCTGATCATCCTTTCATCAGAACGACGCTTTTCTCTGGCTACAACTCTATCAGCCTGAACTGACCACATGCAGCACAGCACTCTCGTGATCTACATGGAGAAACCATCCTTTGCTGTGTTTCTAAAGCTAAATGCTTAAGGGCAGCCCTAAGACCTCTGCATTCAAGCACACTGGAGAAGGCCTTTCATGCTTGGATTTTTCGTCCAAAGACTTGGAATCATGCGGGAGGTCCTGGTTTCCTGTACGTGCTAGAAGAGGATGCAAAAGGCCAACTCATCCCGTTACTAGAAATGCCATGATGATGCCTTAGCTGTAAATTGCCCGAAACTCCATCAGGAGTGCCTTATGCAAGACTTTGAAATAGGAAATAGTCCACCGTGCACTGAGGAAACCCTCCCTGAGAACACAAGGTTGCTTTCACCTTGCATGCAATTTGCTCCTATGTGGTTTGGAATCCAGTAAACGTTGTAGTGGAAGGCTGTATTCCCTATAAGGCCTCTATCTCAAGACGTAATTGGGCCTGGAATAGGCATTCCCACTAGCCACATGGGAAGTTACAGAAGATGCTTTGAAATAACCCCAGTGGAGGCAAGTCAGCTTTGGATTCAGCTTATGTGGGTGAAAGGAAGCAGTGCAGAATGCCCCATTCAAGGACTCATTGACATCATTGCACTAGATGCTGGAACAGCTTTCAATGTGCTTTCCATGTCTGTCCTGTGTGCGTGCACTCTAAGCACCTGAGTGAAGTCTGCTGTGTGGAGCTGTTTTCGGCTGAGCAACAGATGCTCGCTTGTAGGGCCAGTCATATGCGGCCATGCTTTGCAAGACTTTCTGTGATAAATATTCCCGCGTACAACGAATTTTTCTTGCATTGTGATTTCAGTGTCTATCTTGTGTGCCTGCACTATGAGCTTCTGGCTATTAATCCTGTGTAGTGCTCGCTTTTGCTGAGCGGCAATGGGGTGCTCGCTTGCTTTGCCATTTTAGTGAAGTCTTGCTGAGGAAGGCTGGCTGTCAGAAAAATTCCCGCATACAACGAATTTACCTTGTAATTCTCAAAAGTTGCGTTTTTCTGCTACTTCCTGGATGCTTCAGAGAGGCCCAGGTAGTCTGGGTGGTATGGAAGCTGGTCTCCCATTCCACAGTCTGAGCTGTGAAACCTGAGTGAACATTTTTCAGTCCCCAAGCATCATGTAAGCAACAGGTGTGTGAAAGATTCTCCAAAGCGTGGTTGTGATGAGGCCCCAGACCTCAGAGCTCTTGTCCTGCAGAGAAGGTATGGGACTGTCTCAGACCATGTGATTTGCTACTCAGCCATATTCAGAAAGGCAGCCAAACACTGCTGTGAAAACTAGAGCTTCTTTCATATACTTACACTCCCAGATATGAGAATACTGTGAAGAGGTCTTCTGCCCAGCCTCAGGGGAAGAGGCAAAGAAAGCTGCTTCCTGCACAGCATTTTAAGCAGGACGGATGGGCGTTCTGTTCAGCAGGTGAAAAGCAGGGAGGACCAAGAGCCTCGGTCAAGTAAGCTCCTCCTATGGCTAGTGCAGCTTAATTCAAACGTGCAATGGAAATTTTTCTGGGGTCACTGAGATCAATCTTCACTATCTAACACTTTCAGTTGCTTTCTCCAAATTCATACACCGTGGAATGCCCAAACGTACGTGTGCATTGTGTCCTCTCTGAATCCAGCTTATGTCCGAAACATACGTGTGCTGAGAGTAGGACTTGCAACAAGTTTTAGGGAAGAGGCAGTTGGAGTCCTTCATCTGATCATCCTTTCATCAGAACAAAGCATTTCTCTGGGCCACAACTCTATCAGCCTGAACTGACCACGTGCAGCACAGCACTCTCGTGATCTACATGGACAAACCATCCTTTGCTGTCTCTCTAAAGCTAAATGCTTAAGGGCAGCCCTAAGA
Organism: Manis pentadactyla; assembly: GCF_030020395.1. Lineage (NCBI taxonomy): Eukaryota > Metazoa > Chordata > Mammalia > Pholidota > Manidae > Manis > Manis pentadactyla. Next base: position 4,746,520 of record NC_080036.1, on the reverse strand, counting down.
CCTCTGCATTCAAGCACACTGAAGAAGGCCTTTCATGCTTGGATCTTTCGTCCAAACACTTGGAATCATGCGGGTGGTCCTGGTTTCCTGTAGGTGCTAGAAGAGGATGCAAAAGGCCACCTCATCACTTACTAGCAATGCCATGATGACGCCTTAGCTGTAAAGTGTCCGAAACTACTGCAGGAGAGCCTTATGCCAGACTTTGAAATAGGAAACAGTACACCGTGCACTGAGGAGACCCTCCCTGAGAGAACACAAGGTTGCTTTCGCCTTGCATGCAATTTGCTCCTATGTGGTATGGAAACCAGTAAACGTTGTAGTGGAAGGCTGTATTCTCTATACGGCCTCTATCTCAAAGACGTAAGTGGGCCCGGAATAGGCATTTCCACTAGCCACATGGGAAGTTAGAGAAGATGCTTTCAAATAATCGCAGTGGAGGCAAGTCAGCTTTGGATTCAGCTTATGTGGGTGAAAGGAAGCAGTGCAGAACGCCCCATTCAAGGAATCATTGACATCATTGCACTAGATGCTGAAACAGCTTTCAATGTGCTTTCCGTGTCTTTCCTGTGTGCGTGCACTCTAAGCACCTGAGTGAAGTCTGCTGGGTGGAGCAGTCTTAGGCTGAGCAGCAGATGCTCGCTGGTGGGGCCAGTCATATTCAGCCTTGCTGTGGAAGACTTTCTGTGAGAAAAATTCCCGCGTACAACGAATTTTTCTTGCAGTGTGCTTTCAGAGTCTGTCTTGTGTGCCTGCACTCTTAGCGACTGGGCGATTAATCCTGTGTAGTGCTCGCTTTTGCTGAGCGGCGACGGGAGCTCGCTTGTTTTGCCATTTTAGTGAAGTCTTGCTGAGGAAGGCTGGCTATCAGAAAAAATCCCGCATACAAAGAATTTACCTTGTAATTCTCAAAAGTTGCGTTTTCCTGCTACTTCCTGGATGCTTCAGAGAGCCCCAGGTAGTCCGGGTGGTATGGAAGCCGGTCTCCCATTCCACAGTCTGAGCTTTGAAACCTGAGTGCCCATTTTTCAGTCCCCAAGCATCATGTAAGCAACAGGTGTGTGAAAGCTTCTCCAAAGCGTGGTTGTGATGAGGCCCCAGACCTCAGAGCTGTTGTCCTGCAGAGTAGGCTCTGGGAGTGTCTCAGACCATGTGATTTGCTACTCAGCCATATTCAGAAAGGCAGCCAAACACTGCTGTGAAAAGTAGAGCTTCTTGCATATACTTATACTCCCAGATACGAGAATACTGTGAAGAGGTGTTCTGCCCAGCCTCAGGGGAAGAGGCAAAGAAAGCTGCTTTCTGCACAGCATTGGAAGCAGGACGGATGGGCGTTCTGTTCAACAGGTGAAAAGCAGGGAGGACCAGGAGCCTCGGTCAAGTAAGCTCCTCCTATGGCTAGTGCAGCTTAATTCAAACGTGCAATGGAAATTTTTCTGGGGTCACTGAGATCAATCTACACTATCTAACACTTTCAGTTGCTTTCTCCAAATTCATACACTGTGGAATGCCCTAACGTACGTGTGCATGATGTCCTCTGTGAATTCATATTATGTCTGAAACATGCATGTGCTGAAGTAGGACTTGCAACAAGTTTTAGGGAAGAGGCTGTTGGAGTCCTTCATCTGATCATCCTTTCATCAGAACGACGCTTTTCTCTGGCTACAACTCTATCAGCCTGAACTGACCACATGCAGCACAGCACTCTCGTGATCTACATGGAGAAACCATCCTTTGCTGTGTTTCTAAAGCTAAATGCTTAAGGGCAGCCCTAAGACCTCTGCATTCAAGCACACTGGAGAAGGCCTTTCATGCTTGGATTTTTCGTCCAAAGACTTGGAATCATGCGGGAGGTCCTGGTTTCCTGTACGTGCTAGAAGAGGATGCAAAAGGCCAACTCATCCCGTTACTAGAAATGCCATGATGATGCCTTAGCTGTAAATTGCCCGAAACTCCATCAGGAGTGCCTTATGCAAGACTTTGAAATAGGAAATAGTCCACCGTGCACTGAGGAAACCCTCCCTGAGAACACAAGGTTGCTTGCGCCTTGCATGCAATTTGCTCCTATGTGGTTTGGAATCCAGTAAACGTTGTAGTGGAAGGCTGTATTCCCTATAAGGCCTCTATCTCAAGACGTAATTGGGTCTGGAATAGGCATTCCCACTAGCCACATGGGAAGTTAGAGAAGATGCTTTCAAATAATCGCAGTGGAGGCAAGTCAGCTTTGGATTCAGCTTATGTGGGTGAAAGGAAGCAGTGCAGAATGCCCCATTCAAGGACTCATTGACATCATTGCACTAGATGCTGGAACAGCTTTCAATGTGCTTTCCATGTCTGTCCTGTGTGCGTGCACTCTAAGCACCTGAGTGAAGTCTGCTGTGTGGAGCTGTTTTCGGCTGAGCAACAGATGCTCGCTTGTAGGGCCAGTCATATGCGGCCATGCTTTGCAAGACTTTCTGTGATAAATATTCCCGCGTACAACGAATTTTTCTTGCATTGTGATTTCAGTGTCTATCTTGTGTGCCTGCACTATGAGCTTCTGGCTATTAATCCTGTGTAGTGCTCGCTTTTGCTGAGCGGCAACGGGGTGCTCGCTTGCTTTGCCATTTTAGTGAAGTCTTGCTGAGGAAGGCTGGCTGTCAGAAAAATTCCCGCATACAACGAATTTACCTTGTAATTCTCAAAAGTTGCGTTTTTCTGCTACTTCCTGGATGCTTCAGAGAGGCCCAGGTAGTCTGGGTGGTATGGAAGCCGGTCTCCCATTCCACAGTCTGAGCTGTGAAACCTGAGTGAACATTTTTCAGTCCCCAAGCATCATGTAAGCAACAGGTGTGTGAAAGCTTCTCCAAAGCTTGGTTGTGATGAGGCCCCAGACCTCAGAGCTCTTGTCCTGCAGAGAAGGTATGGGACTGTCTCAGACCATGTGATTTGCTACTCAGCCATATTCAGAAAGGCAGCCAAACACTGCTGTGAAAACTAGAGCTTCTTTCATATACTTACACTCCCAGATACGAGAATACTGTGAAGAGGTCTTCTGCCCAGCCTCAGGGGAAGAGGCAAAGAAAGCTGCTTCCTGCACAGCATTTTAAGCAGGACGGATGGGCGTTCTGTTCAGCAGGTGAAAAGCAGGGAGGACCAAGAGCCTCGGTCAAGTAAGCTCCTCCTATGGCTAGTGCAGCTTAATTCAAACGTGCAATGGAAATTTTTCTGGGGTCACTGAGATCAATCTTCACTATCTAACACTTTCAGTTGCTTTCTCCAAATTCATACACCGTGGAATGCCCAAACGTACGTGTGCATTGTGTCCTCTCTGAATCCAGCTTAAGTCCGAAACATACGTGTGCTGAGAGTAGGACTTGCAACAAGTTTTAGGGAAGAGGCAGTTGGAGTCCTTCATCTGATCATCCTTTCATCAGAACAAAGCATTTCTCTGGGCCACAACTCTATCAGCCTGAACTGACCACGTGCAGCACAGCACTCTCGTGATCTACATGGAGAAACCTTCCTTTGCTGTCTCTCTAAAGCTAAATGCTTAAGGGCAGCCCTAAGACCTCTGCATTCAAGCACACTGAAGAAGGCCTTTCATGCTTGGATCTTTCGTCCAAACACTTGGAATCATGCGGGTGGTCCTGGTTTCCTGTAGGTGCTAGAAGAGGATGCAAAAGGCCACCTCATCACTTACTAGCAATGCCATGATGACGCCTTAGCTGTAAAGTGTCCGAAACTACTGCAGGAGAGCCTTATGCCAGACTTTGAAATAGGAAACAGTACACCGTGCACTGAGGAGACCCTCCCTGAGAGAACACAAGGTTGCTTTCGCCTTGCATGCAATTTGCTCCTATGTGGTATGGAAACCAGTAAACGTTGTAGTGGAAGGCTGTATTCTCTATACGGCCTCTATCTCAAAGACGTAAGTGGGCCCGGAATAGGCATTTCCACTAGCCACATGGGAAGTTAGAGAAGATGCTTTCAAATAATCGCAGTGGAGGCAAGTCAGCTTTGGATTCAGCTTATGTGGGTGAAAGGAAGCAGTGCAGAACGCCCCATTCAAGGAATCATTGACATCATTGCACTAGATGCTGAAACAGCTTTCAATGTGCTTTCCGTGTCTTTCCTGTGTGCGTGCACTCTAAGCACCTGAGTGAAGTCTGCTGGGTGGAGCAGTCTTAGGCTGAGCAGCAGATGCTCGCTGGTGGGGCCAGTCATATTCAGCCTTGCTGTGGAAGACTTTCTGTGAGAAAAATTCCCGCGTACAACGAATTTTTCTTGCAGTGTGCTTTCAGAGTCTGTCTTGTGTGCCTGCACTCTTAGCGACTGGGCGATTAATCCTGTGTAGTGCTCGCTTTTGCTGAGCGGCGACGGGAGCTCGCTTGTTTTGCCATTTTAGTGAAGTCTTGCTGAGGAAGGCTGGCTATCAGAAAAAATCCCGCATACAAAGAATTTACCTTGTAATTCTCAAAAGTTGCGTTTTCCTGCTACTTCCTGGATGCTTCAGAGAGCCCCAGGTAGTCCGGGTGGTATGGAAGCCGGTCTCCCATTCCACAGTCTGAGCTTTGAAACCTGAGTGCCCATTTTTCAGTCCCCAAGCATCATGTAAGCAACAGGTGTGTGAAAGCTTCTCCAAAGCGTGGTTGTGATGAGGCCCCAGACCTCAGAGCTGTTGTCCTGCAGAGTAGGCTCTGGGAGTGTCTCAGACCATGTGATTTGCTACTCAGCCATATTCAGAAAGGCAGCCAAACACTGCTGTGAAAAGTAGAGCTTCTTGCATATACTTATACTCCCAGATACGAGAATACTGTGAAGAGGTGTTCTGCCCAGCCTCAGGGGAAGAGGCAAAGAAAGCTGCTTTCTGCACAGCATTGGAAGCAGGACGGATGGGCGTTCTGTTCAACAGGTGAAAAGCAGGGAGGACCAGGAGCCTCGGTCAAGTAAGCTCCTCCTATGGCTAGTGCAGCTTAATTCAAACGTGCAATGGAAATTTTTCTGGGGTCACTGAGATCAATCTACACTATCTAACACTTTCAGTTGCTTTCTCCAAATTCATACACTGTGGAATGCCCTAACGTACGTGTGCATGATGTCCTCTGTGAATTCATATTATGTCTGAAACATGCATGTGCTGAAGTAGGACTTGCAACAAGTTTTAGGGAAGAGGCTGTTGGAGTCCTTCATCTGATCATCCTTTCATCAGAACGACGCTTTTCTCTGGCTACAACTCTATCAGCCTGAACTGACCACATGCAGCACAGCACTCTCGTGATCTACATGGAGAAACCATCCTTTGCTGTGTTTCTAAAGCTAAATGCTTAAGGGCAGCCCTAAGACCTCTGCATTCAAGCACACTGGAGAAGGCCTTTCATGCTTGGATTTTTCGTCCAAAGACTTGGAATCATGCGGGAGGTCCTGGTTTCCTGTACGTGCTAGAAGAGGATGCAAAAGGCCAACTCATCCCGTTACTAGAAATGCCATGATGATGCCTTAGCTGTAAATTGCCCGAAACTCCATCAGGAGTGCCTTATGCAAGACTTTGAAATAGGAAATAGTCCACCGTGCAGTGAGGAAACCCTCCCTGAGAACACAAGGTTGCTTGCGCCTTGCATGCAATTTGCTCCTATGTGGTTTGGAATCCAGTAAACGTTGTAGTGGAAGGCTGTATTCCCTATAAGGCCTCTATCTCAAGACGTAATTGGGTCTGGAATAGGCATTCCCACTAGCCACATGGGAAGTTAGAGAAGATGCTTTCAAATAATCGCAGTGGAGGCAAGTCAGCTTTGGATTCAGCTTATGTGGGTGAAAGGAAGCAGTGCAGAATGCCCCATTCAAGGACTCATTGACATCATTGCACTAGATGCTGGAACAGCTTTCAATGTGCTTTCCATGTCTGTCCTGTGTGCGTGCACTCTAAGCACCTGAGTGAAGTCTGCTGTGTGGAGCTGTTTTCGGCTGAGCAACAGATGCTCGCTTGTAGGGCCAGTCATATGCGGCCATGCTTTGCAAGACTTTCTGTGATAAATATTCCCGCGTACAACGAATTTTTCTTGCATTGTGATTTCAGTGTCTATCTTGTGTGCCTGCACTATGAGCTTCTGGCTATTAATCCTGTGTAGTGCTCGCTTTTGCTGAGCGGCAACGGGGTGCTCGCTTGCTTTGCCATTTTAGTGAAGTCTTGCTGAGGAAGGCTGGCTGTCAGAAAAATTCCCGCATACAACGAATTTACCTTGTAATTCTCAAAAGTTGCGTTTTTCTGCTACTTCCTGGATGCTTCAGAGAGGCCCAGGTAGTCTGGGTGGTATGGAAGCTGGTCTCCCATTCCACAGTCTGAGCTGTGAAACCTGAGTGAACATTTTTCAGTCCCCAAGCATCATGTAAGCAACAGGTGTGTGAAAGATTCTCCAAAGCGTGGTTGTGATGAGGCCCCAGACCTCAGAGCTCTTGTCCTGCAGAGAAGGTACGGGACTGTCTCAGACCATGTGATTTGCTACTCAGCCATATTCAGAAAGGCAGCCAAACACTGCTGTGAAAACTAGAGCTTCTTTCATATACTTACACTCCCAGATACGAGAATACTGTGAAGAGGTCTTCTGCCCAGCCTCAGGGGAAGAGGCAAAGAAAGCTGCTTCCTGCACAGCATTTTAAGCAGGACGGATGGGCGTTCTGTTCAGCAGGTGAAAAGCAGGGAGGACCAAGAGCCTCGGTCAAGTAAGCTCCTCCTATGGCTAGTGCAGCTTAATTCAAACGTGCAATGGAAATTTTTCTGGGGTCACTGAGATCAATCTTCACTATCTAACACTTTCAGTTGCTTTCTCCAAATTCATACACCGTGGAATGCCCAAACGTACGTGTGCATTGTGTCCTCTCTGAATCCAGCTTAAGTCCGAAACATACGTGTGCTGAGAGTAGGACTTGCAACAAGTTTTAGGGAAGAGGCAGTTGGAGTCCTTCATCTGATCATCCTTTCATCAGAACAAAGCATTTCTCTGGGCCACAACTCTATCAGCCTGAACTGACCACGTGCAGCACAGCACTCTCGTGATCTACATGGAGAAACCATCCTTTGCTGTCTCTCTAAAGCTAAATGCTTAAGGGCAGCCCTAAGACCTCTGCATTCAAGCACACTGAAGAAGGCCTTTCATGCTTGGATCTTTCGTCCAAACACTTGGAATCATGCGGGTGGTCCTGGTTTCCTGTAGGTGCTAGAAGAGGATGCAAAAGGCCACCTCATCACTTACTAGCAATGCCATGATGACGCCTTAGCTGTAAAGTGTCCGAAACTACTGCAGGAGAGCCTTATGCCAGACTTTGAAATAGGAAACAGTACACCGTGCACTGAGGAGACCCTCCCTGAGAGAACACAAGGTTGCTTTCGCCTTGCATGCAATTTGCTCCTATGTGGTATGGAAACCAGTAAACGTTGTAGTGGAAGGCTGTATTCTCTATACGGCCTCTATCTCAAAGACGTAAGTGGGCCCGGAATAGGCATTTCCACTAGCCACATGGGAAGTTAGAGAAGATGCTTTCAAATAATCGCAGTGGAGGCAAGTCAGCTTTGGATTCAGCTTATGTGGGTGAAAGGAAGCAGTGCAGAACGCCCCATTCAAGGAATCATTGACATCATTGCACTAGATGCTGAAACAGCTTTCAATGTGCTTTCCGTGTCTTTCCTGTGTGCGTGCACTCTAAGCACCTGAGTGAAGTCTGCTGGGTGGAGCAGTCTTAGGCTGAGCAGCAGATGCTCGCTGGTGGGGCCAGTCATATTCAGCCTTGCTGTGGAAGACTTTCTGTGAGAAAAATTCCCGCGTACAACGAATTTTTCTTGCAGTGTGCTTTCAGAGTCTGTCTTGTGTGCCTGCACTCTTAGCGACTGGGCGATTAATCCTGTGTAGTGCTCGCATTTGCTGAGCGGCGACGGCAGCTCGCTTGTTTTGCCATTTTAGTGAAGTCTTGCTGAGGAAGGCTGGCTATCAGAAAAAATCCTGCATACAAAGAATTTACCTTGTAATTCTCAAAAGTTGTGTTTTTCTGCTTCTTCCTGGATGCTTCAGAGAGGCCCAGGTAGTCTGGGTGGTATGGAAGCCGGTCTCCCATTCCACAGTCTGAGCTTTGAAACCTGAGTGCCCATTTTTCAGTCCCCAAGCATCATGTAAGCAACAGGTGTGTGAAAGCTTCTCCAAAGCGTGGTTGTGATGAGGCCCCAGACCTCAGAGCTCTTGTCCTGCAGAGAAGGCTCTGGGAGTGTCTCAGACCATGTGATTTGCTACTCAGCCATATTCAGAAAGGCAGCCAAACACTGCTGTGAAAAGTAGAGCTTCTTGAATATACTTATACTCCCAGATACGAGAATACTGTGAAGAGGTGTTCTGCCCAGCCTCAGGGGAAGAGGCAAAGAAAGCTGCTTTCTGCACAGCATTGGAAGCAGGACGGATGGGCGTTCTGTTCAACAGGTGAAAAGCAGGGAGAACCAGGAGCCTCGGTCAAGTAAGCTCCTCCTATGGCTAGTGCAGCTTAATTCAAACGTGCAATGGAAATTTTTCTGGGGTCACTGAGATCAATCTACACTATCTACCACTTTCAGTTGCTTTCTCCAAATTCATACACTGTGGAATGCCCTAACGTACGTGTGCATGACGTCCTCTGTGAATTCATATTATGTCTGAAACATGCATGTGCTGAAGTAGGACTTGCAACAATTTTTAGGGAAGAGGCTGTTGGAGTCCTTCATCTGATCATCCTTTCATCAGAACGACGCTTTTCTCTGGCTACAACTCTATCAGCCTGAACTGACCACATGCAGCACAGCACTCTCGTGATCTACATGGAGAAACCATCCTTTGCTGTGTTTCTAAAGCTAAATGCTTAAGGGCAGCCCTAAGACCTCTGCATTCAAGCACACTGGAGAAGGCCTTTCATGCTTGGATTTTTCGTCCAAAGACTTGGAATCATGCGGGAGGTCCTGGTTTCCTGTACGTGCCAGAAGAGGATGCAAAAGGCCAACTCATCCCGTTACTAGAAATGCCATGATGATGCCTTAGCTGTAAATTGCCCGAAACTCCATCAGGAGTGCCTTATGCAAGACTTTGAAATAGGAAATAGTCCACCGTGCACTGAGGAAACCCTCCCTGAGAACACAAGGTTGCTTTCACCTTGCATGCAATTTGCTCCTATGTGGTTTGGAATCCAGTAAACGTTGTAGTGGAAGGCTGTATTCCCTATAAGGCCTCTATCTCAAGACGTAATTGGGCCTGGAATAGGCATTCCCACTAGCCACATGGGAAGTTACAGAAGATGCTTTGAAATAACCCCAGTGGAGGCAAGTCAGCTTTGGATTCAGCTTATGTGGGTGAAAGGAAGCAGTGCAGAATGCCCCATTCAAGGACTCATTGACATCATTGCACTAGATGCTGGAACAGCTTTCAATGTGCTTTCCATGTCTGTCCTGTGTGCGTGCACTCTAAGCACCTGAGTGAAGTCTGCTGTGTGGAGATGTTTTCGGCTGAGCAACAGATGCTCGCTTGTAGGGCCAGTCATATGCGGCCATGCTTTGCAAGACTTTCTGTGATAAATATTCCCGCGTACAACGAATTTTTCTTGCATTGTGATTTCAGTGTCTATCTTGTGTGCCTGCACTATGAGCTTCTGGCTATTAATCCTGTGTAGTGCTCGCTTTTGCTGAGCGGCAATGGGGTGCTCGCTTGCTTTGCCATTTTAGTGAAGTCTTGCTGAGGAAGGCTGGCTGTCAGAAAAATTCCCGCATACAACGAATTTACCTTGTAATTCTCAAAAGTTGCGTTTTTCTGCTACTTCCTGGATGCTTCAGAGAGGCCCAGGTAGTCTGGGTGGTATGGAAGCTGGTCTCCCATTCCACAGTCTGAGCTGTGAAACCTGAGTGAACATTTTTCAGTCCCCAAGCATCATGTAAGCAACAGGTGTGTGAAAGATTCTCCAAAGCGTGGTTGTGATGAGGCCCCAGACCTCAGAGCTCTTGTCCTGCAGAGAAGGTACGGGACTGTCTCAGACCATGTGATTTGCTACTCAGCCATATTCAGAAAGGCAGCCAAACACTGCTGTGAAAAGTAGAGCTTCTTGCATATACTTATACTCCCAGATACGAGAATACTGTGAAGAGGTGTTCTGCCCAGCCTCAGGGGAAGAGGCAAAGAAAGCTGCTTTCTGCACAGCATTGGAAGCAGGACGGATGGGCGTTCTGTTCAACAGGTGAAAAGCAGGGAGGACCAGGAGCCTCGGTCAAGTAAGCTCCTCCTATGGCTAGTGCAGCTTAATTCAAACGTGCAATGGAAATTTTTCTGGGGTCACTGAGATCAATCTACACTATCTACCACTTTCAGTTGCTTTCTCCAAATTCATACACTGTGGAATGCCCTAACGTACGTGTGCATGACGTCCTCTGTGAATTCATATTATGTCTGAAACATGCATGTGCTGAAGTAGGACTTGCAACAATTTTTAGGGAAGAGGCTGTTGGAGTCCTTCATCTGATCATCCTTTCATCAGAACGACGCTTTTCTCTGGCTACAACTCTATCAGCCTGAACTGACCACATGCAGCACAGCACACTCGTGATCTACATGGAGAAACTATCCTTTGCTGTGTTTCTAAAGCTAAATGCTTAAGGGCAGCCCTAAGACCTCTGCATTCAAGCACACTGGAGAAGGCCTTTCATGCTTGGATTTTTCGTCCAAAGACTTGGAATCATGCGGGAGGTCCTGGTTTCCTGTACGTGCCAGAAGAGGATGCAAAAGGCCAACTCATCCCGTTACTAGAAATGCCATGATGATGCCTTAGCTGTAAATTGCCCGAAACTCCATCAGGAGTGCCTTATGCAAGACTTTGAAATAGGAAATAGTCCACCGTGCACTGAGGAAACCCTCCCTGAGAACACAAGGTTGCTTTCACCTTGCATGCAATTTGCTCCTATGTGGTTTGGAATCCAGTAAACGTTGTAGTGGAAGGCTGTATTCCCTATAAGGCCTCTATCTCAAGACGTAATTGGGCCTGGAATAGGCATTCCCACTAGCCACATGGGAAGTTACAGAAGATGCTTTGAAATAACCCCAGTGGAGGCAAGTCAGCTTTGGATTCAGCTTATGTGGGTGAAAGGAAGCAGTGCAGAATGCCCCATTCAAGGACTCATTGACATCATTGCACTAGATGCTGGAACAGCTTTCAATGTGCTTTCCATGTCTGTCCTGTGTGCGTGCACTCTAAGCACCTGAGTGAAGTCTGCTGTGTGGAGCTGTTTTCGGCTGAGCAACAGATGCTCGCTTGTAGGGCCAGTCATATGCGGCCATGCTTTGCAAGACTTTCTGTGATAAATATTCCCGCGTACAACGAATTTTTCTTGCATTGTGATTTCAGTGTCTATCTTGTGTGCCTGCACTATGAGCTTCTGGCTATTAATCCTGTGTAGTGCTCGCTTTTGCTGAGCGGCAACGGGGTGCTCGCTTGCTTTGCCATTTTAGTGAAGTCTTGCTGAGGAAGGCTGGCTGTCAGAAAAATTCCCGCATACAACGAATTTACCTTGTAATTCTCAAAAGTTGCGTTTTTCTGCTACTTCCTGGATGCTTCAGAGAGGCCCAGGTAGTCTGGGTGGTATGGAAGCCGGTCTCCCATTCCACAGTCTGAGCTGTGAAACCTGAGTGAACATTTTTCAGTCCCCAAGCATCATGTAAGCAACAGGTGTGTGAAAGATTCTCCAAAGCGTGGTTGTGATGAGGCCCCAGACCTCAGAGCTCTTGTCCTGCAGAGAAGGTATGGGACTGTCTCAGACCATGTGATTTGCTACTCAGCCATATTCAGAAAGGCAGCCAAACACTGCTGTGAAAACTAGAGCTTCTTTCATATACTTACACTCCCAGATACGAGAATACTGTGAAGAGGTCTTCTGCCCAGCCTCAGGGGAAGAGGCAAAGAAAGCTGCTTCCTGCACAGCATTTTAAGCAGGACGGATGGGCGTTCTGTTCAGCAGGTGAAAAGCAGGGAGGACCAAGAGCCTCGGTCAAGTAAGCTCCTCCTATGGCTAGTGCAGCTTAATTCAAACGTGCAATGGAAATTTTTCTGGGGTCACTGAGATCAATCTTCACTATCTAACACTTTCAGTTGCTTTCTCCAAATTCATACACCGTGGAATGCCCAAACGTACGTGTGCATTGTGTCCTCTCTGAATCCAGCTTAAGTCCGAAACATACGTGTGCTGAGAGTAGGACTTGCAACAAGTTTTAGGGAAGAGGCAGTTGGAGTCCTTCATCTGATCATCCTTTCATCAGAACAAAGCATTTCTCTGGGCCACAACTCTATCAGCCTGAACTGACCACGTGCAGCACAGCACTCTCGTGATCTACATGGAGAAACCATCCTTTGCTGTCTCTCTAAAGCTAAATGCTTAAGGGCAGCCCTAAGACCTCTGCATTCAAGCACACTGAAGAAGGCCTTTCATGCTTGGATCTTTCGTCCAAACACTTGGAATCATGCGGGTGGTCCTGGTTTCCTGTAGGTGCTAGAAGAGGATGCAAAAGGCCACCTCATCACTTACTAGCAATGCCATGATGACGCCTTAGCTGTAAAGTGTCCGAAACTACTGCAGGAGAGCCTTATGCCAGACTTTGAAATAGGAAACAGTACACCGTGCACTGAGGAGACCCTCCCTGAGAGAACACAAGGTTGCTTTCGCCTTGCATGCAATTTGCTCCTATGTGGTATGGAAACCAGTAAACGTTGTAGTGGAAGGCTGTATTCTCTATACGGCCTCTATCTCAAAGACGTAAGTGGGCCCGGAATAGGCATTTCCACTAGCCACATGGGAAGTTAGAGAAGATGCTTTCAAATAATCGCAGTGGAGGCAAGTCAGCTTTGGATTCAGCTTATGTGGGTGAAAGGAAGCAGTGCAGAACGCCCCATTCAAGGAATCATTGACATCATTGCACTAGATGCTGAAACAGCTTTCAATGTGCTTTCCGTGTCTTTCCTGTGTGCGTGCACTCTAAGCACCTGAGTGAAGTCTGCTGGGTGGAGCAGTCTTAGGCTGAGCAGCAGATGCTCGCTGGTGGGGCCAGTCATATTCAGCCTTGCTGTGGAAGACTTTCTGTGAGAAAAATTCCCGCGTACAACGAATTTTTCTTGCAGTGTGCTTTCAGAGTCTGTCTTGTGTGCCTGCACTCTTAGCGACTGGGCGATTAATCCTGTGTAGTGCTCGCTTTTGCTGAGCGGCGACGGGAGCTCGCTTGTTTTGCCATTTTAGTGAAGTCTTGCTGAGGAAGGCTGGCTATCAGAAAAAATCCCGCATACAAAGAATTTACCTTGTAATTCTCAAAAGTTGCGTTTTCCTGCTACTTCCTGGATGCTTCAGAGAGCCCCAGGTAGTCCGGGTGGTATGGAAGCCGGTCTCCCATTCCACAGTCTGAGCTTTGAAACCTGAGTGCCCATTTTTCAGTCCCCAAGCATCATGTAAGCAACAGGTGTGTGAAAGCTTCTCCAAAGCGTGGTTGTGATGAGGCCCCAGACCTCAGAGCTGTTGTCCTGCAGAGTAGGCTCTGGGAGTGTCTCAGACCATGTGATTTGCTACTCAGCCATATTCAGAAAGGCAGCCAAACACTGCTGTGAAAAGTAGAGCTTCTTGCATATACTTATACTCCCAGATACGAGAATACTGTGAAGAGGTGTTCTGCCCAGCCTCAGGGGAAGAGGCAAAGAAAGCTGCTTTCTGCACAGCATTGGAAGCAGGACGGATGGGCGTTCTGTTCAACAGGTGAAAAGCAGGGAGGACCAGGAGCCTCGGTCAAGTAAGCTCCTCCTATGGCTAGTGCAGCTTAATTCAAACGTGCAATGGAAATTTTTCTGGGGTCACTGAGATCAATCTACACTATCTAACACTTTCAGTTGCTTTCTCCAAATTCATACACTGTGGAATGCCCTAACGTACGTGTGCATGATGTCCTCTGTGAATTCATATTATGTCTGAAACATGCATGTGCTGAAGTAGGACTTGCAACAAGTTTTAGGGAAGTGGCTGTTGGAGTCCTTCATCTGATCATCCTTTCATCAGAACGACGCTTTTCTCTGGCTACAACTCTATCAGCCTGAACTGACCACATGCAGCACAGCACTCTCGTGATCTACATGGAGAAACCATCCTTTGCTGTGTTTCTAAAGCTAAATGCTTAAGGGCAGCCCTAAGACCTCTGCATTCAAGCACACTGGAGAAGGCCTTTCATGCTTGGATTTTTCGTCCAAAGACTTGGAATCATGCGGGAGGTCCTGGTTTCCTGTACGTGCTAGAAGAGGATGCAAAAGGCCAACTCATCCCGTTACTAGAAATGCCATGATGATGCCTTAGCTGTAAATTGCCCGAAACTCCATCAGGAGTGCCTTATGCAAGACTTTGAAATAGGAAATAGTCCACCGTGCACTGAGGAAACCCTCCCTGAGAACACAAGGTTGCTTGCGCCTTGCATGCAATTTGCTCCTATGTGGTTTGGAATCCAGTAAACGTTGTAGTGGAAGGCTGTATTCCCTATAAGGCCTCTATCTCAAGACGTAATTGGGTCTGGAATAGGCATTCCCACTAGCCACATGGGAAGTTAGAGAAGATGCTTTCAAATAATCGCAGTGGAGGCAAGTCAGCTTTGGATTCAGCTTATGTGGGTGAAAGGAAGCAGTGCAGAATGCCCCATTCAAGGACTCATTGACATCATTGCACTAGATGCTGGAACAGCTTTCAATGTGCTTTCCATGTCTGTCCTGTGTGCGTGCACTCTAAGCACCTGAGTGAAGTCTGCTGTGTGGAGCTGTTTTCGGCTGAGCAACAGATGCTCGCTTGTAGGGCCAGTCATATGCGGCCATGCTTTGCAAGACTTTCTGTGATAAATATTCCCGCGTACAACGAATTTTTCTTGCATTGTGATTTCAGTGTCTATCTTGTGTGCCTGCACTATGAGCTTCTGGCTATTAATCCTGTGTAGTGCTCGCTTTTGCTGAGCGGCAACGGGGTGCTCGCTTGCTTTGCCATTTTAGTGAAGTCTTGCTGAGGAAGGCTGGCTGTCAGAAAAATTCCCGCATACAACGAATTTACCTTGTAATTCTCAAAAGTTGCGTTTTTCTGCTACTTCCTGGATGCTTCAGAGAGGCCCAGGTAGTCTGGGTGGTATGGAAGCCGGTCTCCCATTCCACAGTCTGAGCTGTGAAACCTGAGTGAACATTTTTCAGTCCCCAAGCATCATGTAAGCAACAGGTGTGTGAAAGCTTCTCCAAAGCTTGGTTGTGATGAGGCCCCAGACCTCAGAGCTCTTGTCCTGCAGAGAAGGTATGGGACTGTCTCAGACCATGTGATTTGCTACTCAGCCATATTCAGAAAGGCAGCCAAACACTGCTGTGAAAACTAGAGCTTCTTTCATATACTTACACTCCCAGATACGAGAATACTGTGAAGAGGTCTTCTGCCCAGCCTCAGGGGAAGAGGCAAAGAAAGCTGCTTCCTGCACAGCATTTTAAGCAGGACGGATGGGCGTTCTGTTCAGCAGGTGAAAAGCAGGGAGGACCAAGAGCCTCGGTCAAGTAAGCTCCTCCTATGGCTAGTGCAGCTTAATTCAAACGTGCAATGGAAATTTTTCTGGGGTCACTGAGATCAATCTTCACTATCTAACACTTTCAGTTGCTTTCTCCAAATTCATACACCGTGGAATGCCCAAACGTACGTGTGCATTGTGTCCTCTCTGAATCCAGCTTAAGTCCGAAACATACGTGTGCTGAGAGTAGGACTTGCAACAAGTTTTAGGGAAGAGGCAGTTGGAGTCCTTCATCTGATCATCCTTTCATCAGAACAAAGCATTTCTCTGGGCCACAACTCTATCAGCCTGAACTGACCACGTGCAGCACAGCACTCTCGTGATCTACATGGAGAAACCATCCTTTGCTGTCTCTCTAAAGCTAAATGCTTAAGGGCAGCCCTAAGACCTCTGCATTCAAGCACACTGAAGAAGGCCTTTCATGCTTGGATCTTTCGTCCAAACACTTGGAATCATGCGGGTGGTCCTGGTTTCCTGTAGGTGCTAGAAGAGGATGCAAAAGGCCACCTCATCACTTACTAGCAATGCCATGATGACGCCTTAGCTGTAAAGTGTCCGAAACTACTGCAGGAGAGCCTTATGCCAGACTTTGAAATAGGAAACAGTACACCGTGCACTGAGGAGACCCTCCCTGAGAGAACACAAGGTTGCTTTCGCCTTGCATGCAATTTGCTCCTATGTGGTATGGAAACCAGTAAACGTTGTAGTGGAAGGCTGTATTCTCTATACGGCCTCTATCTCAAAGACGTAAGTGGGCCCGGAATAGGCATTTCCACTAGCCACATGGGAAGTTAGAGAAGATGCTTTCAAATAATCGCAGTGGAGGCAAGTCAGCTTTGGATTCAGCTTATGTGGGTGAAAGGAAGCAGTGCAGAACGCCCCATTCAAGGAATCATTGACATCATTGCACTAGATGCTGAAACAGCTTTCAATGTGCTTTCCGTGTCTTTCCTGTGTGCGTGCACTCTAAGCACCTGAGTGAAGTCTGCTGGGTGGAGCAGTCTTAGGCTGAGCAGCAGATGCTCGCTGGTGGGGCCAGTCATATTCAGCCTTGCTGTGGAAGACTTTCTGTGAGAAAAATTCCCGCGTACAACGAATTTTTCTTGCAGTGTGCTTTCAGAGTCTGTCTTGTGTGCCTGCACTCTTAGCGACTGGGCGATTAATCCTGTGTAGTGCTCGCATTTGCTGAGCGGCGACGGGAGCTCGCTTGTTTTGCCATTTTAGTGAAGTCTTGCTGAGGAAGGCTGGCTATCAGAAAAAATCCTGCATACAAAGAATTTACCTTGTAATTCTCAAAAGTTGTGTTTTTCTGCTTCTTCCTGGATGCTTCAGAGAGGCCCAGGTAGTCTGGGTGGTATGGAAGCCGGTCTCCCATTCCACAGTCTGAGCTTTGAAACCTGAGTGCCCATTTTTCAGTCCCCAAGCATCATGTAAGCAACAGGTGTGTGAAAGCTTCTCCAAAGCGTGGTTGTGTTGAGGCCCCAGACCTCAGAGCTCTTGTCCTGCAGAGAAGGCTCTGGGAGTGTCTCAGACCATGTGATTTGCTACTCAGCCATATTCAGAAAGGCAGCCAAACACTGCTGTGAAAAGTAGAGCTTCTTGAATATACTTATACTCCCAGATACGAGAATACTGTGAAGAGGTGTTCTGCCCAGCCTCAGGGGAAGAGGCAAAGAAAGCTGCTTTCTGCACAGCATTGGAAGCAGGACGGATGGGCGTTCTGTTCAACAGGTGAAAAGCAGGGAGAACCAGGAGCCTCGGTCAAGTAAGCTCCTCCTATGGCTAGTGCAGCTTAATTCAAACGTGCAATGGAAATTTTTCTGGGGTCACTGAGATCAATCTACACTATCTACCACTTTCAGTTGCTTTCTCCAAATTCATACACTGTGGAATGCCCTAACGTACGTGTGCATGACGTCCTCTGTGAATTCATATTATGTCTGAAACATGCATGTGCTGAAGTAGGACTTGCAACAAGTTTTAGGGAAGAGGCTGTTGGAGTCCTTCATCTGATCATCCTTTCATCAGAACGACGCTTTTCTCTGGCTACAACTCTATCAGCCTGAACTGACCACATGCAGCACAGCACTCTCGTGATCTACATGGAGAAACCATCCTTTGCTGTGTTTCTAAAGCTAAATGCTTAAGGGCAGCCCTAAGACCTCTGCATTCAAGCACACTGGAGAAGGCCTTTCATGCTTGGATTTTTCGTCCAAAGACTTGGAATCATGCGGGAGGTCCTGGTTTCCTGTACGTGCCAGAAGAGGATGCAAAAGGCCAACTCATCCCGTTACTAGAAATGCCATGATGATGCCTTAGCTGTAAATTGCCCGAAACTCCATCAGGAGTGCCTTATGCAAGACTTTGAAATAGGAAATAGTCCACCGTGCACTGAGGAAACCCTCCCTGAGAACACAAGGTTGCTTTCACCTTGCATGCAATTTGCTCCTATGTGGTTTGGAATCCAGTAAACGTTGTAGTGGAAGGCTGTATTCCCTATAAGGCCTCTATCTCAAGACGTAATTGGGCCTGGAATAGGCATTCCCACTAGCCACATGGGAAGTTACAGAAGATGCTTTGAAATAACCCCAGTGGAGGCAAGTCAGCTTTGGATTCAGCTTATGTGGGTGAAAGGAAGCAGTGCAGAATGCCCCATTCAAGGACTCATTGACATCATTGCACTAGATGCTGGAACAGCTTTCAATGTGCTTTCCATGTCTGTCCTGTGTGCGTGCACTCTAAGCACCTGAGTGAAGTCTGCTGTGTGGAGCTGTTTTCGGCTGAGCAACAGATGCTCGCTTGTAGGGCCAGTCATATGCGGCCATGCTTTGCAAGACTTTCTGTGATAAATATTCCCGCGTACAACGAATTTTTCTTGCATTGTGATTTCAGTGTCTATCTTGTGTGCCTGCACTATGAGCTTCTGGCTATTAATCCTGTGTAGTGCTCGCTTTTGCTGAGCGGCAATGGGGTGCTCGCTTGCTTTGCCATTTTAGTGAAGTCTTGCTGAGGAAGGCTGGCTGTCAGAAAAATTCCCGCATACAACGAATTTACCTTGTAATTCTCAAAAGTTGCGTTTTTCTGCTACTTCCTGGATGCTTCAGAGAGGCCCAGGTAGTCTGGGTGGTATGGAAGCTGGTCTCCCATTCCACAGTCTGAGCTGTGAAACCTGAGTGAACATTTTTCAGTCCCCAAGCATCATGTAAGCAACAGGTGTGTGAAAGATTCTCCAAAGCTTGGTTGTGATGAGGCCCCAGACCTCAGAGCTCTTGTCCTGCAGAGAAGGTATGGGACTGTCTCAGACCATGTGATTTGCTACTCAGCCATATTCAGAAAGGCAGCCAAACACTGCTGTGAAAACTAGAGCTTCTTTCATATACTTACACTCCCAGATACGAGAATACTGTGAAGAGGTCTTCTGCCCAGCCTCAGGGGAAGAGGCAAAGAAAGCTGCTTCCTGCACAGCATTTTAAGCAGGACGGATGGGCGTTCTGTTCAGCAGGTGAAAAGCAGGGAGGACCAAGAGCCTCGGTCAAGTAAGCTCCTCCTATGGCTAGTGCAGCTTAATTCAAACGTGCAATGGAAATTTTTCTGGGGTCACTGAGATCAATCTTCACTATCTAACACTTTCAGTTGCTTTCTCCAAATTCATACACCGTGGAATGCCCAAACGTACGTGTGCATTGTGTCCTCTCTGAATCCAGCTTAAGTCCGAAACATACGTGTGCTGAGAGTAGGACTTGCAACAAGTTTTAGGGAAGAGGCAGTTGGAGTCCTTCATCTGATCATCCTTTCATCAGAACAAAGCATTTCTCTGGGCCACAACTCTATCAGCCTGAACTGACCACGTGCAGCACAGCACTCTCGTGATCTACATGGAGAAACCATCCTTTGCTGTCTCTCTAAAGCTAAATGCTTAAGGGCAGCCCTAAGACCTCTGCATTCAAGCACACTGAAGAAGGCCTTTCATGCTTGGATCTTTCGTCCAAACACTTGGAATCATGCGGGTGGTCCTGGTTTCCTGTAGGTGCTAGAAGAGGATGCAAAAGGCCACCTCATCACTTACTAGCAATGCCATGATGACGCCTTAGCTGTAAAGTGTCCGAAACTACTGCAGGAGAGCCTTATGCCAGACTTTGAAATAGGAAACAGTACACCGTGCACTGAGGAGACCCTCCCTGAGAGAACACAAGGTTGCTTTCGCCTTGCATGCAATTTGCTCCTATGTGGTATGGAAACCAGTAAACGTTGTAGTGGAAGGCTGTATTCTCTATACGGCCTCTATCTCAAAGACGTAAGTGGGCCCGGAATAGGCATTTCCACTAGCCACATGGGAAGTTAGAGAAGATGCTTTCAAATAATCGCAGTGGAGGCAAGTCAGCTTTGGATTCAGCTTATGTGGGTGAAAGGAAGCAGTGCAGAACGCCCCATTCAAGGAATCATTGACATCATTGCACTAGATGCTGAAACAGCTTTCAATGTGCTTTCCGTGTCTTTCCTGTGTGCGTGCACTCTAAGCACCTGAGTGAAGTCTGCTGGGTGGAGCAGTCTTAGGCTGAGCAGCAGATGCTCGCTGGTGGGGCCAGTCATATTCAGCCTTGCTGTGGAAGACTTTCTGTGAGAAAAATTCCCGCGTACAACGAATTTTTCTTGCAGTGTGCTTTCAGAGTCTGTCTTGTGTGCCTGCACTCTTAGCGACTGGGCGATTAATCCTGTGTAGTGCTCGCATTTGCTGAGCGGCGACGGGAGCTCGCTTGTTTTGCCATTTTAGTGAAGTCTTGCTGAGGAAGGCTGGCTATCAGAAAAAATCCTGCATACAAAGAATTTACCTTGTAATTCTCAAAAGTTGTGTTTTTCTGCTTCTTCCTGGATGCTTCAGAGAGGCCCAGGTAGTCTGGGTGGTATGGAAGCCGGTCTCCCATTCCACAGTCTGAGCTTTGAAACCTGAGTGCCCATTTTTCAGTCCCCAAGCATCATGTAAGCAACAGGTGTGTGAAAGCTTCTCCAAAGCGTGGTTGTGTTGAGGCCCCAGACCTCAGAGCTCTTGTCCTGCAGAGAAGGCTCTGGGAGTGTCTCAGACCATGTGATTTGCTACTCAGCCATATTCAGAAAGGCAGCCAAACACTGCTGTGAAAAGTAGAGCTTCTTGAATATACTTATACTCCCAGATACGAGAATACTGTGAAGAGGTGTTCTGCCCAGCCTCAGGGGAAGAGGCAAAGAAAGCTGCTTTCTGCACAGCATTGGAAGCAGGACGGATGGGCGTTCTGTTCAACAGGTGAAAAGCAGGGAGAACCAGGAGCCTCGGTCAAGTAAGCTCCTCCTATGGCTAGTGCAGCTTAATTCAAACGTGCAATGGAAATTTTTCTGGGGTCACTGAGATCAATCTACACTATCTACCACTTTCAGTTGCTTTCTCCAAATTCATACACTGTGGAATGCCCTAACGTACGTGTGCATGACGTCCTCTGTGAATTCATATTATGTCTGAAACATGCATGTGCTGAAGTAGGACTTGCAACAAGTTTTAGGGAAGAGGCTGTTGGAGTCCTTCATCTGATCATCCTTTCATCAGAACGACGCTTTTCTCTGGCTACAACTCTATCAGCCTGAACTGACCACATGCAGCACAGCACTCTCGTGATCTACATGGAGAAACCATCCTTTGCTGTGTTTCTAAAGCTAAATGCTTAAGGGCAGCCCTAAGACCTCTGCATTCAAGCACACTGGAGAAGGCCTTTCATGCTTGGATTTTTCGTCCAAAGACTTGGAATCATGCGGGAGGTCCTGGTTTCCTGTACGTGCCAGAAGAGGATGCAAAAGGCCAACTCATCCCGTTACTAGAAATGCCATGATGATGCCTTAGCTGTAAATTGCCCGAAACTCCATCAGGAGTGCCTTATGCAAGACTTTGAAATAGGAAATAGTCCACCGTGCACTGAGGAAACCCTCCCTGAGAACACAAGGTTGCTTTCACCTTGCATGCAATTTGCTCCTATGTGGTTTGGAATCCAGTAAACGTTGTAGTGGAAGGCTGTATTCCCTATAAGGCCTCTATCTCAAGACGTAATTGGGCCTGGAATAGGCATTCCCACTAGCCACATGGGAAGTTACAGAAGATGCTTTGAAATAACCCCAGTGGAGGCAAGTCAGCTTTGGATTCAGCTTATGTGGGTGAAAGGAAGCAGTGCAGAATGCCCCATTCAAGGACTCATTGACATCATTGCACTAGATGCTGGAACAGCTTTCAATGTGCTTTCCATGTCTGTCCTGTGTGCGTGCACTCTAAGCACCTGAGTGAAGTCTGCTGTGTGGAGCTGTTTTCGGCTGAGCAACAGATGCTCGCTTGTAGGGCCAGTCATATGCGGCCATGCTTTGCAAGACTTTCTGTGATAAATATTCCCGCGTACAACGAATTTTTCTTGCATTGTGATTTCAGTGTCTATCTTGTGTGCCTGCACTATGAGCTTCTGGCTATTAATCCTGTGTAGTGCTCGCTTTTGCTGAGCGGCAATGGGGTGCTCGCTTGCTTTGCCATTTTAGTGAAGTCTTGCTGAGGAAGGCTGGCTGTCAGAAAAATTCCCGCATACAACGAATTTACCTTGTAATTCTCAAAAGTTGCGTTTTTCTGCTACTTCCTGGATGCTTCAGAGAGGCCCAGGTAGTCTGGGTGGTATGGAAGCTGGTCTCCCATTCCACAGTCTGAGCTGTGAAACCTGAGTGAACATTTTTCAGTCCCCAAGCATCATGTAAGCAACAGGTGTGTGAAAGATTCTCCAAAGCGTGGTTGTGATGAGGCCCCAGACCTCAGAGCTCTTGTCCTGCAGAGAAGGTACGGGACTGTCTCAGACCATGTGATTTGCTACTCAGCCATATTCAGAAAGGCAGCCAAACACTGCTGTGAAAACTAGAGCTTCTTTCATATACTTACACTCCCAGATACGAGAATACTGTGAAGAGGTCTTCTGCCCAGCCTCAGGGGAAGAGGCAAAGAAAGCTGCTTCCTGCACAGCATTTTAAGCAGGACGGATGGGCGTTCTGTTCAGCAGGTGAAAAGCAGGGAGGACCAAGAGCCTCGGTCAAGTAAGCTCCTCCTATGGCTAGTGCAGCTTAATTCAAACGTGCAATGGAAATTTTTCTGGGGTCACTGAGATCAATCTTCACTATCTAACACTTTCAGTTGCTTTCTCCAAATTCATACACCGTGGAATGCCCAAACGTACGTGTGCATTGTGTCCTCTCTGAATCCAGCTTAAGTCCGAAACATACGTGTGCTGAGAGTAGGACTTGCAACAAGTTTTAGGGAAGAGGCAGTTGGAGTCCTTCATCTGATCATCCTTTCATCAGAACAAAGCATTTCTCTGGGCCACAACTCTATCAGCCTGAACTGACCACGTGCAGCACAGCACTCTCGTGATCTACATGGAGAAACCATCCTTTGCTGTCTCTCTAAAGCTAAATGCTTAAGGGCAGCCCTAAGACCTCTGCATTCAAGCACACTGAAGAAGGCCTTTCATGCTTGGATCTTTCGTCCAAACACTTGGAATCATGCGGGTGGTCCTGGTTTCCTGTAGGTGCTAGAAGAGGATGCAAAAGGCCACCTCATCACTTACTAGCAATGCCATGATGACGCCTTAGCTGTAAAGTGTCCGAAACTACTGCAGGAGAGCCTTATGCCAGACTTTGAAATAGGAAACAGTACACCGTGCACTGAGGAGACCCTCCCTGAGAGAACACAAGGTTGCTTTCGCCTTGCATGCAATTTGCTCCTATGTGGTATGGAAACCAGTAAACGTTGTAGTGGAAGGCTGTATTCTCTATACGGCCTCTATCTCAAAGACGTAAGTGGGCCCGGAATAGGCATTTCCACTAGCCACATGGGAAGTTAGAGAAGATGCTTTCAAATAATCGCAGTGGAGGCAAGTCAGCTTTGGATTCAGCTTATGTGGGTGAAAGGAAGCAGTGCAGAACGCCCCATTCAAGGAATCATTGACATCATTGCACTAGATGCTGAAACAGCTTTCAATGTGCTTTCCGTGTCTTTCCTGTGTGCGTGCACTCTAAGCACCTGAGTGAAGTCTGCTGGGTGGAGCAGTCTTAGGCTGAGCAGCAGATGCTCGCTGGTGGGGCCAGTCATATTCAGCCTTGCTGGGGAAGACTTTCTGTGAGAAAAATTCCCGCGTACAACGAATTTTTCTTGCAGTGTGCTTTCAGAGTCTGTCTTGTGTGCCTGCACTCTTAGCGACTGGGCGATTAATCCTGTGTAGTGCTCGCATTTGCTGAGCGGCGACGGGAGCTCGCTTGTTTTGCCATTTTAGTGAAGTCTTGCTGAGGAAGGCTGGCTATCAGAAAAAATCCTGCATACAAAGAATTTACCTTGTAATTCTCAAAAGTTGTGTTTTTCTGCTTCTTCCTGGATGCTTCAGAGAGGCCCAGGTAGTCTGGGTGGTATGGAAGCCGGTCTCCCATTCCACAGTCTGAGCTTTGAAACCTGAGTGCCCATTTTTCAGTCCCCAAGCATCATGTAAGCAACAGGTGTGTGAAAGCTTCTCCAAAGCGTGGTTGTGATGAGGCCCCAGACCTCAGAGCTCTTGTCCTGCAGAGAAGGCTCTGGGAGTGTCTCAGACCATGTGATTTGCTACTCAGCCATATTCAGAAAGGCAGCCAAACACTGCTGTGAAAAGTAGAGCTTCTTGAATATACTTATACTCCCAGATACGAGAATACTGTGAAGAGGTGTTCTGCCGAGCCTCAGGGGAAGAGGCAAAGAAAGCTGCTTTCTGCACAGCATTGGAAGCAGGACGGATGGGCGTTCTGTTCAACAGGTGAAAAGCAGGGAGAACCAGGAGCCTCGGTCAAGTAAGCTCCTCCTATGGCTAGTGCAGCTTAATTCAAACGTGCAATGGAAATTTTTCTGGGGTCACTGAGATCAATCTACACTATCTACCACTTTCAGTTGCTTTCTCCAAATTCATACACTGTGGAATGCCCTAACGTACGTGTGCATGACGTCCTCTGTGAATTCATATTATGTCTGAAACATGCATGTGCTGAAGTAGGACTTGCAACAAGTTTTAGGGAAGAGGCTGTTGGAGTCCTTCATCTGATCATCCTTTCATCAGAACGACGCTTTTCTCTGGCTACAACTCTATCAGCCTGAACTGACCACATGCAGCACAGCACTCTCGTGATCTACATGGAGAAACCATCCTTTGCTGTGTTTCTAAAGCTAAATGCTTAAGGGCAGCCCTAAGACCTCTGCATTCAAGCACACTGGAGAAGGCCTTTCATGCTTGGATTTTTCGTCCAAAGACTTGGAATCATGCGGGAGTTCCTGGTTTCCTGTACGTGCCAGAAGAGGATGCAAAAGGCCAACTCATCCCGTTACTAGAAATGCCATGATGATGCCTTAGCTGTAAATTGCCCGAAACTCCATCAGGAGTGCCTTATGCAAGACTTTGAAATAGGAAATAGTCCACCGTGCACTGAGGAAACCCTCCCTGAGAACACAAGGTTGCTTTCACCTTGCATGCAATTTGCTCCTATGTGGTTTGGAATCCAGTAAACGTTGTAGTGGAAGGCTGTATTCCCTATAAGGCCTCTATCTCAAGACGTAATTGGGCCTGGAATAGGCATTCCCACTAGCCACATGGGAAGTTACAGAAGATGCTTTGAAATAACCCCAGTGGAGGCAAGTCAGCTTTGGATTCAGCTTATGTGGGTGAAAGGAAGCAGTGCAGAATGCCCCATTCAAGGACTCATTGACATCATTGCACTAGATGCTGGAACAGCTTTCAATGTGCTTTCCATGTCTGTCCTGTGTGCGTGCACTCTAAGCACCTGAGTGAAGTCTGCTGTGTGGAGCTGTTTTCGGCTGAGCAACAGATGCTCGCTTGTAGGGCCAGTCATATGCGGCCATGCTTTGCAAGACTTTCTGTGATAAATATTCCCGCGTACAACGAATTTTTCTTGCATTGTGATTTCAGTGTCTATCTTGTGTGCCTGCACTATGAGCTTCTGGCTATTAATCCTGTGTAGTGCTCGCTTTTGCTGAGCGGCAATGGGGTGCTCGCTTGCTTTGCCATTTTAGTGAAGTCTTGCTGAGGAAGGCTGGCTGTCAGAAAAATTCCCGCATACAACGAATTTACCTTGTAATTCTCAAAAGTTGCGTTTTTCTGCTACTTCCTGGATGCTTCAGAGAGGCCCAGGTAGTCTGGGTGGTATGGAAGCTGGTCTCCCATTCCACAGTCTGAGCTGTGAAACCTGAGTGAACATTTTTCAGTCCCCAAGCATCATGTAAGCAACAGGTGTGTGAAAGATTCTCCAAAGCGTGGTTGTGATGAGGCCCCAGACCTCAGAGCTCTTGTCCTGCAGAGAAGGTACGGGACTGTCTCAGACCATGTGATTTGCTACTCAGCCATATTCAGAAAGGCAGCCAAACACTGCTGTGAAAACTAGAGCTTCTTTCATATACTTACACTCCCAGATACGAGAATACTGTGAAGAGGTCTTCTGCCCAGCCTCAGGGGAAGAGGCAAAGAAAGCTGCTTCCTGCACAGCATTTTAAGCAGGACGGATGGGCGTTCTGTTCAGCAGGTGAAAAGCAGGGAGGACCAAGAGCCTCGGTCAAGTAAGCTCCTCCTATGGCTAGTGCAGCTTAATTCAAACGTGCAATGGAAATTTTTCTGGGGTCACTGAGATCAATCTTCACTATCTAACACTTTCAGTTGCTTTCTCCAAATTCATACACCGTGGAATGCCCAAACGTACGTGTGCATTGTGTCCTCTCTGAATCCAGCTTAAGTCCGAAACATACGTGTGCTGAGAGTAGGACTTGCAACAAGTTTTAGGGAAGAGGCAGTTGGAGTCCTTCATCTGATCATCCTTTCATCAGAACAAAGCATTTCTCTGGGCCACAACTCTACCAGCCTGAACTGACCACGTGCAGCACAGCACTCTCGTGATCTACATGGAGAAACCATCCTTTGCTGTCTCTCTAAAGCTAAATGCTTAAGGGCAGCCCTAAGACCTCTGCATTCAAGCACACTGAAGAAGGCCTTTCATGCTTGGATCTTTCGTCCAAACACTTGGAATCATGCGGGTGGTCCTGGTTTCCTGTAGGTGCTAGAAGAGGATGCAAAAGGCCACCTCATCACTTACTAGCAATGCCATGATGACGCCTTAGCTGTAAAGTGTCCGAAACTACTGCAGGAGAGCCTTATGCCAGACTTTGAAATAGGAAACAGTACACCGTGCACTGAGGAGACCCTCCCTGAGAGAACACAAGGTTGCTTTCGCCTTGCATGCAATTTGCTCCTATGTGGTATGGAAACCAGTAAACGTTGTAGTGGAAGGCTGTATTCTCTATACGGCCTCTATCTCAAAGACGTAAGTGGGCCCGGAATAGGCATTTCCACTAGCCACATGGGAAGTTAGAGAAGATGCTTTCAAATAATCGCAGTGGAGGCAAGTCAGCTTTGGATTCAGCTTATGTGGGTGAAAGGAAGCAGTGCAGAACGCCCCATTCAAGGAATCATTGACATCATTGCACTAGATGCTGAAACAGCTTTCAATGTGCTTTCCGTGTCTTTCCTGTGTGCGTGCACTCTAAGCACCTGAGTGAAGTCTGCTGGGTGGAGCAGTCTTAGGCTGAGCAGCAGATGCTCGCTGGTGGGGCCAGTCATATTCAGCCTTGCTGTGGAAGACTTTCTGTGAGAAAAATTCCCGCGTACAACGAATTTTTCTTGCAGTGTGCTTTCAGAGTCTGTCTTGTGTGCCTGCACTCTTAGCGACTGGGCGATTAATCCTGTGTAGTGCTCGCATTTGCTGAGCGGCGACGGGAGCTCGCTTGTTTTGCCATTTTAGTGAAGTCTTGCTGAGGAAGGCTGGCTATCAGAAAAAATCCTGCATACAAAGAATTTACCTTGTAATTCTCAAAAGTTGTGTTTTTCTGCTTCTTCCTGGATGCTTCAGAGAGGCCCAGGTAGTCTGGGTGGTATGGAAGCCGGTCTCCCATTCCACAGTCTGAGCTTTGAAACCTGAGTGCCCATTTTTCAGTCCCCAAGCATCATGTAAGCAACAGGTGTGTGAAAGCTTCTCCAAAGCGTGGTTGTGTTGAGGCCCCAGACCTCAGAGCTCTTGTCCTGCAGAGAAGGCTCTGGGAGTGTCTCAGACCATGTGATTTGCTACTCAGCCATATTCAGAAAGGCAGCCAAACACTGCTGTGAAAAGTAGAGCTTCTTGAATATACTTATACTCCCAGATACGAGAATACTGTGAAGAGGTGTTCTGCCCAGCCTCAGGGGAAGAGGCAAAGAAAGCTGCTTTCTGCACAGCATTGGAAGCAGGACGGATGGGCGTTCTGTTCAACAGGTGAAAAGCAGGGAGAACCAGGAGCCTCGGTCAAGTAAGCTCCTCCTATGGCTAGTGCAGCTTAATTCAAACGTGCAATGGAAATTTTTCTGGGGTCACTGAGATCAATCTACACTATCTACCACTTTCAGTTGCTTTCTCCAAATTCATACACTGTGGAATGCCCTAACGTACGTGTGCATGACGTCCTCTGTGAATTCATATTATGTCTGAAACATGCATGTGCTGAAGTAGGACTTGCAACAAGTTTTAGGGAAGAGGCTGTTGGAGTCCTTCATCTGATCATCCTTTCATCAGAACGACGCTTTTCTCTGGCTACAACTCTATCAGCCTGAACTGACCACATGCAGCACAGCACTCTCGTGATCTACATGGAGAAACCATCCTTTGCTGTGTTTCTAAAGCTAAATGCTTAAGGGCAGCCCTAAGACCTCTGCATTCAAGCACACTGGAGAAGGCCTTTCATGCTTGGATTTTTCGTCCAAAGACTTGGAATCATGCGGGAGGTCCTGGTTTCCTGTACGTGCCAGAAGAGGATGCAAAAGGCCAACTCATCCCGTTACTAGAAATGCCATGATGATGCCTTAGCTGTAAATTGCCCGAAACTCCATCAGGAGTGCCTTATGCAAGACTTTGAAATAGGAAATAGTCCACCGTGCACTGAGGAAACCCTCCCTGAGAACACAAGGTTGCTTTCACCTTGCATGCAATTTGCTCCTATGTGGTTTGGAATCCAGTAAACGTTGTAGTGGAAGGCTGTATTCCCTATAAGGCCTCTATCTCAAGACGTAATTGGGCCTGGAATAGGCATTCCCACTAGCCACATGGGAAGTTACAGAAGATGCTTTGAAATAACCCCAGTGGAGGCAAGTCAGCTTTGGATTCAGCTTATGTGGGTGAAAGGAAGCAGTGCAGAATGCCCCATTCAAGGACTCATTGACATCATTGCACTAGATGCTGGAACAGCTTTCAATGTGCTTTCCATGTCTGTCCTGTGTGCGTGCACTCTAAGCACCTGAGTGAAGTCTGCTGTGTGGAGCTGTTTTCGGCTGAGCAACAGATGCTCGCTTGTAGGGCCAGTCATATGCGGCCATGCTTTGCAAGACTTTCTGTGATAAATATTCCCGCGTACAACGAATTTTTCTTGCATTGTGATTTCAGTGTCTATCTTGTGTGCCTGCACTATGAGCTTCTGGCTATTAATCCTGTGTAGTGCTCGCTTTTGCTGAGCGGCAATGGGGTGCTCGCTTGCTTTGCCATTTTAGTGAAGTCTTGCTGAGGAAGGCTGGCTGTCAGAAAAATTCCCGCATACAACGAATTTACCTTGTAATTCTCAAAAGTTGCGTTTTTCTGCTACTTCCTGGATGCTTCAGAGAGGCCCAGGTAGTCTGGGTGGTATGGAAGCTGGTCTCCCATTCCACAGTCTGAGCTGTGAAACCTGAGTGAACATTTTTCAGTCCCCAAGCATCATGTAAGCAACAGGTGTGTGAAAGATTCTCCAAAGCGTGGTTGTGATGAGGCCCCAGACCTCAGAGCTCTTGTCCTGCAGAGAAGGTACGGGACTGTCTCAGACCATGTGATTTGCTACTCAGCCATATTCAGAAAGGCAGCCAAACACTGCTGTGAAAACTAGAGCTTCTTTCATATACTTACACTCCCAGATACGAGAATACTGTGAAGAGGTCTTCTGCCCAGCCTCAGGGGAAGAGGCAAAGAAAGCTGCTTCCTGCACAGCATTTTAAGCAGGACGGATGGGCGTTCTGTTCAGCAGGTGAAAAGCAGGGAGGACCAAGAGCCTCGGTCAAGTAAGCTCCTCCTATGGCTAGTGCAGCTTAATTCAAACGTGCAATGGAAATTTTTCTGGGGTCACTGAGATCAATCTTCACTATCTAACACTTTCAGTTGCTTTCTCCAAATTCATACACCGTGGAATGCCCAAACGTACGTGTGCATTGTGTCCTCTCTGAATCCAGCTTAAGTCCGAAACATACGTGTGCTGAGAGTAGGACTTGCAACAAGTTTTAGGGAAGAGGCAGTTGGAGTCCTTCATCTGATCATCCTTTCATCAGAACAAAGCATTTCTCTGGGCCACAACTCTATCAGCCTGAACTGACCACGTGCAGCACAGCACTCTCGTGATCTACATGGAGAAACCATCCTTTGCTGTCTCTCTAAAGCTAAATGCTTAAGGGCAGCCCTAAGACCTCTGCATTCAAGCACACTGAAGAAGGCCTTTCATGCTTGGATCTTTCGTCCAAACACTTGGAATCATGCGGGTGGTCCTGGTTTCCTGTAGGTGCTAGAAGAGGATGCAAAAGGCCACCTCATCACTTACTAGCAATGCCATGATGACGCCTTAGCTGTAAAGTGTCCGAAACTACTGCAGGAGAGCCTTATGCCAGACTTTGAAATAGGAAACAGTACACCGTGCACTGAGGAGACCCTCCCTGAGAGAACACAAGGTTGCTTTCGCCTTGCATGCAATTTGCTCCTATGTGGTATGGAAACCAGTAAACGTTGTAGTGGAAGGCTGTATTCTCTATACGGCCTCTATCTCAAAGACGTAAGTGGGCCCGGAATAGGCATTTCCACTAGCCACATGGGAAGTTAGAGAAGATGCTTTCAAATAATCGCAGTGGAGGCAAGTCAGCTTTGGATTCAGCTTATGTGGGTGAAAGGAAGCAGTGCAGAACGCCCCATTCAAGGAATCATTGACATCATTGCACTAGATGCTGAAACAGCTTTCAATGTGCTTTCCGTGTCTTTCCTGTGTGCGTGCACTCTAAGCACCTGAGTGAAGTCTGCTGGGTGGAGCAGTCTTAGGCTGAGCAGCAGATGCTCGCTGGTGGGGCCAGTCATATTCAGCCTTGCTGTGGAAGACTTTCTGTGAGAAAAATTCCCGCGTACAACGAATTTTTCTTGCAGTGTGCTTTCAGAGTCTGTCTTGTGTGCCTGCACTCTTAGCGACTGGGCGATTAATCCTGTGTAGTGCTCGCTTTTGCTGAGCGGCGACGGGAGCTCGCTTGTTTTGCCATTTTAGTGAAGTCTTGCTGAGGAAGGCTGGCTATCAGAAAAAATCCCGCATACAAAGAATTTACCTTGTAATTCTCAAAAGTTGCGTTTTCCTGCTACTTCCTGGATGCTTCAGAGAGCCCCAGGTAGTCCGGGTGGTATGGAAGCCGGTCTCCCATTCCACAGTCTGAGCTTTGAAACCTGAGTGCCCATTTTTCAGTCCCCAAGCATCATGTAAGCAACAGGTGTGTGAAAGCTTCTCCAAAGCGTGGTTGTGATGAGGCCCCAGACCTCAGAGCTGTTGTCCTGCAGAGTAGGCTCTGGGAGTGTCTCAGACCATGTGATTTGCTACTCAGCCATATTCAGAAAGGCAGCCAAACACTGCTGTGAAAAGTAGAGCTTCTTGCATATACTTATACTCCCAGATACGAGAATACTGTGAAGAGAATACTTATACTCTGCCCAGCCTCAGGGGAAGAGGCAAAGAAAGCTGCTTTCTGCACAGCATTGGAAGCAGGACGGATGGGCGTTCTGTTCAACAGGTGAAAAGCAGGGAGGACCAGGAGCCTCGGTCAAGTAAGCTCCTCCTATGGCTAGTGCAGCTTAATTCAAACGTGCAATGGAAATTTTTCTGGGGTCACTGAGATCAATCTACACTATCTAACACTTTCAGTTGCTTTCTCCAAATTCATACACTGTGGAATGCCCTAACGTACGTGTGCATGATGTCCTCTGTGAATTCATATTATGTCTGAAACATGCATGTGCTGAAGTAGGACTTGCAACAAGTTTTAGGGAAGAGGCTGTTGGAGTCCTTCATCTGATCATCCTTTCATCAGAACGACGCTTTTCTCTGGCTACAACTCTATCAGCCTGAACTGACCACATGCAGCACAGCACTCTCGTGATCTACATGGAGAAACCATCCTTTGCTGTGTTTCTAAAGCTAAATGCTTAAGGGCAGCCCTAAGACCTCTGCATTCAAGCACACTGGAGAAGGCCTTTCATGCTTGGATTTTTCGTCCAAAGACTTGGAATCATGCGGGAGGTCCTGGTTTCCTGTACGTGCTAGAAGAGGATGCAAAAGGCCAACTCATCCCGTTACTAGAAATGCCATGATGATGCCTTAGCTGTAAATTGCCCGAAACTCCATCAGGAGTGCCTTATGCAAGACTTTGAAATAGGAAATAGTCCACCGTGCACTGAGGAAACCCTCCCTGAGAACACAAGGTTGCTTGCGCCTTGCATGCAATTTGCTCCTATGTGGTTTGGAATCCAGTAAACGTTGTAGTGGAAGGCTGTATTCCCTATAAGGCCTCTATCTCAAGACGTAATTGGGTCTGGAATAGGCATTCCCACTAGCCACATGGGAAGTTAGAGAAGATGCTTTCAAATAATCGCAGTGGAGGCAAGTCAGCTTTGGATTCAGCTTATGTGGGTGAAAGGAAGCAGTGCAGAATGCCCCATTCAAGGACTCATTGACATCATTGCACTAGATGCTGGAACAGCTTTCAATGTGCTTTCCATGTCTGTCCTGTGTGCGTGCACTCTAAGCACCTGAGTGAAGTCTGCTGTGTGGAGCTGTTTTCGGCTGAGCAACAGATGCTCGCTTGTAGGGCCAGTCATATGCGGCCATGCTTTGCAAGACTTTCTGTGATAAATATTCCCGCGTACAACGAATTTTTCTTGCATTGTGATTTCAGTGTCTATCTTGTGTGCCTGCACTATGAGCTTCTGGCTATTAATCCTGTGTAGTGCTCGCTTTTGCTGAGCGGCAACGGGGTGCTCGCTTGCTTTGCCATTTTAGTGAAGTCTTGCTGAGGAAGGCTGGCTGTCAGAAAAATTCCCGCATACAACGAATTTACCTTGTAATTCTCAAAAGTTGCGTTTTTCTGCTACTTCCTGGATGCTTCAGAGAGGCCCAGGTAGTCTGGGTGGTATGGAAGCTGGTCTCCCATTCCACAGTCTGAGCTGTGAAACCTGAGTGAACATTTTTCAGTCCCCAAGCATCATGTAAGCAACAGGTGTGTGAAAGTTTCTCCAAAGCGTGGTTGTGATGAGGCCCCAGACCTCAGAGCTCTTGTCCTGCAGAGAAGGTACGGGACTGTCTCAGACCATGTGATTTGCTACTCAGCCATATTCAGAAAGGCAGCCAAACACTGCTGTGAAAACTAGAGCTTCTTTCATATACTTACACTCCCAGATACGAGAATACTGTGAAGAGGTCTTCTGCCCAGCCTCAGGGGAAGAGGCAAAGAAAGCTGCTTCCTGCACAGCATTTTAAGCAGGACGGATGGGCGTTCTGTTCAGCAGGTGAAAAGCAGGGAGGACCAAGAGCCTCGGTCAAGTAAGCTCCTCCTATGGCTAGTGCAGCTTAATTCAAACGTGCAATGGAAATTTTTCTGGGGTCACTGAGATCAATCTTCACTATCTAACACTTTCAGTTGCTTTCTCCAAATTCATACACCGTGGAATGCCCAAACGTACGTGTGCATTGTGTCCTCTCTGAATCCAGCTTAAGTCCGAAACATACGTGTGCTGAGAGTAGGACTTGCAACAAGTTTTAGGGAAGAGGCAGTTGGAGTCCTTCATCTGATCATCCTTTCATCAGAACAAAGCATTTCTCTGGGCCACAACTCTATCAGCCTGAACTGACCACGTGCAGCACAGCACTCTCGTGATCTACATGGAGAAACCATCCTTTGCTGTCTCTCTAAAGCTAAATGCTTAAGGGCAGCCCTAAGACCTCTGCATTCAAGCACACTGAAGAAGGCCTTTCATGCTTGGATCTTTCGTCCAAACACTTGGAATCATGCGGGTGGTCCTGGTTTCCTGTAGGTGCTAGAAGAGGATGCAAAAGGCCACCTCATCACTTACTAGCAATGCCATGATGACGCCTTAGCTGTAAAGTGTCCGAAACTACTGCAGGAGAGCCTTATGCCAGACTTTGAAATAGGAAACAGTACACCGTGCACTGAGGAGACCCTCCCTGAGAGAACACAAGGTTGCTTTCGCCTTGCATGCAATTTGCTCCTATGTGGTATGGAAACCAGTAAACGTTGTAGTGGAAGGCTGTATTCTCTATACGGCCTCTATCTCAAAGACGTAAGTGGGCCCGGAATAGGCATTTCCACTAGCCACATGGGAAGTTAGAGAAGATGCTTTCAAATAATCGCAGTGGAGGCAAGTCAGCTTTGGATTCAGCTTATGTGGGTGAAAGGAAGCAGTGCAGAACGCCCCATTCAAGGAATCATTGACATCATTGCACTAGATGCTGAAACAGCTTTCAATGTGCTTTCCGTGTCTTTCCTGTGTGCGTGCACTCTAAGCACCTGAGTGAAGTCTGCTGGGTGGAGCAGTCTTAGGCTGAGCAGCAGATGCTCGCTGGTGGGGCCAGTCATATTCAGCCTTGCTGTGGAAGACTTTCTGTGAGAAAAATTCCCGCGTACAACGAATTTTTCTTGCAGTGTGCTTTCAGAGTCTGTCTTGTGTGCCTGCACTCTTAGCGACTGGGCGATTAATCCTGTGTAGTGCTCGCATTTGCTGAGCGGCGACGGGAGCTCGCTTGTTTTGCCATTTTAGTGAAGTCTTGCTGAGGAAGGCTGGCTATCAGAAAAAATCCTGCATACAAAGAATTTACCTTGTAATTCTCAAAAGTTGTGTTTTTCTGCTTCTTCCTGGATGCTTCAGAGAGGCCCAGGTAGTCTGGGTGGTATGGAAGCTGGTCTCCCATTCCACAGTCTGAGCTTTGAAACCTGAGTGCCCATTTTTCAGTCCCCAAGCATCATATAAGCAACAGGTGTGTGAAAGCTTCTCCAAAGCGTGGTTGTGATGAGGCCCCAGACCTCAGAGCTCTTGTCCTGCAGAGAAGGCTCTGGGAGTGTCTCAGACCATGTGATTTGCTACTCAGCCATATTCAGAAAGGCAGCCAAACACTGCTGTGAAAAGTAGAGCTTCTTGAATATACTTATACTCCCAGATACGAGAATACTGTGAAGAGGTGTTCTGCCCAGCCTCAGGGGAAGAGGCAAAGAAAGCTGCTTTCTGCACAGCATTGGAAGCAGGACGGATGGGCGTTCTGTTCAACAGGTGAAAAGCAGGGAGAACCAGGAGCCTCGGTCAAGTAAGCTCCTCCTATGGCTAGTGCAGCTTAATTCAAACGTGCAATGGAAATTTTTCTGGGGTTACTGAGATCAATCTACACTATCTACCACTTTCAGTTGCTTTCTCCAAATTCATACACTGTGGAATGCCCTAACGTACGTGTGCATGACGTCCTCTGTGAATTCATATTATGTCTGAAACATGCATGTGCTGAAGTAGGACTTGCAACAAGTTTTAGGGAAGAGGCTGTTGGAGTCCTTCATCTGATCATCCTTTCATCAGAACGACGCTTTTCTCTGGCTACAACTCTATCAGCCTGAACTGACCACATGCAGCACAGCACTCTCGTGATCTACATGGAGAAACCATCCTTTGCTGTGTTTCTAAAGCTAAATGCTTAAGGGCAGCCATAAGACCTCTGCATTCAAGCACACTGGAGAAGGCCTTTCATGCTTGGATTTTTCGTCCAAAGACTTGGAATCATGCGGGAGGTCCTGGTTTCCTGTACGTGCTAGAAGAGGATGCAAAAGGCCAACTCATCCCGTTACTAGAAATGCCATGATGATGCCTTAGCTGTAAATTGCCCGAAACTCCATCAGGAGTGCCTTATGCAAGACTTTGAAATAGGAAATAGTCCACCGTGCACTGAGGAAACCCTCCCTGAGAACACAAGGTTGCTTTCACCTTGCATGCAATTTGCTCCTATGTGGTTTGGAATCCAGTAAACGTTGTAGTGGAAGGCTGTATTCCCTATAAGGCCTCTATCTCAAGACGTAATTGGGCCTGGAATAGGCATTCCCACTAGCCACATGGGAAGTTACAGAAGATGCTTTGAAATAACCCCAGTGGAGGCAAGTCAGCTTTGGATTCAGCTTATGTGGGTGAAAGGAAGCAGTGCAGAATGCCCCATTCAAGGACTCATTGACATCATTGCACTAGATGCTGGAACAGCTTTCAATGTGCTTTCCATGTCTGTCCTGTGTGCGTGCACTCTAAGCACCTGAGTGAAGTCTGCTGTGTGGAGCTGTTTTCGGCTGAGCAACAGATGCTCGCTTGTAGGGCCAGTCATATGCGGCCATGCTTTGCAAGACTTTCTGTGATAAATATTCCCGCGTACAACGAATTTTTCTTGCATTGTGATTTCAGTGTCTATCTTGTGTGCCTGCACTATGAGCTTCTGGCTATTAATCCTGTGTAGTGCTCGCTTTTGCTGAGCGGCAATGGGGTGCTCGCTTGCTTTGCCATTTTAGTGAAGTCTTGCTGAGGAAGGCTGGCTGTCAGAAAAATTCCCGCATACAACGAATTTACCTTGTAATTCTCAAAAGTTGCGTTTTTCTGCTACTTCCTGGATGCTTCAGAGAGGCCCAGGTAGTCTGGGTGGTATGGAAGCTGGTCTCCCATTCCACAGTCTGAGCTGTGAAACCTGAGTGAACATTTTTCAGTCCCCAAGCATCATGTAAGCAACAGGTGTGTGAAAGATTCTCCAAAGCGTGGTTGTGATGAGGCCCCAGACCTCAGAGCTCTTGTCCTGCAGAGAAGGTACGGGACTGTCTCAGACCATGTGATTTGCTACTCAGCCATATTCAGAAAGGCAGCCAAACACTGCTGTGAAAACTAGAGCTTCTTTCATATACTTACACTCCCAGATACGAGAATACTGTGAAGAGGTCTTCTGCCCAGCCTCAGGGGAAGAGGCAAAGAAAGCTGCTTCCTGCACAGCATTTTAAGCAGGACGGATGGGCGTTCTGTTCAGCAGGTGAAAAGCAGGGAGGACCAAGAGCCTCGGTCAAGTAAGCTCCTCCTATGGCTAGTGCAGCTTAATTCAAACGTGCAATGGAAATTTTTCTGGGGTCACTGAGATCAATCTTCACTATCTAACACTTTCAGTTGCTTTCTCCAAATTCATACACCGTGGAATGCCCAAACGTACGTGTGCATTGTGTCCTCTCTGAATCCAGCTTAAGTCCGAAACATACGTGTGCTGAGAGTAGGACTTGCAACAAGTTTTAGGGAAGAGGCAGTTGGAGTCCTTCATCTGATCATCCTTTCATCAGAACAAAGCATTTCTCTGGGCCACAACTCTATCAGCCTGAACTGACCACGTGCAGCACAGCACTCTCGTGATCTACATGGAGAAACCATCCTTTGCTGTCTCTCTAAAGCTAAATGCTTAAGGGCAGCCCTAAGACCTCTGCATTCAAGCACACTGAAGAAGGCCTTTCATGCTTGGATCTTTCGTCCTAACACTTGGAATCATGCGGGTGGTCCTGGTTTCCTGTAGGTGCTAGAAGAGGATGCAAAAGGCCACCTCATCACTTACTAGCAATGCCATGATGACGCCTTAGCTGTAAAGTGTCCGAAACTACTGCAGGAGAGCCTTATGCCAGACTTTGAAATAGGAAACAGTACACCGTGCACTGAGGAGACCCTCCCTGAGAGAACACAAGGTTGCTTTCGCCTTGCATGCAATTTGCTCCTATGTGGTATGGAAACCAGTAAACGTTGTAGCGGAAGGCTGTATTCTCTATACGGCCTCTATCTCAAAGACGTAAGTGGGCCCGGAATAGGCATTTCCACTAGCCACATGGGAAGTTAGAGAAGATGCTTTCAAATAATCGCAGTGGAGGCAAGTCAGCTTTGGATTCAGCTTATGTGGGTGAAAGGAAGCAGTGCAGAACGCCCCATTCAAGGAATCATTGACATCATTGCACTAGATGCTGAAACAGCTTTCAATGTGCTTTCCGTGTCTTTCCTGTGTGCGTGCACTCTAAGCACCTGAGTGAAGTCTGCTGGGTGGAGCAGTCTTAGGCTGAGCAGCAGATGCTCGCTGGTGGGGCCAGTCATATTCAGCCTTGCTGTGGAAGACTTTCTGTGAGAAAAATTCCCGCGTACAACGAATTTTTCTTGCAGTGTGCTTTCAGAGTCTGTCTTGTGTGCCTGCACTCTTAGCGACTGGGCGATTAATCCTGTGTAGTGCTCGCTTTTGCTGAGCGGCGACGGGAGCTCGCTTGTTTTGCCATTTTAGTGAAGTCTTGCTGAGGAAGGCTGGCTATCAGAAAAAATCCCGCATACAAAGAATTTACCTTGTAATTCTCAAAAGTTGCGTTTTCCTGCTACTTCCTGGATGCTTCAGAGAGCCCCAGGTGGTCCGGGTGGTATGGAAGCCGGTCTCCCATTCCACAGTCTGAGCTTTGAAACCTGAGTGCCCATTTTTCAGTCCCCAAGCATCATGTAAGCAACAGGTGTGTGAAAGCTTCTCCAAAGCGTGGTTGTGATGAGGCCCCAGACCTCAGAGCTGTTGTCCTGCAGAGTAGGCTCTGGGAGTGTCTCAGACCATGTGATTTGCTACTCAGCCATATTCAGAAAGGCAGCCAAACACTGCTGTGAAAAGTAGAGCTTCTTGCATATACTTATACTCCCAGATACGAGAATACTGTGAAGAGGTGTTCTGCCCAGCCTCAGGGGAAGAGGCAAAGAAAGCTGCTTTCTGCACAGCATTGGAAGCAGGACGGATGGGCGTTCTGTTCAACAGGTGAAAAGCAGGGAGGACCAGGAGCCTCGGTCAAGTAAGCTCCTCCTATGGCTAGTGCAGCTTAATTCAAACGTGCAATGGAAATTTTTCTGGGGTCACTGAGATCAATCTACACTATCTAACACTTTCAGTTGCTTTCTCCAAATTCATACACTGTGGAATGCCCTAACGTACGTGTGCATGATGTCCTCTGTGAATTCATATTATGTCTGAAACATGCATGTGCTGAAGTAGGACTTGCAACAAGTTTTAGGGAAGAGGCTGTTGGAGTCCTTCATCTGATCATCCTTTCATCAGAACGACGCTTTTCTCTGGCTACAACTCTATCAGCCTGAACTGACCACATGCAGCACAGCACTCTCGTGATCTACATGGAGAAACCATCCTTTGCTGTGTTTCTAAAGCTAAATGCTTAAGGGCAGCCCTAAGACCTCTGCATTCAAGCACACTGGAGAAGGCCTTTCATGCTTGGATTTTTCGTCCAAAGACTTGGAATCATGCGGGAGGTCCTGGTTTCCTGTACGTGCTAGAAGAGGATGCAAAAGGCCAACTCATCCCGTTACTAGAAATGCCATGATGATGCCTTAGCTGTAAATTGCCCGAAACTCCATCAGGAGTGCCTTATGCAAGACTTTGAAATAGGAAATAGTCCACCGTGCACTGAGGAAACCCTCCCTGAGAACACAAGGTTGCTTGCGCCTTGCATGCAATTTGCTCCTATGTGGTTTGGAATCCAGTAAACGTTGTAGTGGAAGGCTGTATTCCCTATAAGGCCTCTATCTCAAGACGTAATTGGGTCTGGAATAGGCATTCCCACTAGCCACATGGGAAGTTAGAGAAGATGCTTTCAAATAATCGCAGTGGAGGCAAGTCAGCTTTGGATTCAGCTTATGTGGGTGAAAGGAAGCAGTGCAGAACGCCCCATTCAAGGAATCATTGACATCATTGCACTAGATGCTGAAACAGCTTTCAATGTGCTTTCCGTGTCTTTCCTGTGTGCGTGCACTCTAAGCACCTGAGTGAAGTCTGCTGGGTGGAGCAGTCTTAGGCTGAGCAGCAGATGCTCGCTGGTGGGGCCAGTCATATTCAGCCTTGCTGTGGAAGACTTTCTGTGAGAAAAATTCCCGCGTACAACGAATTTTTCTTGCAGTGTGCTTTCAGAGTCTGTCTTGTGTGCCTGCACTCTTAGCGACTGGGCGATTAATCCTGTGTAGTGCTCGCATTTGCTGAGCGGCGACGGGAGCTCGCTTGTTTTGCCATTTTAGTGAAGTCTTGCTGAGGAAGGCTGGCTATCAGAAAAAATCCTGCATACAAAGAATTTACCTTGTAATTCTCAAAAGTTGTGTTTTTCTGCTTCTTCCTGGATGCTTCAGAGAGGCCCAGGTAGTCTGGGTGGTATGGAAGCCGGTCTCCCATTCCACAGTCTGAGCTTTGAAACCTGAGTGCCCATTTTTCAGTCCCCAAGCATCATGTAAGCAACAGGTGTGTGAAAGCTTCTCCAAAGCGTGGTTGTGTTGAGGCCCCAGACCTCAGAGCTCTTGTCCTGCAGAGAAGGCTCTGGGAGTGTCTCAGACCATGTGATTTGCTACTCAGCCATATTCAGAAAGGCAGCCAAACACTGCTGTGAAAAGTAGAGCTTCTTGAATATACTTATACTCCCAGATACGAGAATACTGTGAAGAGGTGTTCTGCCCAGCCTCAGGGGAAGAGGCAAAGAAAGCTGCTTTCTGCACAGCATTGGAAGCAGGACGGATGGGCGTTCTGTTCAACAGGTGAAAAGCAGGGAGAACCAGGAGCCTCGGTCAAGTAAGCTCCTCCTATGGCTAGTGCAGCTTAATTCAAACGTGCAATGGAAATTTTTCTGGGGTTACTGAGATCAATCTACACTATCTACCACTTTCAGTTGCTTTCTCCAAATTCATACACTGTGGAATGCCCTAACGTACGTGTGCATGACGTCCTCTGTGAATTCATATTATGTCTGAAACATGCATGTGCTGAAGTAGGACTTGCAACAAGTTTTAGGGAAGAGGCTGTTGGAGTCCTTCATCTGATCATCCTTTCATCAGAACGACGCTTTTCTCTGGCTACAACTCTATCAGCCTGAACTGACCACATGCAGCACAGCACTCTCGTGATCTACATGGAGAAACCATCCTTTGCTGTGTTTCTAAAGCTAAATGCTTAAGGGCAGCCATAAGACCTCTGCATTCAAGCACACTGGAGAAGGCCTTTCATGCTTGGATTTTTCGTCCAAAGACTTGGAATCATGCGGGAGGTCCTGGTTTCCTGTACGTGCTAGAAGAGGATGCAAAAGGCCAACTCATCCCGTTACTAGAAATGCCATGATGATGCCTTAGCTGTAAATTGCCCGAAACTCCATCAGGAGTGCCTTATGCAAGACTTTGAAATAGGAAATAGTCCACCGTGCACTGAGGAAACCCTCCCTGAGAACACAAGGTTGCTTTCACCTTGCATGCAATTTGCTCCTATGTGGTTTGGAATCCAGTAAACGTTGTAGTGGAAGGCTGTATTCCCTATAAGGCCTCTATCTCAAGACGTAATTGGGCCTGGAATAGGCATTCCCACTAGCCACATGGGAAGTTACAGAAGATGCTTTGAAATAACCCCAGTGGAGGCAAGTCAGCTTTGGATTCAGCTTATGTGGGTGAAAGGAAGCAGTGCAGAATGCCCCATTCAAGGACTCATTGACATCATTGCACTAGATGCTGGAACAGCTTTCAATGTGCTTTCCATGTCTGTCCTGTGTGCGTGCACTCTAAGCACCTGAGTGAAGTCTGCTGTGTGGAGCTGTTTTCGGCTGAGCAACAGATGCTCGCTTGTAGGGCCAGTCATATGCGGCCATGCTTTGCAAGACTTTCTGTGATAAATATTCCCGCGTACAACGAATTTTTCTTGCATTGTGATTTCAGTGTCTATCTTGTGTGCCTGCACTATGAGCTTCTGGCTATTAATCCTGTGTAGTGCTCGCTTTTGCTGAGCGGCAATGGGGTGCTCGCTTGCTTTGCCATTTTAGTGAAGTCTTGCTGAGGAAGGCTGGCTGTCAGAAAAATTCCCGCATACAACGAATTTACCTTGTAATTCTCAAAAGTTGCGTTTTTCTGCTACTTCCTGGATGCTTCAGAGAGGCCCAGGTAGTCTGGGTGGTATGGAAGCTGGTCTCCCATTCCACAGTCTGAGCTGTGAAACCTGAGTGAACATTTTTCAGTCCCCAAGCATCATGTAAGCAACAGGTGTGTGAAAGATTCTCCAAAGCGTGGTTGTGATGAGGCCCCAGACCTCAGAGCTCTTGTCCTGCAGAGAAGGTACGGGACTGTCTCAGACCATGTGATTTGCTACTCAGCCATATTCAGAAAGGCAGCCAAACACTGCTGTGAAAACTAGAGCTTCTTTCATATACTTACACTCCCAGATACGAGAATACTGTGAAGAGGTCTTCTGCCCAGCCTCAGGGGAAGAGGCAAAGAAAGCTGCTTCCTGCACAGCATTTTAAGCAGGACGGATGGGCGTTCTGTTCAGCAGGTGAAAAGCAGGGAGGACCAAGAGCCTCGGTCAAGTAAGCTCCTCCTATGGCTAGTGCAGCTTAATTCAAACGTGCAATGGAAATTTTTCTGGGGTCACTGAGATCAATCTTCACTATCTAACACTTTCAGTTGCTTTCTCCAAATTCATACACCGTGGAATGCCCAAACGTACGTGTGCATTGTGTCCTCTCTGAATCCAGCTTAAGTCCGAAACATACGTGTGCTGAGAGTAGGACTTGCAACAAGTTTTAGGGAAGAGGCAGTTGGAGTCCTTCATCTGATCATCCTTTCATCAGAACAAAGCATTTCTCTGGGCCACAACTCTATCAGCCTGAACTGACCACGTGCAGCACAGCACTCTCGTGATCTACATGGAGAAACCATCCTTTGCTGTCTCTCTAAAGCTAAATGCTTAAGGGCAGCCCTAAGACCTCTGCATTCAAGCACACTGAAGAAGGCCTTTCATGCTTGGATCTTTCGTCCTAACACTTGGAATCATGCGGGTGGTCCTGGTTTCCTGTAGGTGCTAGAAGAGGATGCAAAAGGCCACCTCATCACTTACTAGCAATGCCATGATGACGCCTTAGCTGTAAAGTGTCCGAAACTACTGCAGGAGAGCCTTATGCCAGACTTTGAAATAGGAAACAGTACACCGTGCACTGAGGAGACCCTCCCTGAGAGAACACAAGGTTGCTTTCGCCTTGCATGCAATTTGCTCCTATGTGGTATGGAAACCAGTAAACGTTGTAGCGGAAGGCTGTATTCTCTATACGGCCTCTATCTCAAAGACGTAAGTGGGCCCGGAATAGGCATTTCCACTAGCCACATGGGAAGTTAGAGAAGATGCTTTCAAATAATCGCAGTGGAGGCAAGTCAGCTTTGGATTCAGCTTATGTGGGTGAAAGGAAGCAGTGCAGAACGCCCCATTCAAGGAATCATTGACATCATTGCACTAGATGCTGAAACAGCTTTCAATGTGCTTTCCGTGTCTTTCCTGTGTGCGTGCACTCTAAGCACCTGAGTGAAGTCTGCTGGGTGGAGCAGTCTTAGGCTGAGCAGCAGATGCTCGCTGGTGGGGCCAGTCATATTCAGCCTTGCTGTGGAAGACTTTCTGTGAGAAAAATTCCCGCGTACAACGAATTTTTCTTGCAGTGTGCTTTCAGAGTCTGTCTTGTGTGCCTGCACTCTTAGCGACTGGGCGATTAATCCTGTGTAGTGCTCGCTTTTG
The DNA here is from genome assembly GCF_030020395.1 of Manis pentadactyla. Taxonomy (NCBI): domain Eukaryota; kingdom Metazoa; phylum Chordata; class Mammalia; order Pholidota; family Manidae; genus Manis; species Manis pentadactyla. Next base: position 4,703,155 of record NC_080036.1, on the reverse strand, counting down.
CTGAGCGGCGACGGGAGCTCGCTTGTTTTGCCATTTTAGTGAAGTCTTGCTGAGGAAGGCTGGCTATCAGAAAAAATCCCGCATACAAAGAATTTACCTTGTAATTCTCAAAAGTTGCGTTTTCCTGCTACTTCCTGGATGCTTCAGAGAGCCCCAGGTGGTCCGGGTGGTATGGAAGCCGGTCTCCCATTCCACAGTCTGAGCTTTGAAACCTGAGTGCCCATTTTTCAGTCCCCAAGCATCATGTAAGCAACAGGTGTGTGAAAGCTTCTCCAAAGCGTGGTTGTGATGAGGCCCCAGACCTCAGAGCTGTTGTCCTGCAGAGTAGGCTCTGGGAGTGTCTCAGACCATGTGATTTGCTACTCAGCCATATTCAGAAAGGCAGCCAAACACTGCTGTGAAAAGTAGAGCTTCTTGCATATACTTATACTCCCAGATACGAGAATACTGTGAAGAGGTGTTCTGCCCAGCCTCAGGGGAAGAGGCAAAGAAAGCTGCTTTCTGCACAGCATTGGAAGCAGGACGGATGGGCGTTCTGTTCAACAGGTGAAAAGCAGGGAGGACCAGGAGCCTCGGTCAAGTAAGCTCCTCCTATGGCTAGTGCAGCTTAATTCAAACGTGCAATGGAAATTTTTCTGGGGTCACTGAGATCAATCTACACTATCTAACACTTTCAGTTGCTTTCTCCAAATTCATACACTGTGGAATGCCCTAACGTACGTGTGCATGATGTCCTCTGTGAATTCATATTATGTCTGAAACATGCATGTGCTGAAGTAGGACTTGCAACAAGTTTTAGGGAAGAGGCTGTTGGAGTCCTTCATCTGATCATCCTTTCATCAGAACGACGCTTTTCTCTGGCTACAACTCTATCAGCCTGAACTGACCACATGCAGCACAGCACTCTCGTGATCTACATGGAGAAACCATCCTTTGCTGTGTTTCTAAAGCTAAATGCTTAAGGGCAGCCCTAAGACCTCTGCATTCAAGCACACTGGAGAAGGCCTTTCATGCTTGGATTTTTCGTCCAAAGACTTGGAATCATGCGGGAGGTCCTGGTTTCCTGTACGTGCTAGAAGAGGATGCAAAAGGCCAACTCATCCCGTTACTAGAAATGCCATGATGATGCCTTAGCTGTAAATTGCCCGAAACTCCATCAGGAGTGCCTTATGCAAGACTTTGAAATAGGAAATAGTCCACCGTGCACTGAGGAAACCCTCCCTGAGAACACAAGGTTGCTTGCGCCTTGCATGCAATTTGCTCCTATGTGGTTTGGAATCCAGTAAACGTTGTAGTGGAAGGCTGTATTCCCTATAAGGCCTCTATCTCAAGACGTAATTGGGTCTGGAATAGGCATTCCCACTAGCCACATGGGAAGTTAGAGAAGATGCTTTCAAATAATCGCAGTGGAGGCAAGTCAGCTTTGGATTCAGCTTATGTGGGTGAAAGGAAGCAGTGCAGAATGCCCCATTCAAGGACTCATTGACATCATTGCACTAGATGCTGGAACAGCTTTCAATGTGCTTTCCATGTCTGTCCTGTGTGCGTGCACTCTAAGCACCTGAGTGAAGTCTGCTGTGTGGAGCTGTTTTCGGCTGAGCAACAGATGCTCGCTTGTAGGGCCAGTCATATGCGGCCATGCTTTGCAAGACTTTCTGTGATAAATATTCCCGCGTACAACGAATTTTTCTTGCATTGTGATTTCAGTGTCTATCTTGTGTGCCTGCACTATGAGCTTCTGGCTATTAATCCTGTGTAGTGCTCGCTTTTGCTGAGCGGCAACGGGGTGCTCGCTTGCTTTGCCATTTTAGTGAAGTCTTGCTGAGGAAGGCTGGCTGTCAGAAAAATTCCCGCATACAACGAATTTACCTTGTAATTCTCAAAAGTTGCGTTTTTCTGCTACTTCCTGGATGCTTCAGAGAGGCCCAGGTAGTCTGGGTGGTATGGAAGCTGGTCTCCCATTCCACAGTCTGAGCTGTGAAACCTGAGTGAACATTTTTCAGTCCCCAAGCATCATGTAAGCAACAGGTGTGTGAAAGATTCTCCAAAGCGTGGTTGTGATGAGGCCCCAGACCTCAGAGCTCTTGTCCTGCAGAGAAGGTACGGGACTGTCTCAGACCATGTGATTTGCTACTCAGCCATATTCAGAAAGGCAGCCAAACACTGCTGTGAAAACTAGAGCTTCTTTCATATACTTACACTCCCAGATACGAGAATACTGTGAAGAGGTCTTCTGCCCAGCCTCAGGGGAAGAGGCAAAGAAAGCTGCTTCCTGCACAGCATTTTAAGCAGGACGGATGGGCGTTCTGTTCAGCAGGTGAAAAGCAGGGAGGACCAAGAGCCTCGGTCAAGTAAGCTCCTCCTATGGCTAGTGCAGCTTAATTCAAACGTGCAATGGAAATTTTTCTGGGGTCACTGAGATCAATCTTCACTATCTAACACTTTCAGTTGCTTTCTCCAAATTCATACACCGTGGAATGCCCAAACGTACGTGTGCATTGTGTCCTCTCTGAATCCAGCTTAAGTCCGAAACATACGTGTGCTGAGAGTAGGACTTGCAACAAGTTTTAGGGAAGAGGCAGTTGGAGTCCTTCATCTGATCATCCTTTCATCAGAACAAAGCATTTCTCTGGGCCACAACTCTATCAGCCTGAACTGACCACGTGCAGCACAGCACTCTCGTGATCTACATGGAGAAACCATCCTTTGCTGTCTCTCTAAAGCTAAATGCTTAAGGGCAGCCCTAAGACCTCTGCATTCAAGCACACTGAAGAAGGCCTTTCATGCTTGGATCTTTCGTCCAAACACTTGGAATCATGCGGGTGGTCCTGGTTTCCTGTAGGTGCTAGAAGAGGATGCAAAAGGCCACCTCATCACTTACTAGCAATGCCATGATGACGCCTTAGCTGTAAAGTGTCCGAAACTACTGCAGGAGAGCCTTATGCCAGACTTTGAAATAGGAAACAGTACACCGTGCACTGAGGAGACCCTCCCTGAGAGAACACAAGGTTGCTTTCGCCTTGCATGCAATTTGCTCCTATGTGGTATGGAAACCAGTAAACGTTGTAGTGGAAGGCTGTATTCTCTATACGGCCTCTATCTCAAAGACGTAAGTGGGCCCGGAATAGGCATTTCCACTAGCCACATGGGAAGTTAGAGAAGATGCTTTCAAATAATCGCAGTGGAGGCAAGTCAGCTTTGGATTCAGCTTATGTGGGTGAAAGGAAGCAGTGCAGAACGCCCCATTCAAGGAATCATTGACATCATTGCACTAGATGCTGAAACAGCTTTCAATGTGCTTTCCGTGTCTTTCCTGTGTGCGTGCACTCTAAGCACCTGAGTGAAGTCTGCTGGGTGGAGCAGTCTTAGGCTGAGCAGCAGATGCTCGCTGGTGGGGCCAGTCATATTCAGCCTTGCTGTGGAAGACTTTCTGTGAGAAAAATTCCCGCGTACAACGAATTTTTCTTGCAGTGTGCTTTCAGAGTCTGTCTTGTGTGCCTGCACTCTTAGCGACTGGGCGATTAATCCTGTGTAGTGCTCGCATTTGCTGAGCGGCGACGGGAGCTCGCTTGTTTTGCCATTTTAGTGAAGTCTTGCTGAGGAAGGCTGGCTATCAGAAAAAATCCTGCATACAAAGAATTTACCTTGTAATTCTCAAAAGTTGTGTTTTTCTGCTTCTTCCTGGATGCTTCAGAGAGGCCCAGGTAGTCTGGGTGGTATGGAAGCTGGTCTCCCATTCCACAGTCTGAGCTTTGAAACCTGAGTGCCCATTTTTCAGTCCCCAAGCATCATATAAGCAACAGGTGTGTGAAAGCTTCTCCAAAGCGTGGTTGTGATGAGGCCCCAGACCTCAGAGCTCTTGTCCTGCAGAGAAGGCTCTGGGAGTGTCTCAGACCATGTGATTTGCTACTCAGCCATATTCAGAAAGGCAGCCAAACACTGCTGTGAAAAGTAGAGCTTCTTGAATATACTTATACTCCCAGATACGAGAATACTGTGAAGAGGTGTTCTGCCCAGCCTCAGGGGAAGAGGCAAAGAAAGCTGCTTTCTGCACAGCATTGGAAGCAGGACGGATGGGCGTTCTGTTCAACAGGTGAAAAGCAGGGAGAACCAGGAGCCTCGGTCAAGTAAGCTCCTCCTATGGCTAGTGCAGCTTAATTCAAACGTGCAATGGAAATTTTTCTGGGGTTACTGAGATCAATCTACACTATCTACCACTTTCAGTTGCTTTCTCCAAATTCATACACTGTGGAATGCCCTAACGTACGTGTGCATGACGTCCTCTGTGAATTCATATTATGTCTGAAACATGCATGTGCTGAAGTAGGACTTGCAACAAGTTTTAGGGAAGAGGCTGTTGGAGTCCTTCATCTGATCATCCTTTCATCAGAACGACGCTTTTCTCTGGCTACAACTCTATCAGCCTGAACTGACCACATGCAGCACAGCACTCTCGTGATCTACATGGAGAAACCATCCTTTGCTGTGTTTCTAAAGCTAAATGCTTAAGGGCAGCCCTAAGACCTCTGCATTCAAGCACACTGGAGAAGGCCTTTCATGCTTGGATTTTTCGTCCAAAGACTTGGAATCATGCGGGAGGTCCTGGTTTCCTGTACGTGCTAGAAGAGGATGCAAAAGGCCAACTCATCCCGTTACTAGAAATGCCATGATGATGCCTTAGCTGTAAATTGCCCGAAACTCCATCAGGAGTGCCTTATGCAAGACTTTGAAATAGGAAATAGTCCACCGTGCACTGAGGAAACCCTCCCTGAGAACACAAGGTTGCTTTCACCTTGCATGCAATTTGCTCCTATGTGGTTTGGAATCCAGTAAACGTTGTAGTGGAAGGCTGTATTCCCTATAAGGCCTCTATCTCAAGACGTAATTGGGCCTGGAATAGGCATTCCCACTAGCCACATGGGAAGTTACAGAAGATGCTTTGAAATAACCCCAGTGGAGGCAAGTCAGCTTTGGATTCAGCTTATGTGGGTGAAAGGAAGCAGTGCAGAATGCCCCATTCAAGGACTCATTGACATCATTGCACTAGATGCTGGAACAGCTTTCAATGTGCTTTCCATGTCTGTCCTGTGTGCGTGCACTCTAAGCACCTGAGTGAAGTCTGCTGTGTGGAGCTGTTTTCGGCTGAGCAACAGATGCTCGCTTGTAGGGCCAGTCATATGCGGCCATGCTTTGCAAGACTTTCTGTGATAAATATTCCCGCGTACAACGAATTTTTCTTGCATTGTGATTTCAGTGTCTATCTTGTGTGCCTGCACTATGAGCTTCTGGCTATTAATCCTGTGTAGTGCTCGCTTTTGCTGAGCGGCAATGGGGTGCTCGCTTGCTTTGCCATTTTAGTGAAGTCTTGCTGAGGAAGGCTGGCTGTCAGAAAAATTCCCGCATACAACGAATTTACCTTGTAATTCTCAAAAGTTGCGTTTTTCTGCTACTTCCTGGATGCTTCAGAGAGGCCCAGGTAGTCTGGGTGGTATGGAAGCTGGTCTCCCATTCCACAGTCTGAGCTGTGAAACCTGAGTGAACATTTTTCAGTCCCCAAGCATCATGTAAGCAACAGGTGTGTGAAAGATTCTCCAAAGCGTGGTTGTGATGAGGCCCCAGACCTCAGAGCTCTTGTCCTGCAGAGAAGGTACGGGACTGTCTCAGACCATGTGATTTGCTACTCAGCCATATTCAGAAAGGCAGCCAAACACTGCTGTGAAAACTAGAGCTTCTTTCATATACTTACACTCCCAGATACGAGAATACTGTGAAGAGGTCTTCTGCCCAGCCTCAGGGGAAGAGGCAAAGAAAGCTGCTTCCTGCACAGCATTTTAAGCAGGACGGATGGGCGTTCTGTTCAGCAGGTGAAAAGCAGGGAGGACCAAGAGCCTCGGTCAAGTAAGCTCCTCCTATGGCTAGTGCAGCTTAATTCAAACGTGCAATGGAAATTTTTCTGGGGTCACTGAGATCAATCTTCACTATCTAACACTTTCAGTTGCTTTCTCCAAATTCATACACCGTGGAATGCCCAAACGTACGTGTGCATTGTGTCCTCTCTGAATCCAGCTTAAGTCCGAAACATACGTGTGCTGAGAGTAGGACTTGCAACAAGTTTTAGGGAAGAGGCAGTTGGAGTCCTTCATCTGATCATCCTTTCATCAGAACAAAGCATTTCTCTGGGCCACAACTCTATCAGCCTGAACTGACCACGTGCAGCACAGCACTCTCGTGATCTACATGGAGAAACCATCCTTTGCTGTCTCTCTAAAGCTAAATGCTTAAGGGCAGCCCTAAGACCTCTGCATTCAAGCACACTGAAGAAGGCCTTTCATGCTTGGATCTTTCGTCCAAACACTTGGAATCATGCGGGTGGTCCTGGTTTCCTGTAGGTGCTAGAAGAGGATGCAAAAGGCCACCTCATCACTTACTAGCAATGCCATGATGACGCCTTAGCTGTAAAGTGTCCGAAACTACTGCAGGAGAGCCTTATGCCAGACTTTGAAATAGGAAACAGTACACCGTGCACTGAGGAGACCCTCCCTGAGAGAACACAAGGTTGCTTTCGCCTTGCATGCAATTTGCTCCTATGTGGTATGGAAACCAGTAAACGTTGTAGCGGAAGGCTGTATTCTCTATACGGCCTCTATCTCAAAGACGTAAGTGGGCCCGGAATAGGCATTTCCACTAGCCACATGGGAAGTTAGAGAAGATGCTTTCAAATAATCGCAGTGGAGGCAAGTCAGCTTTGGATTCAGCTTATGTGGGTGAAAGGAAGCAGTGCAGAACGCCCCATTCAAGGAATCATTGACATCATTGCACTAGATGCTGAAACAGCTTTCAATGTGCTTTCCGTGTCTTTCCTGTGTGCGTGCACTCTAAGCACCTGAGTGAAGTCTGCTGGGTGGAGCAGTCTTAGGCTGAGCAGCAGATGCTCGCTGGTGGGGCCAGTCATATTCAGCCTTGCTGTGGAAGACTTTCTGTGAGAAAAATTCCCGCGTACAACGAATTTTTCTTGCAGTGTGCTTTCAGAGTCTGTCTTGTGTGCCTGCACTCTTAGCGACTGGGCGATTAATCCTGTGTAGTGCTCGCTTTTGCTGAGCGGCGACGGGAGCTCGCTTGTTTTGCCATTTTAGTGAAGTCTTGCTGAGGAAGGCTGGCTATCAGAAAAAATCCCGCATACAAAGAATTTACCTTGTAATTCTCAAAAGTTGCGTTTTCCTGCTACTTCCTGGATGCTTCAGAGAGCCCCAGGTAGTCCGGGTGGTATGGAAGCCGGTCTCCCATTCCACAGTCTGAGCTTTGAAACCTGAGTGCCCATTTTTCAGTCCCCAAGCATCATGTAAGCAACAGGTGTGTGAAAGCTTCTCCAAAGCGTGGTTGTGATGAGGCCCCAGACCTCAGAGCTGTTGTCCTGCAGAGTAGGCTCTGGGAGTGTCTCAGACCATGTGATTTGCTACTCAGCCATATTCAGAAAGGCAGCCAAACACTGCTGTGAAAAGTAGAGCTTCTTGCATATACTTATACTCCCAGATACGAGAATACTGTGAAGAGAATACTTATACTCTGCCCAGCCTCAGGGGAAGAGGCAAAGAAAGCTGCTTTCTGCACAGCATTGGAAGCAGGACGGATGGGCGTTCTGTTCAACAGGTGAAAAGCAGGGAGGACCAGGAGCCTCGGTCAAGTAAGCTCCTCCTATGGCTAGTGCAGCTTAATTCAAACGTGCAATGGAAATTTTTCTGGGGTCACTGAGATCAATCTACACTATCTAACACTTTCAGTTGCTTTCTCCAAATTCATACACTGTGGAATGCCCTAACGTACGTGTGCATGATGTCCTCTGTGAATTCATATTATGTCTGAAACATGCATGTGCTGAAGTAGGACTTGCAACAAGTTTTAGGGAAGAGGCTGTTGGAGTCCTTCATCTGATCATCCTTTCATCAGAACGACGCTTTTCTCTGGCTACAACTCTATCAGCCTGAACTGACCACATGCAGCACAGCACTCTCGTGATCTACATGGAGAAACCATCCTTTGCTGTGTTTCTAAAGCTAAATGCTTAAGGGCAGCCCTAAGACCTCTGCATTCAAGCACACTGGAGAAGGCCTTTCATGCTTGGATTTTTCGTCCAAAGACTTGGAATCATGCGGGAGGTCCTGGTTTCCTGTACGTGCTAGAAGAGGATGCAAAAGGCCAACTCATCCCGTTACTAGAAATGCCATGATGATGCCTTAGCTGTAAATTGCCCGAAACTCCATCAGGAGTGCCTTATGCAAGACTTTGAAATAGGAAATAGTCCACCGTGCACTGAGGAAACCCTCCCTGAGAACACAAGGTTGCTTGCGCCTTGCATGCAATTTGCTCCTATGTGGTTTGGAATCCAGTAAACGTTGTAGTGGAAGGCTGTATTCCCTATAAGGCCTCTATCTCAAGACGTAATTGGGTCTGGAATAGGCATTCCCACTAGCCACATGGGAAGTTAGAGAAGATGCTTTCAAATAATCGCAGTGGAGGCAAGTCAGCTTTGGATTCAGCTTATGTGGGTGAAAGGAAGCAGTGCAGAATGCCCCATTCAAGGACTCATTGACATCATTGCACTAGATGCTGGAACAGCTTTCAATGTGCTTTCCATGTCTGTCCTGTGTGCGTGCACTCTAAGCACCTGAGTGAAGTCTGCTGTGTGGAGCTGTTTTCGGCTGAGCAACAGATGCTCGCTTGTAGGGCCAGTCATATGCGGCCATGCTTTGCAAGACTTTCTGTGATAAATATTCCCGCGTACAACGAATTTTTCTTGCATTGTGATTTCAGTGTCTATCTTGTGTGCCTGCACTATGAGCTTCTGGCTATTAATCCTGTGTAGTGCTCGCATTTGCTGAGCGGCAACGGGGTGCTCGCTTGCTTTGCCATTTTAGTGAAGTCTTGCTGAGGAAGGCTGGCTGTCAGAAAAATTCCCGCATACAACGAATTTACCTTGTAATTCTCAAAAGTTGCGTTTTTCTGCTACTTCCTGGATGCTTCAGAGAGGCCCAGGTAGTCTGGGTGGTATGGAAGCTGGTCTCCCATTCCACAGTCTGAGCTGTGAAACCTGAGTGAACATTTTTCAGTCCCCAAGCATCATGTAAGCAACAGGTGTGTGAAAGATTCTCCAAAGCGTGGTTGTGATGAGGCCCCAGACCTCAGAGCTCTTGTCCTGCAGAGAAGGTACGGGACTGTCTCAGACCATGTGATTTGCTACTCAGCCATATTCAGAAAGGCAGCCAAACACTGCTGTGAAAACTAGAGCTTCTTTCATATACTTACACTCCCAGATACGAGAATACTGTGAAGAGGTCTTCTGCCCAGCCTCAGGGGAAGAGGCAAAGAAAGCTGCTTCCTGCACAGCATTTTAAGCAGGACGGATGGGCGTTCTGTTCAGCAGGTGAAAAGCAGGGAGGACCAAGAGCCTCGGTCAAGTAAGCTCCTCCTATGGCTAGTGCAGCTTAATTCAAACGTGCAATGGAAATTTTTCTGGGGTCACTGAGATCAATCTTCACTATCTAACACTTTCAGTTGCTTTCTCCAAATTCATACACCGTGGAATGCCCAAACGTACGTGTGCATTGTGTCCTCTCTGAATCCAGCTTAAGTCCGAAACATACGTGTGCTGAGAGTAGGACTTGCAACAAGTTTTAGGGAAGAGGCAGTTGGAGTCCTTCATCTGATCATCCTTTCATCAGAACAAAGCATTTCTCTGGGCCACAACTCTATCAGCCTGAACTGACCACGTGCAGCACAGCACTCTCGTGATCTACATGGAGAAACCATCCTTTGCTGTCTCTCTAAAGCTAAATGCTTAAGGGCAGCCCTAAGACCTCTGCATTCAAGCACACTGAAGAAGGCCTTTCATGCTTGGATCTTTCGTCCAAACACTTGGAATCATGCGGGTGGTCCTGGTTTCCTGTAGGTGCTAGAAGAGGATGCAAAAGGCCACCTCATCACTTACTAGCAATGCCATGATGACGCCTTAGCTGTAAAGTGTCCGAAACTACTGCAGGAGAGCCTTATGCCAGACTTTGAAATAGGAAACAGTACACCGTGCACTGAGGAGACCCTCCCTGAGAGAACACAAGGTTGCTTTCGCCTTGCATGCAATTTGCTCCTATGTGGTATGGAAACCAGTAAACGTTGTAGTGGAAGGCTGTATTCTCTATACGGCCTCTATCTCAAAGACGTAAGTGGGCCCGGAATAGGCATTTCCACTAGCCACATGGGAAGTTAGAGAAGATGCTTTCAAATAATCGCAGTGGAGGCAAGTCAGCTTTGGATTCAGCTTATGTGGGTGAAAGGAAGCAGTGCAGAACGCCCCATTCAAGGAATCATTGACATCATTGCACTAGATGCTGAAACAGCTTTCAATGTGCTTTCCGTGTCTTTCCTGTGTGCGTGCACTCTAAGCACCTGAGTGAAGTCTGCTGGGTGGAGCAGTCTTAGGCTGAGCAGCAGATGCTCGCTGGTGGGGCCAGTCATATTCAGCCTTGCTGTGGAAGACTTTCTGTGAGAAAAATTCCCGCGTACAACGAATTTTTCTTGCAGTGTGCTTTCAGAGTCTGTCTTGTGTGCCTGCACTCTTAGCGACTGGGCGATTAATCCTGTGTAGTGCTCGCATTTGCTGAGCGGCGACGGGAGCTCGCTTGTTTTGCCATTTTAGTGAAGTCTTGCTGAGGAAGGCTGGCTATCAGAAAAAATCCTGCATACAAAGAATTTACCTTGTAATTCTCAAAAGTTGTGTTTTTCTGCTTCTTCCTGGATGCTTCAGAGAGGCCCAGGTAGTCTGGGTGGTATGGAAGCTGGTCTCCCATTCCACAGTCTGAGCTTTGAAACCTGAGTGCCCATTTTTCAGTCCCCAAGCATCATATAAGCAACAGGTGTGTGAAAGCTTCTCCAAAGCGTGGTTGTGATGAGGCCCCAGACCTCAGAGCTCTTGTCCTGCAGAGAAGGCTCTGGGAGTGTCTCAGACCATGTGATTTGCTACTCAGCCATATTCAGAAAGGCAGCCAAACACTGCTGTGAAAAGTAGAGCTTCTTGAATATACTTATACTCCCAGATACGAGAATACTGTGAAGAGGTGTTCTGCCCAGCCTCAGGGGAAGAGGCAAAGAAAGCTGCTTTCTGCACAGCATTGGAAGCAGGACGGATGGGCGTTCTGTTCAACAGGTGAAAAGCAGGGAGAACCAGGAGCCTCGGTCAAGTAAGCTCCTCCTATGGCTAGTGCAGCTTAATTCAAACGTGCAATGGAAATTTTTCTGGGGTTACTGAGATCAATCTACACTATCTACCACTTTCAGTTGCTTTCTCCAAATTCATACACTGTGGAATGCCCTAACGTACGTGTGCATGACGTCCTCTGTGAATTCATATTATGTCTGAAACATGCATGTGCTGAAGTAGGACTTGCAACAAGTTTTAGGGAAGAGGCTGTTGGAGTCCTTCATCTGATCATCCTTTCATCAGAACGACGCTTTTCTCTGGCTACAACTCTATCAGCCTGAACTGACCACATGCAGCACAGCACTCTCGTGATCTACATGGAGAAACCATCCTTTGCTGTGTTTCTAAAGCTAAATGCTTAAGGGCAGCCCTAAGACCTCTGCATTCAAGCACACTGGAGAAGGCCTTTCATGCTTGGATTTTTCGTCCAAAGACTTGGAATCATGCGGGAGGTCCTGGTTTCCTGTACGTGCTAGAAGAGGATGCAAAAGGCCAACTCATCCCGTTACTAGAAATGCCATGATGATGCCTTAGCTGTAAATTGCCCGAAACTCCATCAGGAGTGCCTTATGCAAGACTTTGAAATAGGAAATAGTCCACCGTGCACTGAGGAAACCCTCCCTGAGAACACAAGGTTGCTTTCACCTTGCATGCAATTTGCTCCTATGTGGTTTGGAATCCAGTAAACGTTGTAGTGGAAGGCTGTATTCCCTATAAGGCCTCTATCTCAAGACGTAATTGGGCCTGGAATAGGAATTCCCACTAGCCACATGGGAAGTTACAGAAGATGCTTTGAAATAACCCCAGTGGAGGCAAGTCAGCTTTGGATTCAGCTTATGTGGGTGAAAGGAAGCAGTGCAGAATGCCCCATTCAAGGACTCATTGACATCATTGCACTAGATGCTGGAACAGCTTTCAATGTGCTTTCCATGTCTGTCCTGTGTGCGTGCACTCTAAGCACCTGAGTGAAGTCTGCTGTGTGGAGCTGTTTTCGGCTGAGCAACAGATGCTCGCTTGTAGGGCCAGTCATATGCGGCCATGCTTTGCAAGACTTTCTGTGATAAATATTCCCGCGTACAACGAATTTTTCTTGCATTGTGATTTCAGTGTCTATCTTGTGTGCCTGCACTATGAGCTTCTGGCTATTAATCCTGTGTAGTGCTCGCTTTTGCTGAGCGGCAACGGGGTGCTCGCTTGCTTTGCCATTTTAGTGAAGTCTTGCTGAGGAAGGCTGGCTGTCAGAAAAATTCCCGCATACAACGAATTTACCTTGTAATTCTCAAAAGTTGCGTTTTTCTGCTACTTCCTGGATGCTTCAGAGAGGCCCAGGTAGTCTGGGTGGTATGGAAGCTGGTCTCCCATTCCACAGTCTGAGCTGTGAAACCTGAGTGAACATTTTTCAGTCCCCAAGCATCATGTAAGCAACAGGTGTGTGAAAGATTCTCCAAAGCGTGGTTGTGATGAGGCCCCAGACCTCAGAGCTCTTGTCCTGCAGAGAAGGTACGGGACTGTCTCAGACCATGTGATTTGCTACTCAGCCATATTCAGAAAGGCAGCCAAACACTGCTGTGAAAACTAGAGCTTCTTTCATATACTTACACTCCCAGATACGAGAATACTGTGAAGAGGTCTTCTGCCCAGCCTCAGGGGAAGAGGCAAAGAAAGCTGCTTCCTGCACAGCATTTTAAGCAGGACGGATGGGCGTTCTGTTCAGCAGGTGAAAAGCAGGGAGGACCAAGAGCCTCGGTCAAGTAAGCTCCTCCTATGGCTAGTGCAGCTTAATTCAAACGTGCAATGGAAATTTTTCTGGGGTCACTGAGATCAATCTTCACTATCTAACACTTTCAGTTGCTTTCTCCAAATTCATACACCGTGGAATGCCCAAACGTACGTGTGCATTGTGTCCTCTCTGAATCCAGCTTAAGTCCGAAACATACGTGTGCTGAGAGTAGGACTTGCAACAAGTTTTAGGGAAGAGGCAGTTGGAGTCCTTCATCTGATCATCCTTTCATCAGAACAAAGCATTTCTCTGGGCCACAACTCTATCAGCCTGAACTGACCACGTGCAGCACAGCACTCTCGTGATCTACATGGAGAAACCATCCTTTGCTGTCTCTCTAAAGCTAAATGCTTAAGGGCAGCCCTAAGACCTCTGCATTCAAGCAAACTGAAGAAGGCCTTTCATGCTTGGATCTTTCGTCCTAACACTTGGAATCATGCGGGTGGTCCTGGTTTCCTGTAGGTGCTAGAAGAGGATGCAAAAGGCCACCTCATCACTTACTAGCAATGCCATGATGACGCCTTAGCTGTAAAGTGTCCGAAACTACTGCAGGAGAGCCTTATGCCAGACTTTGAAATAGGAAACAGTACACCGTGCACTGAGGAGACCCTCCCTGAGAGAACACAAGGTTGCTTTCGCCTTGCATGCAATTTGCTCCTATGTGGTATGGAAACCAGTAAACGTTGTAGCGGAAGGCTGTATTCTCTATACGGCCTCTATCTCAAAGACGTAAGTGGGCCCGGAATAGGCATTTCCACTAGCCACATGGGAAGTTAGAGAAGATGCTTTCAAATAATCGCAGTGGAGGCAAGTCAGCTTTGGATTCAGCTTATGTGGGTGAAAGGAAGCAGTGCAGAACGCCCCATTCAAGGAATCATTGACATCATTGCACTAGATGCTGAAACAGCTTTCAATGTGCTTTCCGTGTCTTTCCTGTGTGCGTGCACTCTAAGCACCTGAGTGAAGTCTGCTGGGTGGAGCAGTCTTAGGCTGAGCAGCAGATGCTCGCTGGTGGGGCCAGTCATATTCAGCCTTGCTGTGGAAGACTTTCTGTGAGAAAAATTCCCGCGTACAACGAATTTTTCTTGCAGTGTGCTTTCAGAGTCTGTCTTGTGTGCCTGCACTCTTAGCGACTGGGCGATTAATCCTGTGTAGTGCTCGCATTTGCTGAGCGGCGACGGGAGCTCGCTTGTTTTGCCATTTTAGTGAAGTCTTGCTGAGGAAGGCTGGCTATCAGAAAAAATCCTGCATACAAAGAATTTACCTTGTAATTCTCAAAAGTTGTGTTTTTCTGCTTCTTCCTGGATGCTTCAGAGAGGCCCAGGTAGTCTGGGTGGTATGGAAGCTGGTCTCCCATTCCACAGTCTGAGCTTTGAAACCTGAGTGCCCATTTTTCAGTCCCCAAGCATCATATAAGCAACAGGTGTGTGAAAGCTTCTCCAAAGCGTGGTTGTGATGAGGCCCCAGACCTCAGAGCTCTTGTCCTGCAGAGAAGGCTCTGGGAGTGTCTCAGACCATGTGATTTGCTACTCAGCCATATTCAGAAAGGCAGCCAAACACTGCTGTGAAAAGTAGAGCTTCTTGAATATACTTATACTCCCAGATACGAGAATACTGTGAAGAGGTGTTCTGCCCAGCCTCAGGGGAAGAGGCAAAGAAAGCTGCTTTCTGCACAGCATTGGAAGCAGGACGGATGGGCGTTCTGTTCAACAGGTGAAAAGCAGGGAGAACCAGGAGCCTCGGTCAAGTAAGCTCCTCCTATGGCTAGTGCAGCTTAATTCAAACGTGCAATGGAAATTTTTCTGGGGTTACTGAGATCAATCTACACTATCTACCACTTTCAGTTGCTTTCTCCAAATTCATACACTGTGGAATGCCCTAACGTACGTGTGCATGACGTCCTCTGTGAATTCATATTATGTCTGAAACATGCATGTGCTGAAGTAGGACTTGCAACAAGTTTTAGGGAAGAGGCTGTTGGAGTCCTTCATCTGATCATCCTTTCATCAGAACGACGCTTTTCTCTGGCTACAACTCTATCAGCCTGAACTGACCACATGCAGCACAGCACTCTCGTGATCTACATGGAGAAACCATCCTTTGCTGTGTTTCTAAAGCTAAATGCTTAAGGGCAGCCATAAGACCTCTGCATTCAAGCACACTGGAGAAGGCCTTTCATGCTTGGATTTTTCGTCCAAAGACTTGGAATCATGCGGGAGGTCCTGGTTTCCTGTACGTGCTAGAAGAGGATGCAAAAGGCCAACTCATCCCGTTACTAGAAATGCCATGATGATGCCTTAGCTGTAAATTGCCCGAAACTCCATCAGGAGTGCCTTATGCAAGACTTTGAAATAGGAAATAGTCCACCGTGCACTGAGGAAACCCTCCCTGAGAACACAAGGTTGCTTTCACCTTGCATGCAATTTGCTCCTATGTGGTTTGGAATCCAGTAAACGTTGTAGTGGAAGGCTGTATTCCCTATAAGGCCTCTATCTCAAGACGTAATTGGGCCTGGAATAGGCATTCCCACTAGCCACATGGGAAGTTACAGAAGATGCTTTGAAATAACCCCAGTGGAGGCAAGTCAGCTTTGGATTCAGCTTATGTGGGTGAAAGGAAGCAGTGCAGAATGCCCCATTCAAGGACTCATTGACATCATTGCACTAGATGCTGGAACAGCTTTCAATGTGCTTTCCATGTCTGTCCTGTGTGCGTGCACTCTAAGCACCTGAGTGAAGTCTGCTGTGTGGAGCTGTTTTCGGCTGAGCAACAGATGCTCGCTTGTAGGGCCAGTCATATGCGGCCATGCTTTGCAAGACTTTCTGTGATAAATATTCCCGCGTACAACGAATTTTTCTTGCATTGTGATTTCAGTGTCTATCTTGTGTGCCTGCACTATGAGCTTCTGGCTATTAATCCTGTGTAGTGCTCGCTTTTGCTGAGCGGCAATGGGGTGCTCGCTTGCTTTGCCATTTTAGTGAAGTCTTGCTGAGGAAGGCTGGCTGTCAGAAAAATTCCCGCATACAACGAATTTACCTTGTAATTCTCAAAAGTTGCGTTTTTCTGCTACTTCCTGGATGCTTCAGAGAGGCCCAGGTAGTCTGGGTGGTATGGAAGCTGGTCTCCCATTCCACAGTCTGAGCTGTGAAACCTGAGTGAACATTTTTCAGTCCCCAAGCATCATGTAAGCAACAGGTGTGTGAAAGATTCTCCAAAGCGTGGTTGTGATGAGGCCCCAGACCTCAGAGCTCTTGTCCTGCAGAGAAGGTACGGGACTGTCTCAGACCATGTGATTTGCTACTCAGCCATATTCAGAAAGGCAGCCAAACACTGCTGTGAAAACTAGAGCTTCTTTCATATACTTACACTCCCAGATACGAGAATACTGTGAAGAGGTCTTCTGCCCAGCCTCAGGGGAAGAGGCAAAGAAAGCTGCTTCCTGCACAGCATTTTAAGCAGGACGGATGGGCGTTCTGTTCAGCAGGTGAAAAGCAGGGAGGACCAAGAGCCTCGGTCAAGTAAGCTCCTCCTATGGCTAGTGCAGCTTAATTCAAACGTGCAATGGAAATTTTTCTGGGGTCACTGAGATCAATCTTCACTATCTAACACTTTCAGTTGCTTTCTCCAAATTCATACACCGTGGAATGCCCAAACGTACGTGTGCATTGTGTCCTCTCTGAATCCAGCTTAAGTCCGAAACATACGTGTGCTGAGAGTAGGACTTGCAACAAGTTTTAGGGAAGAGGCAGTTGGAGTCCTTCATCTGATCATCCTTTCATCAGAACAAAGCATTTCTCTGGGCCACAACTCTATCAGCCTGAACTGACCACGTGCAGCACAGCACTCTCGTGATCTACATGGAGAAACCATCCTTTGCTGTCTCTCTAAAGCTAAATGCTTAAGGGCAGCCCTAAGACCTCTGCATTCAAGCACACTGAAGAAGGCCTTTCATGCTTGGATCTTTCGTCCTAACACTTGGAATCATGCGGGTGGTCCTGGTTTCCTGTAGGTGCTAGAAGAGGATGCAAAAGGCCACCTCATCACTTACTAGCAATGCCATGATGACGCCTTAGCTGTAAAGTGTCCGAAACTACTGCAGGAGAGCCTTATGCCAGACTTTGAAATAGGAAACAGTACACCGTGCACTGAGGAGACCCTCCCTGAGAGAACACAAGGTTGCTTTCGCCTTGCATGCAATTTGCTCCTATGTGGTATGGAAACCAGTAAACGTTGTAGCGGAAGGCTGTATTCTCTATACGGCCTCTATCTCAAAGACGTAAGTGGGCCCGGAATAGGCATTTCCACTAGCCACATGGGAAGTTAGAGAAGATGCTTTCAAATAATCGCAGTGGAGGCAAGTCAGCTTTGGATTCAGCTTATGTGGGTGAAAGGAAGCAGTGCAGAACGCCCCATTCAAGGAATCATTGACATCATTGCACTAGATGCTGAAACAGCTTTCAATGTGCTTTCCGTGTCTTTCCTGTGTGCGTGCACTCTAAGCACCTGAGTGAAGTCTGCTGGGTGGAGCAGTCTTAGGCTGAGCAGCAGATGCTCGCTGGTGGGGCCAGTCATATTCAGCCTTGCTGTGGAAGACTTTCTGTGAGAAAAATTCCCGCGTACAACGAATTTTTCTTGCAGTGTGCTTTCAGAGTCTGTCTTGTGTGCCTGCACTCTTAGCGACTGGGCGATTAATCCTGTGTAGTGCTCGCTTTTGCTGAGCGGCGACGGGAGCTCGCTTGTTTTGCCATTTTAGTGAAGTCTTGCTGAGGAAGGCTGGCTATCAGAAAAAATCCCGCATACAAAGAATTTACCTTGTAATTCTCAAAAGTTGCGTTTTCCTGCTACTTCCTGGATGCTTCAGAGAGCCCCAGGTAGTCCGGGTGGTATGGAAGCCGGTCTCCCATTCCACAGTCTGAGCTTTGAAACCTGAGTGCCCATTTTTCAGTCCCCAAGCATCATGTAAGCAACAGGTGTGTGAAAGCTTCTCCAAAGCGTGGTTGTGATGAGGCCCCAGACCTCAGAGCTGTTGTCCTGCAGAGTAGGCTCTGGGAGTGTCTCAGACCATGTGATTTGCTACTCAGCCATATTCAGAAAGGCAGCCAAACACTGCTGTGAAAAGTAGAGCTTCTTGCATATACTTATACTCCCAGATACGAGAATACTGTGAAGAGGTGTTCTGCCCAGCCTCAGGGGAAGAGGCAAAGAAAGCTGCTTTCTGCACAGCATTGGAAGCAGGACGGATGGGCGTTCTGTTCAACAGGTGAAAAGCAGGGAGGACCAGGAGCCTCGGTCAAGTAAGCTCCTCCTATGGCTAGTGCAGCTTAATTCAAACGTGCAATGGAAATTTTTCTGGGGTCACTGAGATCAATCTACACTATCTAACACTTTCAGTTGCTTTCTCCAAATTCATACACTGTGGAATGCCCTAACGTACGTGTGCATGATGTCCTCTGTGAATTCATATTATGTCTGAAACATGCATGTGCTGAAGTAGGACTTGCAACAAGTTTTAGGGAAGAGGCTGTTGGAGTCCTTCATCTGATCATCCTTTCATCAGAACGACGCTTTTCTCTGGCTACAACTCTATCAGCCTGAACTGACCACATGCAGCACAGCACTCTCGTGATCTACATGGAGAAACCATCCTTTGCTGTGTTTCTAAAGCTAAATGCTTAAGGGCAGCCCTAAGACCTCTGCATTCAAGCACACTGGAGAAGGCCTTTCATGCTTGGATTTTTCGTCCAAAGACTTGGAATCATGCGGGAGGTCCTGGTTTCCTGTACGTGCTAGAAGAGGATGCAAAAGGCCAACTCATCCCGTTACTAGAAATGCCATGATGATGCCTTCGCTGTAAATTGCCCGAAACTCCATCAGGAGTGCCTTATGCAAGACTTTGAAATAGGAAATAGTCCACCGTGCACTGAGGAAACCCTCCCTGAGAACACAAGGTTGCTTGCGCCTTGCATGCAATTTGCTCCTATGTGGTTTGGAATCCAGTAAACGTTGTAGTGGAAGGCTGTATTCCCTATAAGGCCTCTATCTCAAGACGTAATTGGGTCTGGAATAGGCATTCCCACTAGCCACATGGGAAGTTAGAGAAGATGCTTTCAAATAATCGCAGTGGAGGCAAGTCAGCTTTGGATTCAGCTTATGTGGGTGAAAGGAAGCAGTGCAGAATGCCCCATTCAAGGACTCATTGACATCATTGCACTAGATGCTGGAACAGCTTTCAATGTGCTTTCCATGTCTGTCCTGTGTGCGTGCACTCTAAGCACCTGAGTGAAGTCTGCTGTGTGGAGCTGTTTTCGGCTGAGCAACAGATGCTCGCTTGTAGGGCCAGTCATATTCGGCCATGCTTTGCAAGACTTTCTGTGATAAATATTCCCGCGTACAACGAATTTTTCTTGCCTTGTGATTTCAGTGTCTATCTTGTGTGCCTGCACTATGAGCTTCTGGCTATTAATCCTGTGTAGTGCTCGCTTTTGCTGAGCGGCAACGGGGTGCTCGCTTGCTTTGCCATTTTAGTGAAGTCTTGCTGAGGAAGGCTGGCTGTCAGAAAAATTCCCGCATACAACGAATTTACCTTGTAATTCTCAAAAGTTGCGTTTTTCTGCTACTTCCTGGATGCTTCAGAGAGGCCCAGGTAGTCTGGGTGGTATGGAAGCCGGTCTCCCATTCCACAGTCTGAGCTGTGAAACCTGAGTGAACATTTTTCAGTCCCCAAGCATCATGTAAGCAACAGGTGTGTGAAAGCTTCTCCAAAGCTTGGTTGTGATGAGGCCCCAGACCTCAGAGCTCTTGTCCTGCAGAGAAGGTATGGGACTGTCTCAGACCATGTGATTTGCTACTCAGCCATATTCAGAAAGGCAGCCAAACACTGCTGTGAAAACTAGAGCTTCTTTCATATACTTACACTCCCAGATACGAGAATACTGTGAAGAGGTCTTCTGCCCAGCCTCAGGGGAAGAGGCAAAGAAAGCTGCTTCCTGCACAGCATTTTAAGCAGGACGGATGGGCGTTCTGTTCAGCAGGTGAAAAGCAGGGAGGACCAAGAGCCTCGGTCAAGTAAGCTCCTCCTATGGCTAGTGCAGCTTAATTCAAACGTGCAATGGAAATTTTTCTGGGGTCACTGAGATCAATCTTCACTATCTAACACTTTCAGTTGCTTTCTCCAAATTCATACACCGTGGAATGCCCAAACGTACGTGTGCATTGTGTCCTCTCTGAATCCAGCTTAAGTCCGAAACATACGTGTGCTGAGAGTAGGACTTGCAACAAGTTTTAGGGAAGAGGCAGTTGGAGTCCTTCATCTGATCATCCTTTCATCAGAACAAAGCATTTCTCTGGGCCACAACTCTATCAGCCTGAACTGACCACGTGCAGCACAGCACTCTCGTGATCTACATGGAGAAACCATCCTTTGCTGTCTCTCTAAAGCTAAATGCTTAAGGGCAGCCCTAAGACCTCTGCATTCAAGCACACTGAAGAAGGCCTTTCATGCTTGGATCTTTCGTCCAAACACTTGGAATCATGCGGGTGGTCCTGGTTTCCTGTAGGTGCTAGAAGAGGATGCAAAAGGCCACCTCATCACTTACTAGCAATGCCATGATGACGCCTTAGCTGTAAAGTGTCCGAAACTACTGCAGGAGAGCCTTATGCCAGACTTTGAAATAGGAAACAGTACACCGTGCACTGAGGAGACCCTCCCTGAGAGAACACAAGGTTGCTTTCGCCTTGCATGCAATTTGCTCCTATGTGGTATGGAAACCAGTAAACGTTGTAGCGGAAGGCTGTATTCTCTATACGGCCTCTATCTCAAAGACGTAAGTGGGCCCGGAATAGGCATTTCCACTAGCCACATGGGAAGTTAGAGAAGATGCTTTCAAATAATCGCAGTGGAGGCAAGTCAGCTTTGGATTCAGCTTATGTGGGTGAAAGGAAGCAGTGCAGAACGCCCCATTCAAGGACTCATTGACATCATTGCACTAGATGCTGGAACAGCTTTCAATGTGCTTTCCATGTCTGTCCTGTGTGCGTGCACTCTAAGCACCTGAGTGAAGTCTGCTGTGTGGAGCTGTTTTCGGCTGAGCAACAGATGCTCGCTTGTAGGGCCAGTCATATTCGGCCATGCTTTGCAAGACTTTCTGTGATAAATATTCCCGCGTACAACGAATTTTTCTTGCCTTGTGATTTCAGTGTCTATCTTGTGTGCCTGCACTATGAGCTTCTGGCTATTAATCCTGTGTAGTGCTCGCTTTTGCTGAGCGGCAACGGGGTGCTCGCTTGCTTTGCCATTTTAGTGAAGTCTTGCTGAGGAAGGCTGGCTGTCAGAAAAATTCCCGCATACAACGAATTTACCTTGTAATTCTCAAAAGTTGCGTTTTTCTGCTACTTCCTGGATGCTTCAGAGAGGCCCAGGTAGTCTGGGTGGTATGGAAGCCGGTCTCCCATTCCACAGTCTGAGCTGTGAAACCTGAGTGAACATTTTTCAGTCCCCAAGCATCATGTAAGCAACAGGTGTGTGAAAGCTTCTCCAAAGCTTGGTTGTGATGAGGCCCCAGACCTCAGAGCTCTTGTCCTGCAGAGAAGGTATGGGACTGTCTCAGACCATGTGATTTGCTACTCAGCCATATTCAGAAAGGCAGCCAAACACTGCTGTGAAAACTAGAGCTTCTTTCATATACTTACACTCCCAGATACGAGAATACTGTGAAGAGGTCTTCTGCCCAGCCTCAGGGGAAGAGGCAAAGAAAGCTGCTTCCTGCACAGCATTTTAAGCAGGACGGATGGGCGTTCTGTTCAGCAGGTGAAAAGCAGGGAGGACCAAGAGCCTCGGTCAAGTAAGCTCCTCCTATGGCTAGTGCAGCTTAATTCAAACGTGCAATGGAAATTTTTCTGGGGTCACTGAGATCAATCTTCACTATCTAACACTTTCAGTTGCTTTCTCCAAATTCATACACCGTGGAATGCCCAAACGTACGTGTGCATTGTGTCCTCTCTGAATCCAGCTTAAGTCCGAAACATACGTGTGCTGAGAGTAGGACTTGCAACAAGTTTTAGGGAAGAGGCAGTTGGAGTCCTTCATCTGATCATCCTTTCATCAGAACAAAGCATTTCTCTGGGCCACAACTCTATCAGCCTGAACTGACCACGTGCAGCACAGCACTCTCGTGATCTACATGGAGAAACCATCCTTTGCTGTCTCTCTAAAGCTAAATGCTTAAGGGCAGCCCTAAGACCTCTGCATTCAAGCACACTGAAGAAGGCCTTTCATGCTTGGATCTTTCGTCCAAACACTTGGAATCATGCGGGTGGTCCTGGTTTCCTGTAGGTGCTAGAAGAGGATGCAAAAGGCCACCTCATCACTTACTAGCAATGCCATGATGACGCCTTAGCTGTAAAGTGTCCGAAACTACTGCAGGAGAGCCTTATGCCAGACTTTGAAATAGGAAACAGTACACCGTGCACTGAGGAGACCCTCCCTGAGAGAACACAAGGTTGCTTTCGCCTTGCATGCAATTTGCTCCTATGTGGTATGGAAACCAGTAAACGTTGTAGCGGAAGGCTGTATTCTCTATACGGCCTCTATCTCAAAGACGTAAGTGGGCCCGGAATAGGCATTTCCACTAGCCACATGGGAAGTTAGAGAAGATGCTTTCAAATAATCGCAGTGGAGGCAAGTCAGCTTTGGATTCAGCTTATGTGGGTGAAAGGAAGCAGTGCAGAACGCCCCATTCAAGGACTCATTGACATCATTGCACTAGATGCTGGAACAGCTTTCAATGTGCTTTCCATGTCTGTCCTGTGTGCGTGCACTCTAAGCACCTGAGTGAAGTCTGCTGTGTGGAGCTGTTTTCGGCTGAGCAACAGATGCTCGCTTGTAGGGCCAGTCATATTCGGCCATGCTTTGCAAGACTTTCTGTGATAAATATTCCCGCGTACAACGAATTTTTCTTGCCTTGTGATTTCAGTGTCTATCTTGTGTGCCTGCACTATGAGCTTCTGGCTATTAATCCTGTGTAGTGCTCGCTTTTGCTGAGCGGCAACGGGGTGCTCGCTTGCTTTGCCATTTTAGTGAAGTCTTGCTGAGGAAGGCTGGCTGTCAGAAAAATTCCCGCATACAACGAATTTACCTTGTAATTCTCAAAAGTTGCGTTTTTCTGCTACTTCCTGGATGCTTCAGAGAGGCCCAGGTAGTCTGGGTGGTATGGAAGCCGGTCTCCCATTCCACAGTCTGAGCTGTGAAACCTGAGTGAACATTTTTCAGTCCCCAAGCATCATGTAAGCAACAGGTGTGTGAAAGCTTCTCCAAAGCTTGGTTGTGATGAGGCCCCAGACCTCAGAGCTCTTGTCCTGCAGAGAAGGTATGGGACTGTCTCAGACCATGTGATTTGCTACTCAGCCATATTCAGAAAGGCAGCCAAACACTGCTGTGAAAACTAGAGCTTCTTTCATATACTTACACTCCCAGATACGAGAATACTGTGAAGAGGTCTTCTGCCCAGCCTCAGGGGAAGAGGCAAAGAAAGCTGCTTCCTGCACAGCATTTTAAGCAGGACGGATGGGCGTTCTGTTCAGCAGGTGAAAAGCAGGGAGGACCAAGAGCCTCGGTCAAGTAAGCTCCTCCTATGGCTAGTGCAGCTTAATTCAAACGTGCAATGGAAATTTTTCTGGGGTCACTGAGATCAATCTTCACTATCTAACACTTTCAGTTGCTTTCTCCAAATTCATACACCGTGGAATGCCCAAACGTACGTGTGCATTGTGTCCTCTCTGAATCCAGCTTAAGTCCGAAACATACGTGTGCTGAGAGTAGGACTTGCAACAAGTTTTAGGGAAGAGGCAGTTGGAGTCCTTCATCTGATCATCCTTTCATCAGAACAAAGCATTTCTCTGGGCCACAACTCTATCAGCCTGAACTGACCACGTGCAGCACAGCACTCTCGTGATCTACATGGAGAAACCATCCTTTGCTGTCTCTCTAAAGCTAAATGCTTAAGGGCAGCCCTAAGACCTCTGCATTCAAGCACACTGAAGAAGGCCTTTCATGCTTGGATCTTTCGTCCAAACACTTGGAATCATGCGGGTGGTCCTGGTTTCCTGTAGGTGCTAGAAGAGGATGCAAAAGGCCACCTCATCACTTACTAGCAATGCCATGATGACGCCTTAGCTGTAAAGTGTCCGAAACTACTGCAGGAGAGCCTTATGCCAGACTTTGAAATAGGAAACAGTACACCGTGCACTGAGGAGACCCTCCCTGAGAGAACACAAGGTTGCTTTCGCCTTGCATGCAATTTGCTCCTATGTGGTATGGAAACCAGTAAACGTTGTAGCGGAAGGCTGTATTCTCTATACGGCCTCTATCTCAAAGACGTAAGTGGGCCCGGAATAGGCATTTCCACTAGCCACATGGGAAGTTAGAGAAGATGCTTTCAAATAATCGCAGTGGAGGCAAGTCAGCTTTGGATTCAGCTTATGTGGGTGAAAGGAAGCAGTGCAGAACGCCCCATTCAAGGACTCATTGACATCATTGCACTAGATGCTGGAACAGCTTTCAATGTGCTTTCCATGTCTGTCCTGTGTGCGTGCACTCTAAGCACCTGAGTGAAGTCTGCTGTGTGGAGCTGTTTTCGGCTGAGCAACAGATGCTCGCTTGTAGGGCCAGTCATATTCGGCCATGCTTTGCAAGACTTTCTGTGATAAATATTCCCGCGTACAACGAATTTTTCTTGCCTTGTGATTTCAGTGTCTATCTTGTGTGCCTGCACTATGAGCTTCTGGCTATTAATCCTGTGTAGTGCTCGCTTTTGCTGAGCGGCAACGGGGTGCTCGCTTGCTTTGCCATTTTAGTGAAGTCTTGCTGAGGAAGGCTGGCTGTCAGAAAAATTCCCGCATACAACGAATTTACCTTGTAATTCTCAAAAGTTGCGTTTTTCTGCTACTTCCTGGATGCTTCAGAGAGGCCCAGGTAGTCTGGGTGGTATGGAAGCCGGTCTCCCATTCCACAGTCTGAGCTGTGAAACCTGAGTGAACATTTTTCAGTCCCCAAGCATCATGTAAGCAACAGGTGTGTGAAAGCTTCTCCAAAGCTTGGTTGTGATGAGGCCCCAGACCTCAGAGCTCTTGTCCTGCAGAGAAGGTATGGGACTGTCTCAGACCATGTGATTTGCTACTCAGCCATATTCAGAAAGGCAGCCAAACACTGCTGTGAAAACTAGAGCTTCTTTCATATACTTACACTCCCAGATACGAGAATACTGTGAAGAGGTCTTCTGCCCAGCCTCAGGGGAAGAGGCAAAGAAAGCTGCTTCCTGCACAGCATTTTAAGCAGGACGGATGGGCGTTCTGTTCAGCAGGTGAAAAGCAGGGAGGACCAAGAGCCTCGGTCAAGTAAGCTCCTCCTATGGCTAGTGCAGCTTAATTCAAACGTGCAATGGAAATTTTTCTGGGGTCACTGAGATCAATCTTCACTATCTAACACTTTCAGTTGCTTTCTCCAAATTCATACACCGTGGAATGCCCAAACGTACGTGTGCATTGTGTCCTCTCTGAATCCAGCTTAAGTCCGAAACATACGTGTGCTGAGAGTAGGACTTGCAACAAGTTTTAGGGAAGAGGCAGTTGGAGTCCTTCATCTGATCATCCTTTCATCAGAACAAAGCATTTCTCTGGGCCACAACTCTATCAGCCTGAACTGACCACGTGCAGCACAGCACTCTCGTGATCTACATGGAGAAACCATCCTTTGCTGTCTCTCTAAAGCTAAATGCTTAAGGGCAGCCCTAAGACCTCTGCATTCAAGCACACTGAAGAAGGCCTTTCATGCTTGGATCTTTCGTCCAAACACTTGGAATCATGCGGGTGGTCCTGGTTTCCTGTAGGTGCTAGAAGAGGATGCAAAAGGCCACCTCATCACTTACTAGCAATGCCATGATGACGCCTTAGCTGTAAAGTGTCCGAAACTACTGCAGGAGAGCCTTATGCCAGACTTTGAAATAGGAAACAGTACACCGTGCACTGAGGAGACCCTCCCTGAGAGAACACAAGGTTGCTTTCGCCTTGCATGCAATTTGCTCCTATGTGGTATGGAAACCAGTAAACGTTGTAGCGGAAGGCTGTATTCTCTATACGGCCTCTATCTCAAAGACGTAAGTGGGCCCGGAATAGGCATTTCCACTAGCCACATGGGAAGTTAGAGAAGATGCTTTCAAATAATCGCAGTGGAGGCAAGTCAGCTTTGGATTCAGCTTATGTGGGTGAAAGGAAGCAGTGCAGAACGCCCCATTCAAGGACTCATTGACATCATTGCACTAGATGCTGGAACAGCTTTCAATGTGCTTTCCATGTCTGTCCTGTGTGCGTGCACTCTAAGCACCTGAGTGAAGTCTGCTGTGTGGAGCTGTTTTCGGCTGAGCAACAGATGCTCGCTTGTAGGGCCAGTCATATTCGGCCATGCTTTGCAAGACTTTCTGTGATAAATATTCCCGCGTACAACGAATTTTTCTTGCCTTGTGATTTCAGTGTCTATCTTGTGTGCCTGCACTATGAGCTTCTGGCTATTAATCCTGTGTAGTGCTCGCTTTTGCTGAGCGGCAACGGGGTGCTCGCTTGCTTTGCCATTTTAGTGAAGTCTTGCTGAGGAAGGCTGGCTGTCAGAAAAATTCCCGCATACAACGAATTTACCTTGTAATTCTCAAAAGTTGCGTTTTTCTGCTACTTCCTGGATGCTTCAGAGAGGCCCAGGTAGTCTGGGTGGTATGGAAGCCGGTCTCCCATTCCACAGTCTGAGCTGTGAAACCTGAGTGAACATTTTTCAGTCCCCAAGCATCATGTAAGCAACAGGTGTGTGAAAGCTTCTCCAAAGCTTGGTTGTGATGAGGCCCCAGACCTCAGAGCTCTTGTCCTGCAGAGAAGGTATGGGACTGTCTCAGACCATGTGATTTGCTACTCAGCCATATTCAGAAAGGCAGCCAAACACTGCTGTGAAAACTAGAGCTTCTTTCATATACTTACACTCCCAGATACGAGAATACTGTGAAGAGGTCTTCTGCCCAGCCTCAGGGGAAGAGGCAAAGAAAGCTGCTTCCTGCACAGCATTTTAAGCAGGACGGATGGGCGTTCTGTTCAGCAGGTGAAAAGCAGGGAGGACCAAGAGCCTCGGTCAAGTAAGCTCCTCCTATGGCTAGTGCAGCTTAATTCAAACGTGCAATGGAAATTTTTCTGGGGTCACTGAGATCAATCTTCACTATCTAACACTTTCAGTTGCTTTCTCCAAATTCATACACCGTGGAATGCCCAAACGTACGTGTGCATTGTGTCCTCTCTGAATCCAGCTTAAGTCCGAAACATACGTGTGCTGAGAGTAGGACTTGCAACAAGTTTTAGGGAAGAGGCAGTTGGAGTCCTTCATCTGATCATCCTTTCATCAGAACAAAGCATTTCTCTGGGCCACAACTCTATCAGCCTGAACTGACCACGTGCAGCACAGCACTCTCGTGATCTACATGGAGAAACCATCCTTTGCTGTCTCTCTAAAGCTAAATGCTTAAGGGCAGCCCTAAGACCTCTGCATTCAAGCACACTGAAGAAGGCCTTTCATGCTTGGATCTTTCGTCCAAACACTTGGAATCATGCGGGTGGTCCTGGTTTCCTGTAGGTGCTAGAAGAGGATGCAAAAGGCCACCTCATCACTTACTAGCAATGCCATGATGACGCCTTAGCTGTAAAGTGTCCGAAACTACTGCAGGAGAGCCTTATGCCAGACTTTGAAATAGGAAACAGTACACCGTGCACTGAGGAGACCCTCCCTGAGAGAACACAAGGTTGCTTTCGCCTTGCATGCAATTTGCTCCTATGTGGTATGGAAACCAGTAAACGTTGTAGCGGAAGGCTGTATTCTCTATACGGCCTCTATCTCAAAGACGTAAGTGGGCCCGGAATAGGCATTTCCACTAGCCACATGGGAAGTTAGAGAAGATGCTTTCAAATAATCGCAGTGGAGGCAAGTCAGCTTTGGATTCAGCTTATGTGGGTGAAAGGAAGCAGTGCAGAACGCCCCATTCAAGGAATCATTGACATCATTGCACTAGATGCTGAAACAGCTTTCAATGTGCTTTCCGTGTCTTTCCTGTGTGCGTGCACTCTAAGCACCTGAGTGAAGTCTGCTGGGTGGAGCAGTCTTAGGCTGAGCAGCAGATGCTCGCTGGTGGGGCCAGTCATATTCAGCCTTGCTGTGGAAGACTTTCTGTGAGAAAAATTCCCGCGTACAACGAATTTTTCTTGCAGTGTGCTTTCAGAGTCTGTCTTGTGTGCCTGCACTCTTAGCGACTGGGCGATTAATCCTGTGTAGTGCTCGCTTTTGCTGAGCGGCGACGGGAGCTCGCTTGTTTTGCCATTTTAGTGAAGTCTTGCTGAGGAAGGCTGGCTATCAGAAAAAATCCCGCATACAAAGAATTTACCTTGTAATTCTCAAAAGTTGCGTTTTCCTGCTACTTCCTGGATGCTTCAGAGAGCCCCAGGTAGTCCGGGTGGTATGGAAGCCGGTCTCCCATTCCACAGTCTGAGCTTTGAAACCTGAGTGCCCATTTTTCAGTCCCCAAGCATCATGTAAGCAACAGGTGTGTGAAAGCTTCTCCAAAGCGTGGTTGTGATGAGGCCCCAGACCTCAGAGCTGTTGTCCTGCAGAGTAGGCTCTGGGAGTGTCTCAGACCATGTGATTTGCTACTCAGCCATATTCAGAAAGGCAGCCAAACACTGCTGTGAAAAGTAGAGCTTCTTGCATATACTTATACTCCCAGATACGAGAATACTGTGAAGAGGTGTTCTGCCCAGCCTCAGGGGAAGAGGCAAAGAAAGCTGCTTTCTGCACAGCATTGGAAGCAGGACGGATGGGCGTTCTGTTCAACAGGTGAAAAGCAGGGAGGACCAGGAGCCTCGGTCAAGTAAGCTCCTCCTATGGCTAGTGCAGCTTAATTCAAACGTGCAATGGAAATTTTTCTGGGGTCACTGAGATCAATCTACACTATCTAACACTTTCAGTTGCTTTCTCCAAATTCATACACTGTGGAATGCCCTAACGTACGTGTGCATGATGTCCTCTGTGAATTCATATTATGTCTGAAACATGCATGTGCTGAAGTAGGACTTGCAACAAGTTTTAGGGAAGAGGCTGTTGGAGTCCTTCATCTGATCATCCTTTCATCAGAACGACGCTTTTCTCTGGCTACAACTCTATCAGCCTGAACTGACCACATGCAGCACAGCACTCTCGTGATCTACATGGAGAAACCATCCTTTGCTGTGTTTCTAAAGCTAAATGCTTAAGGGCAGCCCTAAGACCTCTGCATTCAAGCACACTGGAGAAGGCCTTTCATGCTTGGATTTTTCGTCCAAAGACTTGGAATCATGCGGGAGGTCCTGGTTTCCTGTACGTGCTAGAAGAGGATGCAAAAGGCCAACTCATCCCGTTACTAGAAATGCCATGATGATGCCTTCGCTGTAAATTGCCCGAAACTCCATCAGGAGTGCCTTATGCAAGACTTTGAAATAGGAAATAGTCCACCGTGCACTGAGGAAACCCTCCCTGAGAACACAAGGTTGCTTGCGCCTTGCATGCAATTTGCTCCTATGTGGTTTGGAATCCAGTAAACGTTGTAGTGGAAGGCTGTATTCCCTATAAGGCCTCTATCTCAAGACGTAATTGGGTCTGGAATAGGCATTCCCACTAGCCACATGGGAAGTTAGAGAAGATGCTTTCAAATAATCGCAGTGGAGGCAAGTCAGCTTTGGATTCAGCTTATGTGGGTGAAAGGAAGCAGTGCAGAATGCCCCATTCAAGGACTCATTGACATCATTGCACTAGATGCTGGAACAGCTTTCAATGTGCTTTCCATGTCTGTCCTGTGTGCGTGCACTCTAAGCACCTGAGTGAAGTCTGCTGTGTGGAGCTGTTTTCGGCTGAGCAACAGATGCTCGCTTGTAGGGCCAGTCATATTCGGCCATGCTTTGCAAGACTTTCTGTGATAAATATTCCCGCGTACAACGAATTTTTCTTGCATTGTGATTTCAGTGTCTATCTTGTGTGCCTGCACTATGAGCTTCTGGCTATTAATCCTGTGTAGTGCTCGCTTTTGCTGAGCGGCAACGGGGTGCTCGCTTGCTTTGCCATTTTAGTGAAGTCTTGCTGAGGAAGGCTGGCTGTCAGAAAAATTCCCGCATACAACGAATTTACCTTGTAATTCTCAAAAGTTGCGTTTTTCTGCTACTTCCTGGATGCTTCAGAGAGGCCCAGGTAGTCTGGGTGGTATGGAAGCCGGTCTCCCATTCCACAGTCTGAGCTGTGAAACCTGAGTGAACATTTTTCAGTCCCCAAGCATCATGTAAGCAACAGGTGTGTGAAAGCTTCTCCAAAGCTTGGTTGTGATGAGGCCCCAGACCTCAGAGCTCTTGTCCTGCAGAGAAGGTATGGGACTGTCTCAGACCATGTGATTTGCTACTCAGCCATATTCAGAAAGGCAGCCAAACACTGCTGTGAAAACTAGAGCTTCTTTCATATACTTACACTCCCAGATACGAGAATACTGTGAAGAGGTCTTCTGCCCAGCCTCAGGGGAAGAGGCAAAGAAAGCTGCTTCCTGCACAGCATTTTAAGCAGGACGGATGGGCGTTCTGTTCAGCAGGTGAAAAGCAGGGAGGACCAAGAGCCTCGGTCAAGTAAGCTCCTCCTATGGCTAGTGCAGCTTAATTCAAACGTGCAATGGAAATTTTTCTGGGGTCACTGAGATCAATCTTCACTATCTAACACTTTCAGTTGCTTTCTCCAAATTCATACACCGTGGAATGCCCAAACGTACGTGTGCATTGTGTCCTCTCTGAATCCAGCTTAAGTCCGAAACATACGTGTGCTGAGAGTAGGACTTGCAACAAGTTTTAGGGAAGAGGCAGTTGGAGTCCTTCATCTGATCATCCTTTCATCAGAACAAAGCATTTCTCTGGGCCACAACTCTATCAGCCTGAACTGACCACGTGCAGCACAGCACTCTCGTGATCTACATGGAGAAACCATCCTTTGCTGTCTCTCTAAAGCTAAATGCTTAAGGGCAGCCCTAAGACCTCTGCATTCAAGCACACTGAAGAAGGCCTTTCATGCTTGGATCTTTCGTCCAAACACTTGGAATCATGCGGGTGGTCCTGGTTTCCTGTAGGTGCTAGAAGAGGATGCAAAAGGCCACCTCATCACTTACTAGCAATGCCATGATGACGCCTTAGCTGTAAAGTGTCCGAAACTACTGCAGGAGAGCCTTATGCCAGACTTTGAAATAGGAAACAGTACACCGTGCACTGAGGAGACCCTCCCTGAGAGAACACAAGGTTGCTTTCGCCTTGCATGCAATTTGCTCCTATGTGGTATGGAAACCAGTAAACGTTGTAGTGGAAGGCTGTATTCTCTATACGGCCTCTATCTCAAAGACGTAAGTGGGCCCGGAATAGGCATTTCCACTAGCCACATGGGAAGTTAGAGAAGATGCTTTCAAATAATCGCAGTGGAGGCAAGTCAGCTTTGGATTCAGCTTATGTGGGTGAAAGGAAGCAGTGCAGAACGCCCCATTCAAGGAATCATTGACATCATTGCACTAGATGCTGAAACAGCTTTCAATGTGCTTTCCGTGTCTTTCCTGTGTGCGTGCACTCTAAGCACCTGAGTGAAGTCTGCTGGGTGGAGCAGTCTTAGGCTGAGCAGCAGATGCTCGCTGGTGGGGCCAGTCATATTCAGCCTTGCTGTGGAAGACTTTCTGTGAGAAAAATTCCCGCGTACAACGAATTTTTCTTGCAGTGTGCTTTCAGAGTCTGTCTTGTGTGCCTGCACTCTTAGCGACTGGGCGATTAATCCTGTGTAGTGCTCGCTTTTGCTGAGCGGCGACGGGAGCTCGCTTGTTTTGCCATTTTAGTGAAGTCTTGCTGAGGAAGGCTGGCTATCAGAAAAAATCCCGCATACAAAGAATTTACCTTGTAATTCTCAAAAGTTGCGTTTTCCTGCTACTTCCTGGATGCTTCAGAGAGCCCCAGGTAGTCCGGGTGGTATGGAAGCCGGTCTCCCATTCCACAGTCTGAGCTTTGAAACCTGAGTGCCCATTTTTCAGTCCCCAAGCATCATGTAAGCAACAGGTGTGTGAAAGCTTCTCCAAAGCGTGGTTGTGATGAGGCCCCAGACCTCAGAGCTGTTGTCCTGCAGAGTAGGCTCTGGGAGTGTCTCAGACCATGTGATTTGCTACTCAGCCATATTCAGAAAGGCAGCCAAACACTGCTGTGAAAAGTAGAGCTTCTTGCATATACTTATACTCCCAGATACGAGAATACTGTGAAGAGGTGTTCTGCCCAGCCTCAGGGGAAGAGGCAAAGAAAGCTGCTTTCTGCACAGCATTGGAAGCAGGACGGATGGGCGTTCTGTTCAACAGGTGAAAAGCAGGGAGGACCAGGAGCCTCGGTCAAGTAAGCTCCTCCTATGGCTAGTGCAGCTTAATTCAAACGTGCAATGGAAATTTTTCTGGGGTCACTGAGATCAATCTACACTATCTAACACTTTCAGTTGCTTTCTCCAAATTCATACACTGTGGAATGCCCTAACGTACGTGTGCATGATGTCCTCTGTGAATTCATATTATGTCTGAAACATGCATGTGCTGAAGTAGGACTTGCAACAAGTTTTAGGGAAGAGGCTGTTGGAGTCCTTCATCTGATCATCCTTTCATCAGAACGACGCTTTTCTCTGGCTACAACTCTATCAGCCTGAACTGACCACATGCAGCACAGCACTCTCGTGATCTACATGGAGAAACCATCCTTTGCTGTGTTTCTAAAGCTAAATGCTTAAGGGCAGCCCTAAGACCTCTGCATTCAAGCACACTGGAGAAGGCCTTTCATGCTTGGATTTTTCGTCCAAAGACTTGGAATCATGCGGGAGGTCCTGGTTTCCTGTACGTGCTAGAAGAGGATGCAAAAGGCCAACTCATCCCGTTACTAGAAATGCCATGATGATGCCTTAGCTGTAAATTGCCCGAAACTCCATCAGGAGTGCCTTATGCAAGACTTTGAAATAGGAAATAGTCCACCGTGCACTGAGGAAACCCTCCCTGAGAACACAAGGTTGCTTGCGCCTTGCATGCAATTTGCTCCTATGTGGTTTGGAATCCAGTAAACGTTGTAGTGGAAGGCTGTATTCCCTATAAGGCCTCTATCTCAAGACGTAATTGGGTCTGGAATAGGCATTCCCACTAGCCACATGGGAAGTTAGAGAAGATGCTTTCAAATAATCGCAGTGGAGGCAAGTCAGCTTTGGATTCAGCTTATGTGGGTGAAAGGAAGCAGTGCAGAATGCCCCATTCAAGGACTCATTGACATCATTGCACTAGATGCTGGAACAGCTTTCAATGTGCTTTCCATGTCTGTCCTGTGTGCGTGCACTCTAAGCACCTGAGTGAAGTCTGCTGTGTGGAGCTGTTTTCGGCTGAGCAACAGATGCTCGCTTGTAGGGCCAGTCATATGCGGCCATGCTTTGCAAGACTTTCTGTGATAAATATTCCCGCGTACAACGAATTTTTCTTGCATTGTGATTTCAGTGTCTATCTTGTGTGCCTGCACTATGAGCTTCTGGCTATTAATCCTGTGTAGTGCTCGCTTTTGCTGAGCGGCAACGGGGTGCTCGCTTGCTTTGCCATTTTAGTGAAGTCTTGCTGAGGAAGGCTGGCTGTCAGAAAAATTCCCGCATACAACGAATTTACCTTGTAATTCTCAAAAGTTGCGTTTTTCTGCTACTTCCTGGATGCTTCAGAGAGGCCCAGGTAGTCTGGGTGGTATGGAAGCCGGTCTCCCATTCCACAGTCTGAGCTGTGAAACCTGAGTGAACATTTTTCAGTCCCCAAGCATCATGTAAGCAACAGGTGTGTGAAAGCTTCTCCAAAGCTTGGTTGTGATGAGGCCCCAGACCTCAGAGCTCTTGTCCTGCAGAGAAGGTACGGGACTGTCTCAGACCATGTGATTTGCTACTCAGCCATATTCAGAAAGGCAGCCAAACACTGCTGTGAAAACTAGAGCTTCTTTCATATACTTACACTCCCAGATACGAGAATACTGTGAAGAGGTCTTCTGCCCAGCCTCAGGGGAAGAGGCAAAGAAAGCTGCTTCCTGCACAGCATTTTAAGCAGGACGGATGGGCGTTCTGTTCAGCAGGTGAAAAGCAGGGAGGACCAAGAGCCTCGGTCAAGTAAGCTCCTCCTATGGCTAGTGCAGCTTAATTCAAACGTGCAATGGAAATTTTTCTGGGGTCACTGAGATGAATCTTCACTATCTAACACTTTCAGTTGCTTTCTCCAAATTCATACACCGTGGAATGCCCAAACGTACGTGTGCATTGTGTCCTCTCTGAATCCAGCTTAAGTCCGAAACATACGTGTGCTGAGAGTAGGACTTGCAACAAGTTTTAGGGAAGAGGCAGTTGGAGTCCTTCATCTGATCATCCTTTCATCAGAACAAAGCATTTCTCTGGGCCACAACTCTATCAGCCTGAACTGACCACGTGCAGCACAGCACTCTCGTGATCTACATGGAGAAACCATCCTTTGCTGTCTCTCTAAAGCTAAATGCTTAAGGGCAGCCCTAAGACCTCTGCATTCAAGCACACTGAAGAAGGCCTTTCATGCTTGGATCTTTCGTCCAAACACTTGGAATCATGCGGGTGGTCCTGGTTTCCTGTAGGTGCTAGAAGAGGATGCAAAAGGCCACCTCATCACTTACTAGCAATGCCATGATGACGCCTTAGCTGTAAAGTGTCCGAAACTACTGCAGGAGAGCCTTATGCCAGACTTTGAAATAGGAAACAGTACACCGTGCACTGAGGAGACCCTCCCTGAGAGAACACAAGGTTGCTTTCGCCTTGCATGCAATTTGCTCCTATGTGGTATGGAAACCAGTAAACGTTGTAGTGGAAGGCTGTATTCTCTATACGGCCTCTATCTCAAAGACGTAAGTGGGCCCGGAATAGGCATTTCCACTAGCCACATGGGAAGTTAGAGAAGATGCTTTCAAATAATCGCAGTGGAGGCAAGTCAGCTTTGGATTCAGCTTATGTGGGTGAAAGGAAGCAGTGCAGAACGCCCCATTCAAGGAATCATTGACATCATTGCACTAGATGCTGAAACAGCTTTCAATGTGCTTTCCGTGTCTTTCCTGTGTGCGTGCACTCTAAGCACCTGAGTGAAGTCTGCTGGGTGGAGCAGTCTTAGGCTGAGCAGCAGATGCTCGCTGGTGGGGCCAGTCATATTCAGCCTTGCTGTGGAAGACTTTCTGTGAGAAAAATTCCCGCGTACAACGAATTTTTCTTGCAGTGTGCTTTCAGAGTCTGTCTTGTGTGCCTGCACTCTTAGCGACTGGGCGATTAATCCTGTGTAGTGCTCGCTTTTGCTGAGCGGCGACGGGAGCTCGCTTGTTTTGCCATTTTAGTGAAGTCTTGCTGAGGAAGGCTGGCTATCAGAAAAAATCCCGCATACAAAGAATTTACCTTGTAATTCTCAAAAGTTGCGTTTTCCTGCTACTTCCTGGATGCTTCAGAGAGCCCCAGGTAGTCCGGGTGGTATGGAAGCCGGTCTCCCATTCCACAGTCTGAGCTTTGAAACCTGAGTGCCCATTTTTCAGTCCCCAAGCATCATGTAAGCAACAGGTGTGTGAAAGCTTCTCCAAAGCGTGGTTGTGATGAGGCCCCAGACCTCAGAGCTGTTGTCCTGCAGAGTAGGCTCTGGGAGTGTCTCAGACCATGTGATTTGCTACTCAGCCATATTCAGAAAGGCAGCCAAACACTGCTGTGAAAAGTAGAGCTTCTTGCATATACTTATACTCCCAGATACGAGAATACTGTGAAGAGGTGTTCTGCCCAGCCTCAGGGGAAGAGGCAAAGAAAGCTGCTTTCTGCACAGCATTGGAAGCAGGACGGATGGGCGTTCTGTTCAACAGGTGAAAAGCAGGGAGGACCAGGAGTCTCGGTCAAGTAAGCTCCTCCTATGGCTAGTGCAGCTTAATTCAAACGTGCAATGGAAATTTTTCTGGGGTCACTGAGATCAATCTACACTATCTAACACTTTCAGTTGCTTTCTCCAAATTCATACACTGTGGAATGCCCTAACGTACGTGTGCTTGACGTCCTCTGTGAATTCATATTATGTCTGAAACATGCATGTGCTGAAGTAGGACTTGCAACAAGTTTTAGGGAAGAGGCTGTTGGAGTCCTTCATCTGATCATCCTTTCATCAGAACGACGCTTTTCTCTGGCTACAACTCTATCAGCCTGAACTGACCACATGCAGCACAGCACTCTCGTGATCTACATGGAGAAACCATCCTTTGCTGTGTTTCTAAAGCTAAATGCTTAAGGGCAGCCCTAAGACCTCTGCATTCAAGCACACTGGAGAAGGCCTTTCATGCTTGGATTTTTCGTCCAAAGACTTGGAATCATGCGGGAGGTCCTGGTTTCCTGTACGTGCTAGAAGAGGATGCAAAAGGCCAACTCATCCCGTTACTAGAAATGCCATGATGATGCCTTAGCTGTAAATTGCCCGAAACTCCATCAGGAGTGCCTTATGCAAGACTTTGAAATAGGAAATAGTCCACCGTGCACTGAGGAAACCCTCCCTGAGAACACAAGGTTGCTTGCGCCTTGCATGCAATTTGCTCCTATGTGGTTTGGAATCCAGTAAACGTTGTAGTGGAAGGCTGTATTCCCTATAAGGCCTCTATCTCAAGACGTAATTGGGTCTGGAATAGGCATTCCCACTAGCCACATGGGAAGTTAGAGAAGATGCTTTCAAATAATCGCAGTGGAGGCAAGTCAGCTTTGGATTCAGCTTATGTGGGTGAAAGGAAGCAGTGCAGAATGCCCCATTCAAGGACTCATTGACATCATTGCACTAGATGCTGGAACAGCTTTCAATGTGCTTTCCATGTCTGTCCTGTGTGCGTGCACTCTAAGCACCTGAGTGAAGTCTGCTGTGTGGAGCTGTTTTCGGCTGAGCAACAGATGCTCGCTTGTAGGGCCAGTCATATGCGGCCATGCTTTGCAAGACTTTCTGTGATAAATATTCCCGCGTACAACGAATTTTTCTTGCATTGTGATTTCAGTGTCTATCTTGTGTGCCTGCACTATGAGCTTCTGGCTATTAATCCTGTGTAGTGCTCGCTTTTGCTGAGCGGCAACGGGGTGCTCGCTTGCTTTGCCATTTTAGTGAAGTCTTGCTGAGGAAGGCTGGCTGTCAGAAAAATTCCCGCATACAACGAATTTACCTTGTAATTCTCAAAAGTTGCGTTTTTCTGCTACTTCCTGGATGCTTCAGAGAGGCCCAGGTAGTCTGGGTGGTATGGAAGCCGGTCTCCCATTCCACAGTCTGAGCTGTGAAACCTGAGTGAACATTTTTCAGTCCCCAAGCATCATGTAAGCAACAGGTGTGTGAAAGCTTCTCCAAAGCTTGGTTGTGATGAGGCCCCAGACCTCAGAGCTCTTGTCCTGCAGAGAAGGTATGGGACTGTCTCAGACCATGTGATTTGCTACTCAGCCATATTCAGAAAGGCAGCCAAACACTGCTGTGAAAACTAGAGCTTCTTTCATATACTTACACTCCCAGATACGAGAATACTGTGAAGAGGTCTTCTGCCCAGCCTCAGGGGAAGAGGCAAAGAAAGCTGCTTCCTGCACAGCATTTTAAGCAGGACGGATGGGCGTTCTGTTCAGCAGGTGAAAAGCAGGGAGGACCAAGAGCCTCGGTCAAGTAAGCTCCTCCTATGGCTAGTGCAGCTTAATTCAAACGTGCAATGGAAATTTTTCTGGGGTCACTGAGATCAATCTTCACTATCTAACACTTTCAGTTGCTTTCTCCAAATTCATACACCGTGGAATGCCCAAACGTACGTGTGCATTGTGTGCTCTCTGAATCCAGCTTAAGTCCGAAACATACGTGTGCTGAGAGTAGGACTTGCAACAAGTTTTAGGGAAGAGGCAGTTGGAGTCCTTCATCTGATCATCCTTTCATCAGAACAAAGCATTTCTCTGGGCCACAACTCTATCAGCCTGAACTGACCACGTGCAGCACAGCACTCTCGTGATCTACATGGAGAAACCATCCTTTGCTGTCTCTCTAAAGCTAAATGCTTAAGGGCAGCCCTAAGACCTCTGCATTCAAGCACACTGAAGAAGGCCTTTCATGCTTGGATCTTTCGTCCAAACACTTGGAATCATGCGGGTGGTCCTGGTTTCCTGTAGGTGCTAGAAGAGGATGCAAAAGGCCACCTCATCACTTACTAGCAATGCCATGATGACGCCTTAGCTGTAAAGTGTCCGAAACTACTGCAGGAGAGCCTTATGCCAGACTTTGAAATAGGAAACAGTACACCGTGCACTGAGGAGACCCTCCCTGAGAGAACACAAGGTTGCTTTCGCCTTGCATGCAATTTGCTCCTATGTGGTATGGAAACCAGTAAACGTTGTAGTGGAAGGCTGTATTCTCTATACGGCCTCTATCTCAAAGACGTAAGTGGGCCCGGAATAGGCATTTCCACTAGCCACATGGGAAGTTAGAGAAGATGCTTTCAAATAATCGCAGTGGAGGCAAGTCAGCTTTGGATTCAGCTTATGTGGGTGAAAGGAAGCAGTGCAGAACGCCCCATTCAAGGAATCATTGACATCATTGCACTAGATGCTGAAACAGCTTTCAATGTGCTTTCCGTGTCTTTCCTGTGTGCGTGCACTCTAAGCACCTGAGTGAAGTCTGCTGGGTGGAGCAGTCTTAGGCTGAGCAGCAGATGCTCGCTGGTGGGGCCAGTCATATTCAGCCTTGCTGTGGAAGACTTTCTGTGAGAAAAATTCCCGCGTACAACGAATTTTTCTTGCAGTGTGCTTTCAGAGTCTGTCTTGTGTGCCTGCACTCTTAGCGACTGGGCGATTAATCCTGTGTAGTGCTCGCTTTTGCTGAGCGGCGACGGGAGCTCGCTTGTTTTGCCATTTTAGTGAAGTCTTGCTGAGGAAGGCTGGCTATCAGAAAAAATCCCGCATACAAAGAATTTACCTTGTAATTCTCAAAAGTTGCGTTTTCCTGCTACTTCCTGGATGCTTCAGAGAGCCCCAGGTAGTCCGGGTGGTATGGAAGCCGGTCTCCCATTCCACAGTCTGAGCTTTGAAACCTGAGTGCCCATTTTTCAGTCCCCAAGCATCATGTAAGCAACAGGTGTGTGAAAGCTTCTCCAAAGCGTGGTTGTGATGAGGCCCCAGACCTCAGAGCTGTTGTCCTGCAGAGTAGGCTCTGGGAGTGTCTCAGACCATGTGATTTGCTACTCAGCCATATTCAGAAAGGCAGCCAAACACTGCTGTGAAAAGTAGAGCTTCTTGCATATACTTATACTCCCAGATACGAGAATACTGTGAAGAGGTGTTCTGCCCAGCCTCAGGGGAAGAGGCAAAGAAAGCTGCTTTCTGCACAGCATTGGAAGCAGGACGGATGGGCGTTCTGTTCAACAGGTGAAAAGCAGGGAGGACCAGGAGCCTCGGTCAAGTAAGCTCCTCCTATGGCTAGTGCAGCTTAATTCAAACGTGCAATGGAAATTTTTCTGGGGTCACTGAGATCAATCTACACTATCTAACACTTTCAGTTGCTTTCTCCAAATTCATACACTGTGGAATGCCCTAACGTACGTGTGCATGATGTCCTCTGTGAATTCATATTATGTCTGAAACATGCATGTGCTGAAGTAGGACTTGCAACAAGTTTTAGGGAAGAGGCTGTTGGAGTCCTTCATCTGATCATCCTTTCATCAGAACGACGCTTTTCTCTGGCTACAACTCTATCAGCCTGAACTGACCACATGCAGCACAGCACTCTCGTGATCTACATGGAGAAACCATCCTTTGCTGTGTTTCTAAAGCTAAATGCTTAAGGGCAGCCCTAAGACCTCTGCATTCAAGCACACTGGAGAAGGCCTTTCATGCTTGGATTTTTCGTCCAAAGACTTGGAATCATGCGGGAGGTCCTGGTTTCCTGTACGTGCTAGAAGAGGATGCAAAAGGCCAACTCATCCCGTTACTAGAAATGCCATGATGATGCCTTAGCTGTAAATTGCCCGAAACTCCATCAGGAGTGCCTTATGCAAGACTTTGAAATAGGAAATAGTCCACCGTGCACTGAGGAAACCCTCCCTGAGAACACAAGGTTGCTTGCGCCTTGCATGCAATTTGCTCCTATGTGGTTTGGAATCCAGTAAACGTTGTAGTGGAAGGCTGTATTCCCTATAAGGCCTCTATCTCAAGATGTAATTGGGTCTGGAATAGGCATTCCCACTAGCCACATGGGAAGTTAGAGAAGATGCTTTCAAATAATCGCAGTGGAGGCAAGTCAGCTTTGGATTCAGCTTATGTGGGTGAAAGGAAGCAGTGCAGAATGCCCCATTCAAGGACTCATTGACATCATTGCACTAGATGCTGGAACAGCTTTCAATGTGCTTTCCATGTCTGTCCTGTGTGCGTGCACTCTAAGCACCTGAGTGAAGTCTGCTGTGTGGAGCTGTTTTCGGCTGAGCAACAGATGCTCGCTTGTAGGGCCAGTCATATGCGGCCATGCTTTGCAAGACTTTCTGTGATAAATATTCCCGCGTACAACGAATTTTTCTTGCATTGTGATTTCAGTGTCTATCTTGTGTGCCTGCACTATGAGCTTCTGGCTATTAATCCTGTGTAGTGCTCGCTTTTGCTGAGCGGCAACGGGGTGCTCGCTTGCTTTGCCATTTTAGTGAAGTCTTGCTGAGGAAGGCTGGCTGTCAGAAAAATTCCCGCATACAACGAATTTACCTTGTAATTCTCAAAAGTTGCGTTTTTCTGCTACTTCCTGGATGCTTCAGAGAGGCCCAGGTAGTCTGGGTGGTATGGAAGCCGGTCTCCCATTCCACAGTCTGAGCTGTGAAACCTGAGTGAACATTTTTCAGTCCCCAAGCATCATGTAAGCAACAGGTGTGTGAAAGCTTCTCCAAAGCTTGGTTGTGATGAGGCCCCAGACCTCAGAGCTCTTGTCCTGCAGAGAAGGTATGGGACTGTCTCAGACCATGTGATTTGCTACTCAGCCATATTCAGAAAGGCAGCCAAACACTGCTGTGAAAACTAGAGCTTCTTTCATATACTTACACTCCCAGATACGAGAATACTGTGAAGAGGTCTTCTGCCCAGCCTCAGGGGAAGAGGCAAAGAAAGCTGCTTCCTGCACAGCATTTTAAGCAGGACGGATGGGCGTTCTGTTCAGCAGGTGAAAAGCAGGGAGGACCAAGAGCCTCGGTCAAGTAAGCTCCTCCTATGGCTAGTGCAGCTTAATTCAAACGTGCAATGGAAATTTTTCTGGGGTCACTGAGATCAATCTTCACTATCTAACACTTTCAGTTGCTTTCTCCAAATTCATACACCGTGGAATGCCCAAACGTACGTGTGCATTGTGTGCTCTCTGAATCCAGCTTAAGTCCGAAACATACGTGTGCTGAGAGTAGGACTTGCAACAAGTTTTAGGGAAGAGGCAGTTGGAGTCCTTCATCTGATCATCCTTTCATCAGAACAAAGCATTTCTCTGGGCCACAACTCTATCAGCCTGAACTGACCACGTGCAGCACAGCACTCTCGTGATCTACATGGAGAAACCATCCTTTGCTGTCTCTCTAAAGCTAAATGCTTAAGGGCAGCCCTAAGACCTCTGCATTCAAGCACACTGAAGAAGGCCTTTCATGCTTGGATCTTTCGTCCAAACACTTGGAATCATGCGGGTGGTCCTGGTTTCCTGTAGGTGCTAGAAGAGGATGCAAAAGGCCACCTCATCACTTACTAGCAATGCCATGATGACGCCTTAGCTGTAAAGTGTCCGAAACTACTGCAGGAGAGCCTTATGCCAGACTTTGAAATAGGAAACAGTACACCGTGCACTGAGGAGACCCTCCCTGAGAGAACACAAGGTTGCTTTCGCCTTGCATGCAATTTGCTCCTATGTGGTATGGAAACCAGTAAACGTTGTAGTGGAAGGCTGTATTCTCTATACGGCCTCTATCTCAAAGACGTAAGTGGGCCCGGAATAGGCATTTCCACTAGCCACATGGGAAGTTAGAGAAGATGCTTTCAAATAATCGCAGTGGAGGCAAGTCAGCTTTGGATTCAGCTTATGTGGGTGAAAGGAAGCAGTGCAGAACGCCCCATTCAAGGAATCATTGACATCATTGCACTAGATGCTGAAACAGCTTTCAATGTGCTTTCCGTGTCTTTCCTGTGTGCGTGCACTCTAAGCACCTGAGTGAAGTCTGCTGGGTGGAGCAGTCTTAGGCTGAGCAGCAGATGCTCGCTGGTGGGGCCAGTCATATTCAGCCTTGCTGTGGAAGACTTTCTGTGAGAAAAATTCCCGCGTACAACGAATTTTTCTTGCAGTGTGCTTTCAGAGTCTGTCTTGTGTGCCTGCACTCTTAGCGACTGGGCGATTAATCCTGTGTAGTGCTCGCTTTTGCTGAGCGGCGACGGGAGCTCGCTTGTTTTGCCATTTTAGTGAAGTCTTGCTGAGGAAGGCTGGCTATCAGAAAAAATCCCGCATACAAAGAATTTACCTTGTAATTCTCAAAAGTTGCGTTTTCCTGCTACTTCCTGGATGCTTCAGAGAGCCCCAGGTAGTCCGGGTGGTATGGAAGCCGGTCTCCCATTCCACAGTCTGAGCTTTGAAACCTGAGTGCCCATTTTTCAGTCCCCAAGCATCATGTAAGCAACAGGTGTGTGAAAGCTTCTCCAAAGCGTGGTTGTGATGAGGCCCCAGACCTCAGAGCTGTTGTCCTGCAGAGTAGGCTCTGGGAGTGTCTCAGACCATGTGATTTGCTACTCAGCCATATTCAGAAAGGCAGCCAAACACTGCTGTGAAAAGTAGAGCTTCTTGCATATACTTATACTCCCAGATACGAGAATACTGTGAAGAGGTGTTCTGCCCAGCCTCAGGGGAAGAGGCAAAGAAAGCTGCTTTCTGCACAGCATTGGAAGCAGGACGGATGGGCGTTCTGTTCAACAGGTGAAAAGCAGGGAGGACCAGGAGCCTCGGTCAAGTAAGCTCCTCCTATGGCTAGTGCAGCTTAATTCAAACGTGCAATGGAAATTTTTCTGGGGTCACTGAGATCAATCTACACTATCTAACACTTTCAGTTGCTTTCTCCAAATTCATACACTGTGGAATGCCCTAACGTACGTGTGCATGATGTCCTCTGTGAATTCATATTATGTCTGAAACATGCATGTGCTGAAGTAGGACTTGCAACAAGTTTTAGGGAAGAGGCTGTTGGAGTCCTTCATCTGATCATCCTTTCATCAGAACGACGCTTTTCTCTGGCTACAACTCTATCAGCCTGAACTGACCACATGCAGCACAGCACTCTCGTGATCTACATGGAGAAACCATCCTTTGCTGTGTTTCTAAAGCTAAATGCTTAAGGGCAGCCCTAAGACCTCTGCATTCAAGCACACTGGAGAAGGCCTTTCATGCTTGGATTTTTCGTCCAAAGACTTGGAATCATGCGGGAGGTCCTGGTTTCCTGTACGTGCTAGAAGAGGATGCAAAAGGCCAACTCATCCCGT
The DNA here is from genome assembly GCF_030020395.1 of Manis pentadactyla. Lineage (NCBI taxonomy): Eukaryota > Metazoa > Chordata > Mammalia > Pholidota > Manidae > Manis > Manis pentadactyla. The sequence continues at coordinate 4,659,472 of NC_080036.1, read as the reverse complement.
TACTAGAAATGCCATGATGATGCCTTAGCTGTAAATTGCCCGAAACTCCATCAGGAGTGCCTTATGCAAGACTTTGAAATAGGAAATAGTCCACCGTGCACTGAGGAAACCCTCCCTGAGAACACAAGGTTGCTTGCGCCTTGCATGCAATTTGCTCCTATGTGGTTTGGAATCCAGTAAACGTTGTAGTGGAAGGCTGTATTCCCTATAAGGCCTCTATCTCAAGACGTAATTGGGTCTGGAATAGGCATTCCCACTAGCCACATGGGAAGTTAGAGAAGATGCTTTCAAATAATCGCAGTGGAGGCAAGTCAGCTTTGGATTCAGCTTATGTGGGTGAAAGGAAGCAGTGCAGAATGCCCCATTCAAGGACTCATTGACATCATTGCACTAGATGCTGGAACAGCTTTCAATGTGCTTTCCATGTCTGTCCTGTGTGCGTGCACTCTAAGCACCTGAGTGAAGTCTGCTGTGTGGAGCTGTTTTCGGCTGAGCAACAGATGCTCGCTTGTAGGGCCAGTCATATGCGGCCATGCTTTGCAAGACTTTCTGTGATAAATATTCCCGCGTACAACGAATTTTTCTTGCATTGTGATTTCAGTGTCTATCTTGTGTGCCTGCACTATGAGCTTCTGGCTATTAATCCTGTGTAGTGCTCGCTTTTGCTGAGCGGCAACGGGGTGCTCGCTTGCTTTGCCATTTTAGTGAAGTCTTGCTGAGGAAGGCTGGCTGTCAGAAAAATTCCCGCATACAACGAATTTACCTTGTAATTCTCAAAAGTTGCGTTTTTCTGCTACTTCCTGGATGCTTCAGAGAGGCCCAGGTAGTCTGGGTGGTATGGAAGCCGGTCTCCCATTCCACAGTCTGAGCTGTGAAACCTGAGTGAACATTTTTCAGTCCCCAAGCATCATGTAAGCAACAGGTGTGTGAAAGCTTCTCCAAAGCTTGGTTGTGATGAGGCCCCAGACCTCAGAGCTCTTGTCCTGCAGAGAAGGTATGGGACTGTCTCAGACCATGTGATTTGCTACTCAGCCATATTCAGAAAGGCAGCCAAACACTGCTGTGAAAACTAGAGCTTCTTTCATATACTTACACTCCCAGATACGAGAATACTGTGAAGAGGTCTTCTGCCCAGCCTCAGGGGAAGAGGCAAAGAAAGCTGCTTCCTGCACAGCATTTTAAGCAGGACGGATGGGCGTTCTGTTCAGCAGGTGAAAAGCAGGGAGGACCAAGAGCCTCGGTCAAGTAAGCTCCTCCTATGGCTAGTGCAGCTTAATTCAAACGTGCAATGGAAATTTTTCTGGGGTCACTGAGATCAATCTTCACTATCTAACACTTTCAGTTGCTTTCTCCAAATTCATACACCGTGGAATGCCCAAACGTACGTGTGCATTGTGTCCTCTCTGAATCCAGCTTAAGTCCGAAACATACGTGTGCTGAGAGTAGGACTTGCAACAAGTTTTAGGGAAGAGGCAGTTGGAGTCCTTCATCTGATCATCCTTTCATCAGAACAAAGCATTTCTCTGGGCCACAACTCTATCAGCCTGAACTGACCACGTGCAGCACAGCACTCTCGTGATCTACATGGAGAAACCATCCTTTGCTGTCTCTCTAAAGCTAAATGCTTAAGGGCAGCCCTAAGACCTCTGCATTCAAGCACACTGAAGAAGGCCTTTCATGCTTGGATCTTTCGTCCAAACACTTGGAATCATGCGGGTGGTCCTGGTTTCCTGTAGGTGCTAGAAGAGGATGCAAAAGGCCACCTCATCACTTACTAGCAATGCCATGATGACGCCTTAGCTGTAAAGTGTCGGAAACTACTGCAGGAGAGCCTTATGCCAGACTTTGAAATAGGAAACAGTACACCGTGCACTGAGGAGACCCTCCCTGAGAGAACACAAGGTTGCTTTCGCCTTGCATGCAATTTGCTCCTATGTGGTATGGAAACCAGTAAACGTTGTAGTGGAAGGCTGTATTCTCTATACGGCCTCTATCTCAAAGACGTAAGTGGGCCCGGAATAGGCATTTCCACTAGCCACATGGGAAGTTAGAGAAGATGCTTTCAAATAATCGCAGTGGAGGCAAGTCAGCTTTGGATTCAGCTTATGTGGGTGAAAGGAAGCAGTGCAGAACGCCCCATTCAAGGAATCATTGACATCATTGCACTAGATGCTGAAACAGCTTTCAATGTGCTTTCCGTGTCTTTCCTGTGTGCGTGCACTCTAAGCACCTGAGTGAAGTCTGCTGGGTGGAGCAGTCTTAGGCTGAGCAGCAGATGCTCGCTGGTGGGGCCAGTCATATTCAGCCTTGCTGTGGAAGACTTTCTGTGAGAAAAATTCCCGCGTACAACGAATTTTTCTTGCAGTGTGCTTTCAGAGTCTGTCTTGTGTGCCTGCACTCTTAGCGACTGGGCGATTAATCCTGTGTAGTGCTCGCTTTTGCTGAGCGGCGACGGGAGCTCGCTTGTTTTGCCATTTTAGTGAAGTCTTGCTGAGGAAGGCTGGCTATCAGAAAAAATCCCGCATACAAAGAATTTACCTTGTAATTCTCAAAAGTTGCGTTTTCCTGCTACTTCCTGGATGCTTCAGAGAGCCCCAGGTAGTCCGGGTGGTATGGAAGCCGGTCTCCCATTCCACAGTCTGAGCTTTGAAACCTGAGTGCCCATTTTTCAGTCCCCAAGCATCATGTAAGCAACAGGTGTGTGAAAGCTTCTCCAAAGCGTGGTTGTGATGAGGCCCCAGACCTCAGAGCTGTTGTCCTGCAGAGTAGGCTCTGGGAGTGTCTAAGACCATGTGATTTGCTACTCAGCCATATTCAGAAAGGCAGCCAAACACTGCTGTGAAAAGTAGAGCTTCTTGCATATACTTATACTCCCAGATACGAGAATACTGTGAAGAGGTGTTCTGCCCAGCCTCAGGGGAAGAGGCAAAGAAAGCTGCTTTCTGCACAGCATTGGAAGCAGGACGGATGGGCGTTCTGTTCAACAGGTGAAAAGCAGGGAGGACCAGGAGCCTCGGTCAAGTAAGCTCCTCCTATGGCTAGTGCAGCTTAATTCAAACGTGCAATGGAAATTTTTCTGGGGTCACTGAGATCAATCTACACTATCTAACACTTTCAGTTGCTTTCTCCAAATTCATACACTGTGGAATGCCCTAACGTACGTGTGCATGATGTCCTCTGTGAATTCATATTATGTCTGAAACATGCATGTGCTGAAGTAGGACTTGCAACAAGTTTTAGGGAAGAGGCTGTTGGAGTCCTTCATCTGATCATCCTTTCATCAGAACGACGCTTTTCTCTGGCTACAACTCTATCAGCCTGAACTGACCACATGCAGCACAGCACTCTCGTGATCTACATGGAGAAACCATCCTTTGCTGTGTTTCTAAAGCTAAATGCTTAAGGGCAGCCCTAAGACCTCTGCATTCAAGCACACTGGAGAAGGCCTTTCATGCTTGGATTTTTCGTCCAAAGACTTGGAATCATGCGGGAGGTCCTGGTTTCCTGTACGTGCTAGAAGAGGATGCAAAAGGCCAACTCATCCCGTTACTAGAAATGCCATGATGATGCCTTAGCTGTAAATTGCCCGAAACTCCATCAGGAGTGCCTTATGCAAGACTTTGAAATAGGAAATAGTCCACCGTGCACTGAGGAAACCCTCCCTGAGAACACAAGGTTGCTTGCGCCTTGCATGCAATTTGCTCCTATGTGGTTTGGAATCCAGTAAACGTTGTAGTGGAAGGCTGTATTCCCTATAAGGCCTCTATCTCAAGACGTAATTGGGTCTGGAATAGGCATTCCCACTAGCCACATGGGAAGTTAGAGAAGATGCTTTCAAATAATCGCAGTGGAGGCAAGTCAGCTTTGGATTCAGCTTATGTGGGTGAAAGGAAGCAGTGCAGAATGCCCCATTCAAGGACTCATTGACATCATTGCACTAGATGCTGGAACAGCTTTCAATGTGCTTTCCATGTCTGTCCTGTGTGCGTGCACTCTAAGCACCTGAGTGAAGTCTGCTGTGTGGAGCTGTTTTCGGCTGAGCAACAGATGCTCGCTTGTAGGGCCAGTCATATGCGGCCATGCTTTGCAAGACTTTCTGTGATAAATATTCCCGCGTACAACGAATTTTTCTTGCATTGTGATTTCAGTGTCTATCTTGTGTGCCTGCACTATGAGCTTCTGGCTATTAATCCTGTGTAGTGCTCGCTTTTGCTGAGCGGCAACGGGGTGCTCGCTTGCTTTGCCATTTTAGTGAAGTCTTGCTGAGGAAGGCTGGCTGTCAGAAAAATTCCCGCATACAACGAATTTACCTTGTAATTCTCAAAAGTTGCGTTTTTCTGCTACTTCCTGGATGCTTCAGAGAGGCCCAGGTAGTCTGGGTGGTATGGAAGCCGGTCTCCCATTCCACAGTCTGAGCTGTGAAACCTGAGTGAACATTTTTCAGTCCCCAAGCATCATGTAAGCAACAGGTGTGTGAAAGCTTCTCCAAAGCTTGGTTGTGATGAGGCCCCAGACCTCAGAGCTCTTGTCCTGCAGAGAAGGTATGGGACTGTCTCAGACCATGTGATTTGCTACTCAGCCATATTCAGAAAGGCAGCCAAACACTGCTGTGAAAACTAGAGCTTCTTTCATATACTTACAGTCCCAGATACGAGAATACTGTGAAGAGGTCTTCTGCCCAGCCTCAGGGGAAGAGGCAAAGAAAGCTGCTTCCTGCACAGCATTTTAAGCAGGACGGATGGGCGTTCTGTTCAGCAGGTGAAAAGCAGGGAGGACCAAGAGCCTCGGTCAAGTAAGCTCCTCCTATGGCTAGTGCAGCTTAATTCAAACGTGCAATGGAAATTTTTCTGGGGTCACTGAGATGAATCTTCACTATCTAACACTTTCAGTTGCTTTCTCCAAATTCATACACCGTGGAATGCCCAAACGTACGTGTGCATTGTGTCCTCTCTGAATCCAGCTTAAGTCCGAAACATACGTGTGCTGAGAGTAGGACTTGCAACAAGTTTTAGGGAAGAGGCAGTTGGAGTCCTTCATCTGATCATCCTTTCATCAGAACAAAGCATTTCTCTGGGCCACAACTCTATCAGCCTGAACTGACCACGTGCAGCACAGCACTCTCGTGATCTACATGGAGAAACCATCCTTTGCTGTCTCTCTAAAGCTAAATGCTTAAGGGCAGCCCTAAGACCTCTGCATTCAAGCACACTGAAGAAGGCCTTTCATGCTTGGATCTTTCGTCCAAACACTTGGAATCATGCGGGTGGTCCTGGTTTCCTGTAGGTGCTAGAAGAGGATGCAAAAGGCCACCTCATCACTTACTAGCAATGCCATGATGACGCCTTAGCTGTAAAGTGTCCGAAACTACTGCAGGAGAGCCTTATGCCAGACTTTGAAATAGGAAACAGTACACCGTGCACTGAGGAGACCCTCCCTGAGAGAACACAAGGTTGCTTTCGCCTTGCATGCAATTTGCTCCTATGTGGTATGGAAACCAGTAAACGTTGTAGTGGAAGGCTGTATTCTCTATACGGCCTCTATCTCAAAGACGTAAGTGGGCCCGGAATAGGCATTTCCACTAGCCACATGGGAAGTTAGAGAAGATGCTTTCAAATAATCGCAGTGGAGGCAAGTCAGCTTTGGATTCAGCTTATGTGGGTGAAAGGAAGCAGTGCAGAACGCCCCATTCAAGGAATCATTGACATCATTGCACTAGATGCTGAAACAGCTTTCAATGTGCTTTCCGTGTCTTTCCTGTGTGCGTGCACTCTAAGCACCTGAGTGAAGTCTGCTGGGTGGAGCAGTCTTAGGCTGAGCAGCAGATGCTCGCTGGTGGGGCCAGTCATATTCAGCCTTGCTGTGGAAGACTTTCTGTGAGAAAAATTCCCGCGTACAACGAATTTTTCTTGCAGTGTGCTTTCAGAGTCTGTCTTGTGTGCCTGCACTCTTAGCGACTGGGCGATTAATCCTGTGTAGTGCTCGCTTTTGCTGAGCGGCGACGGGAGCTCGCTTGTTTTGCCATTTTAGTGAAGTCTTGCTGAGGAAGGCTGGCTATCAGAAAAAATCCCGCATACAAAGAATTTACCTTGTAATTCTCTAAAGTTGCGTTTTCCTGCTACTTCCTGGATGCTTCAGAGAGCCCCAGGTAGTCCGGGTGGTATGGAAGCCGGTCTCCCATTCCACAGTCTGAGCTTTGAAACCTGAGTGCCCATTTTTCAGTCCCCAAGCATCATGTAAGCAACAGGTGTGTGAAAGCTTCTCCAAAGCGTGGTTGTGATGAGGCCCCAGACCTCAGAGCTGTTGTCCTGCAGAGTAGGCTCTGGGAGTGTCTCAGACCATGTGATTTGCTACTCAGCCATATTCAGAAAGGCAGCCAAACACTGCTGTGAAAAGTAGAGCTTCTTGCATATACTTATACTCCCAGATACGAGAATACTGTGAAGAGGTGTTCTGCCCAGCCTCAGGGGAAGAGGCAAAGAAAGCTGCTTTCTGCACAGCATTGGAAGCAGGACGGATGGGCGTTCTGTTCAACAGGTGAAAAGCAGGGAGGACCAGTAGCCTCGGTCAAGTAAGCTCCTCCTATGGCTAGTGCAGCTTAATTCAAACGTGCAATGGAAATTTTTCTGGGGTCACTGAGATCAATCTACACTATCTAACACTTTCAGTTGCTTTCTCCAAATTCATACACTGTGGAATGCCCTAACGTACGTGTGCATGATGTCCTCTGTGAATTCATATTATGTCTGAAACATGCATGTGCTGAAGTAGGACTTGCAACAAGTTTTAGGGAAGAGGCTGTTGGAGTCCTTCATCTGATCATCCTTTCATCAGAACGACGCTTTTCTCTGGCTACAACTCTATCAGCCTGAACTGACCACATGCAGCACAGCACTCTCGTGATCTACATGGAGAAACCATCCTTTGCTGTGTTTCTAAAGCTAAATGCTTAAGGGCAGCCCTAAGACCTCTGCATTCAAGCACACTGGAGAAGGCCTTTCATGCTTGGATTTTTCGTCCAAAGACTTGGAATCATGCGGGAGGTCCTGGTTTCCTGTACGTGCTAGAAGAGGATGCAAAAGGCCAACTCATCCCGTTACTAGAAATGCCATGATGATGCCTTCGCTGTAAATTGCCCGAAACTCCATCAGGAGTGCCTTATGCAAGACTTTGAAATAGGAAATAGTCCACCGTGCACTGAGGAAACCCTCCCTGAGAACACAAGGTTGCTTGCGCCTTGCATGCAATTTGCTCCTATGTGGTTTGGAATCCAGTAAACGTTGTAGTGGAAGGCTGTATTCCCTATAAGGCCTCTATCTCAAGACGTAATTGGGTCTGGAATAGGCATTCCCACTAGCCACATGGGAAGTTAGAGAAGATGCTTTCAAATAATCGCAGTGGAGGCAAGTCAGCTTTGGATTCAGCTTATGTGGGTGAAAGGAAGCAGTGCAGAATGCCCCATTCAAGGACTCATTGACATCATTGCACTAGATGCTGGAACAGCTTTCAATGTGCTTTCCATGTCTGTCCTGTGTGCGTGCACTCTAAGCACCTGAGTGAAGTCTGCTGTGTGGAGCTGTTTTCGGCTGAGCAACAGATGCTCGCTTGTAGGGCCAGTCATATTCGGCCATGCTTTGCAAGACTTTCTGTGATAAATATTCCCGCGTACAACGAATTTTTCTTGCATTGTGATTTCAGTGTCTATCTTGTGTGCCTGCACTATGAGCTTCTGGCTATTAATCCTGTGTAGTGCTCGCTTTTGCTGAGCGGCAACGGGGTGCTCGCTTGCTTTGCCATTTTAGTGAAGTCTTGCTGAGGAAGGCTGGCTGTCAGAAAAATTCCCGCATACAACGAATTTACCTTGTAATTCTCAAAAGTTGCGTTTTTCTGCTACTTCCTGGATGCTTCAGAGAGGCCCAGGTAGTCTGGGTGGTATGGAAGCCGGTCTCCCATTCCACAGTCTGAGCTGTGAAACCTGAGTGAACATTTTTCAGTCCCCAAGCATCATGTAAGCAACAGGTGTGTGAAAGCTTCTCCAAAGCTTGGTTGTGATGAGGCCCCAGACCTCAGAGCTCTTGTCCTGCAGAGAAGGTATGGGACTGTCTCAGACCATGTGATTTGCTACTCAGCCATATTCAGAAAGGCAGCCAAACACTGCTGTGAAAACTAGAGCTTCTTTCATATACTTACACTCCCAGATACGAGAATACTGTGAAGAGGTCTTCTGCCCAGCCTCAGGGGAAGAGGCAAAGAAAGCTGCTTCCTGCACAGCATTTTAAGCAGGACGGATGGGCGTTCTGTTCAGCAGGTGAAAAGCAGGGAGGACCAAGAGCCTCGGTCAAGTAAGCTCCTCCTATGGCTAGTGCAGCTTAATTCAAACGTGCAATGGAAATTTTTCTGGGGTCACTGAGATCAATCTTCACTATCTAACACTTTCAGTTGCTTTCTCCAAATTCATACACCGTGGAATGCCCAAACGTACGTGTGCATTGTGTCCTCTCTGAATCCAGCTTAAGTCCGAAACATACGTGTGCTGAGAGTAGGACTTGCAACAAGTTTTAGGGAAGAGGCAGTTGGAGTCCTTCATCTGATCATCCTTTCATCAGAACAAAGCATTTCTCTGGGCCACAACTCTATCAGCCTGAACTGACCACGTGCAGCACAGCACTCTCGTGATCTACATGGAGAAACCATCCTTTGCTGTCTCTCTAAAGCTAAATGCTTAAGGGCAGCCCTAAGACCTCTGCATTCAAGCACACTGAAGAAGGCCTTTCATGCTTGGATCTTTCGTCCAAACACTTGGAATCATGCGGGTGGTCCTGGTTTCCTGTAGGTGCTAGAAGAGGATGCAAAAGGCCACCTCATCACTTACTAGCAATGCCATGATGACGCCTTAGCTGTAAAGTGTCCGAAACTACTGCAGGAGAGCCTTATGCCAGACTTTGAAATAGGAAACAGTACACCGTGCACTGAGGAGACCCTCCCTGAGAGAACACAAGGTTGCTTTCGCCTTGCATGCAATTTGCTCCTATGTGGTATGGAAACCAGTAAACGTTGTAGTGGAAGGCTGTATTCTCTATACGGCCTCTATCTCAAAGACGTAAGTGGGCCCGGAATAGGCATTTCCACTAGCCACATGGGAAGTTAGAGAAGATGCTTTCAAATAATCGCAGTGGAGGCAAGTCAGCTTTGGATTCAGCTTATGTGGGTGAAAGGAAGCAGTGCAGAACGCCCCATTCAAGGAATCATTGACATCATTGCACTAGATGCTGAAACAGCTTTCAATGTGCTTTCCGTGTCTTTCCTGTGTGCGTGCACTCTAAGCACCTGAGTGAAGTCTGCTGGGTGGAGCAGTCTTAGGCTGAGCAGCAGATGCTCGCTGGTGGGGCCAGTCATATTCAGCCTTGCTGTGGAAGACTTTCTGTGAGAAAAATTCCCGCGTACAACGAATTTTTCTTGCAGTGTGCTTTCAGAGTCTGTCTTGTGTGCCTGCACTCTTAGCGACTGGGCGATTAATCCTGTGTAGTGCTCGCTTTTGCTGAGCGGCGACGGGAGCTCGCTTGTTTTGCCATTTTAGTGAAGTCTTGCTGAGGAAGGCTGGCTATCAGAAAAAATCCCGCATACAAAGAATTTACCTTGTAATTCTCAAAAGTTGCGTTTTCCTGCTACTTCCTGGATGCTTCAGAGAGCCCCAGGTAGTCCGGGTGGTATGGAAGCCGGTCTCCCATTCCACAGTCTGAGCTTTGAAACCTGAGTGCCCATTTTTCAGTCCCCAAGCATCATGTAAGCAACAGGTGTGTGAAAGCTTCTCCAAAGCGTGGTTGTGATGAGGCCCCAGACCTCAGAGCTGTTGTCCTGCAGAGTAGGCTCTGGGAGTGTCTCAGACCATGTGATTTGCTACTCAGCCATATTCAGAAAGGCAGCCAAACACTGCTGTGAAAAGTAGAGCTTCTTGCATATACTTATACTCCCAGATACGAGAATACTGTGAAGAGGTGTTCTGCCCAGCCTCAGGGGAAGAGGCAAAGAAAGCTGCTTTCTGCACAGCATTGGAAGCAGGACGGATGGGCGTTCTGTTCAACAGGTGAAAAGCAGGGAGGACCAGGAGCCTCGGTCAAGTAAGCTCCTCCTATGGCTAGTGCAGCTTAATTCAAACGTGCAATGGAAATTTTTCTGGGGTCACTGAGATCAATCTACACTATCTAACACTTTCAGTTGCTTTCTCCAAATTCATACACTGTGGAATGCCCTAACGTACGTGTGCATGATGTCCTCTGTGAATTCATATTATGTCTGAAACATGCATGTGCTGAAGTAGGACTTGCAACAAGTTTTAGGGAAGAGGCTGTTGGAGTCCTTCATCTGATCATCCTTTCATCAGAACGACGCTTTTCTCTGGCTACAACTCTATCAGCCTGAACTGACCACATGCAGCACAGCACTCTCGTGATCTACATGGAGAAACCATCCTTTGCTGTGTTTCTAAAGCTAAATGCTTAAGGGCAGCCCTAAGACCTCTGCATTCAAGCACACTGGAGAAGGCCTTTCATGCTTGGATTTTTCGTCCAAAGACTTGGAATCATGCGGGAGGTCCTGGTTTCCTGTACGTGCTAGAAGAGGATGCAAAAGGCCAACTCATCCCGTTACTAGAAATGCCATGATGATGCCTTAGCTGTAAATTGCCCGAAACTCCATCAGGAGTGCCTTATGCAAGACTTTGAAATAGGAAATAGTCCACCGTGCACTGAGGAAACCCTCCCTGAGAACACAAGGTTGCTTGCGCCTTGCATGCAATTTGCTCCTATGTGGTTTGGAATCCAGTAAACGTTGTAGTGGAAGGCTGTATTCCCTATAAGGCCTCTATCTCAAGACGTAATTGGGTCTGGAATAGGCATTCCCACTAGCCACATGGGAAGTTAGAGAAGATGCTTTCAAATAATCGCAGTGGAGGCAAGTCAGCTTTGGATTCAGCTTATGTGGGTGAAAGGAAGCAGTGCAGAATGCCCCATTCAAGGACTCATTGACATCATTGCACTAGATGCTGGAACAGCTTTCAATGTGCTTTCCATGTCTGTCCTGTGTGCGTGCACTCTAAGCACCTGAGTGAAGTCTGCTGTGTGGAGCTGTTTTCGGCTGAGCAACAGATGCTCGCTTGTAGGGCCAGTCATATGCGGCCATGCTTTGCAAGACTTTCTGTGATAAATATTCCCGCGTACAACGAATTTTTCTTGCATTGTGATTTCAGTGTCTATCTTGTGTGCCTGCACTATGAGCTTCTGGCTATTAATCCTGTGTAGTGCTCGCTTTTGCTGAGCGGCAACGGGGTGCTCGCTTGCTTTGCCATTTTAGTGAAGTCTTGCTGAGGAAGGCTGGCTGTCAGAAAAATTCCCGCATACAACGAATTTACCTTGTAATTCTCAAAAGTTGCGTTTTTCTGCTACTTCCTGGATGCTTCAGAGAGGCCCAGGTAGTCTGGGTGGTATGGAAGCCGGTCTCCCATTCCACAGTCTGAGCTGTGAAACCTGAGTGAACATTTTTCAGTCCCCAAGCATCATGTAAGCAACAGGTGTGTGAAAGCTTCTCCAAAGCTTGGTTGTGATGAGGCCCCAGACCTCAGAGCTCTTGTCCTGCAGAGAAGGTATGGGACTGTCTCAGACCATGTGATTTGCTACTCAGCCATATTCAGAAAGGCAGCCAAACACTGCTGTGAAAACTAGAGCTTCTTTCATATACTTACACTCCCAGATACGAGAATACTGTGAAGAGGTCTTCTGCCCAGCCTCAGGGGAAGAGGCAAAGAAAGCTGCTTCCTGCACAGCATTTTAAGCAGGACGGATGGGCGTTCTGTTCAGCAGGTGAAAAGCAGGGAGGACCAAGAGCCTCGGTCAAGTAAGCTCCTCCTATGGCTAGTGCAGCTTAATTCAAACGTGCAATGGAAATTTTTCTGGGGTCACTGAGATCAATCTTCACTATCTAACACTTTCAGTTGCTTTCTCCAAATTCATACACCGTGGAATGCCCAAACGTACGTGTGCATTGTGTCCTCTCTGAATCCAGCTTAAGTCCGAAACATACGTGTGCTGAGAGTAGGACTTGCAACAAGTTTTAGGGAAGAGGCAGTTGGAGTCCTTCATCTGATCATCCTTTCATCAGAACAAAGCATTTCTCTGGGCCACAACTCTATCAGCCTGAACTGACCACGTGCAGCACAGCACTCTCGTGATCTACATGGAGAAACCATCCTTTGCTGTCTCTCTAAAGCTAAATGCTTAAGGGCAGCCCTAAGACCTCTGCATTCAAGCACACTGAAGAAGGCCTTTCATGCTTGGATCTTTCGTCCAAACACTTGGAATCATGCGGGTGGTCCTGGTTTCCTGTAGGTGCTAGAAGAGGATGCAAAAGGCCACCTCATCACTTACTAGCAATGCCATGATGACGCCTTAGCTGTAAAGTGTCCGAAACTACTGCAGGAGAGCCTTATGCCAGACTTTGAAATAGGAAACAGTACACCGTGCACTGAGGAGACCCTCCCTGAGAGAACACAAGGTTGCTTTCGCCTTGCATGCAATTTGCTCCTATGTGGTATGGAAACCAGTAAACGTTGTAGTGGAAGGCTGTATTCTCTATACGGCCTCTATCTCAAAGACGTAAGTGGGCCCGGAATAGGCATTTCCACTAGCCACATGGGAAGTTAGAGAAGATGCTTTCAAATAATCGCAGTGGAGGCAAGTCAGCTTTGGATTCAGCTTATGTGGGTGAAAGGAAGCAGTGCAGAACGCCCCATTCAAGGAATCATTGACATCATTGCACTAGATGCTGAAACAGCTTTCAATGTGCTTTCCGTGTCTTTCCTGTGTGCGTGCACTCTAAGCACCTGAGTGAAGTCTGCTGGGTGGAGCAGTCTTAGGCTGAGCAGCAGATGCTCGCTGGTGGGGCCAGTCATATTCAGCCTTGCTGTGGAAGACTTTCTGTGAGAAAAATTCCCGCGTACAACGAATTTTTCTTGCAGTGTGCTTTCAGAGTCTGTCTTGTGTGCCTGCACTCTTAGCGACTGGGCGATTAATCCTGTGTAGTGCTCGCTTTTGCTGAGCGGCGAAGGGAGCTCGCTTGTTTTGCCATTTTAGTGAAGTCTTGCTGAGGAAGGCTGGCTATCAGAAAAAATCCCGCATACAAAGAATTTACCTTGTAATTCTCAAAAGTTGCGTTTTCCTGCTACTTCCTGGATGCTTCAGAGAGCCCCAGGTAGTCCGGGTGGTATGGAAGCCGGTCTCCCATTCCACAGTCTGAGCTTTGAAACCTGAGTGCCCATTTTTCAGTCCCCAAGCATCATGTAAGCAACAGGTGTGTGAAAGCTTCTCCAAAGCGTGGTTGTGATGAGGCCCCAGACCTCAGAGCTGTTGTCCTGCAGAGTAGGCTCTGGGAGTGTCTAAGACCATGTGATTTGCTACTCAGCCATATTCAGAAAGGCAGCCAAACACTGCTGTGAAAAGTAGAGCTTCTTGCATATACTTATACTCCCAGATACGAGAATACTGTGAAGAGGTGTTCTGCCCAGCCTCAGGGGAAGAGGCAAAGAAAGCTGCTTTCTGCACAGCATTGGAAGCAGGACGGATGGGCGTTCTGTTCAACAGGTGAAAAGCAGGGAGGACCAGGAGCCTCGGTCAAGTAAGCTCCTCCTATGGCTAGTGCAGCTTAATTCAAACGTGCAATGGAAATTTTTCTGGGGTCACTGAGATCAATCTACACTATCTAACACTTTCAGTTGCTTTCTCCAAATTCATACACTGTGGAATGCCCTAACGTACGTGTGCATGATGTCCTCTGTGAATTCATATTATGTCTGAAACATGCATGTGCTGAAGTAGGACTTGCAACAAGTTTTAGGGAAGAGGCTGTTGGAGTCCTTCATCTGATCATCCTTTCATCAGAACGACGCTTTTCTCTGGCTACAACTCTATCAGCCTGAACTGACCACATGCAGCACAGCACTCTCGTGATCTACATGGAGAAACCATCCTTTGCTGTGTTTCTAAAGCTAAATGCTTAAGGGCAGCCCTAAGACCTCTGCATTCAAGCACACTGGAGAAGGCCTTTCATGCTTGGATTTTTCGTCCAAAGACTTGGAATCATGCGGGAGGTCCTGGTTTCCTGTACGTGCTAGAAGAGGATGCAAAAGGCCAACTCATCCCGTTACTAGAAATGCCATGATGATGCCTTAGCTGTAAATTGCCCGAAACTCCATCAGGAGTGCCTTATGCAAGACTTTGAAATAGGAAATAGTCCACCGTGCACTGAGGAAACCCTCCCTGAGAACACAAGGTTGCTTGCGCCTTGCATGCAATTTGCTCCTATGTGGTTTGGAATCCAGTAAACGTTGTAGTGGAAGGCTGTATTCCCTATAAGGCCTCTATCTCAAGACGTAATTGGGTCTGGAATAGGCATTCCCACTAGCCACATGGGAAGTTAGAGAAGATGCTTTCAAATAATCGCAGTGGAGGCAAGTCAGCTTTGGATTCAGCTTATGTGGGTGAAAGGAAGCAGTGCAGAATGCCCCATTCAAGGACTCATTGACATCATTGCACTAGATGCTGGAACAGCTTTCAATGTGCTTTCCATGTCTGTCCTGTGTGCGTGCACTCTAAGCACCTGAGTGAAGTCTGCTGTGTGGAGCTGTTTTCGGCTGAGCAACAGATGCTCGCTTGTAGGGCCAGTCATATGCGGCCATGCTTTGCAAGACTTTCTGTGATAAATATTCCCGCGTACAACGAATTTTTCTTGCATTGTGATTTCAGTGTCTATCTTGTGTGCCTGCACTATGAGCTTCTGGCTATTAATCCTGTGTAGTGCTCGCTTTTGCTGAGCGGCAACGGGGTGCTCGCTTGCTTTGCCATTTTAGTGAAGTCTTGCTGAGGAAGGCTGGCTGTCAGAAAAATTCCCGCATACAACGAATTTACCTTGTAATTCTCAAAAGTTGCGTTTTTCTGCTACTTCCTGGATGCTTCAGAGAGGCCCAGGTAGTCTGGGTGGTATGGAAGCCGGTCTCCCATTCCACAGTCTGAGCTGTGAAACCTGAGTGAACATTTTTCAGTCCCCAAGCATCATGTAAGCAACAGGTGTGTGAAAGCTTCTCCAAAGCTTGGTTGTGATGAGGCCCCAGACCTCAGAGCTCTTGTCCTGCAGAGAAGGTATGGGACTGTCTCAGACCATGTGATTTGCTACTCAGCCATATTCAGAAAGGCAGCCAAACACTGCTGTGAAAACTAGAGCTTCTTTCATATACTTACACTCCCAGATACGAGAATACTGTGAAGAGGTCTTCTGCCCAGCCTCAGGGGAAGAGGCAAAGAAAGCTGCTTCCTGCACAGCATTTTAAGCAGGACGGATGGGCGTTCTGTTCAGCAGGTGAAAAGCAGGGAGGACCAAGAGCCTCGGTCAAGTAAGCTCCTCCTATGGCTAGTGCAGCTTAATTCAAACGTGCAATGGAAATTTTTCTGGGGTCACTGAGATCAATCTTCACTATCTAACACTTTCAGTTGCTTTCTCCAAATTCATACACCGTGGAATGCCCAAACGTACGTGTGCATTGTGTCCTCTCTGAATCCAGCTTAAGTCCGAAACATACGTGTGCTGAGAGTAGGACTTGCAACAAGTTTTAGGGAAGAGGCAGTTGGAGTCCTTCATCTGATCATCCTTTCATCAGAACAAAGCATTTCTCTGGGCCACAACTCTATCAGCCTGAACTGACCACGTGCAGCACAGCACTCTCGTGATCTACATGGAGAAACCATCCTTTGCTGTCTCTCTAAAGCTAAATGCTTAAGGGCAGCCCTAAGACCTCTGCATTCAAGCACACTGAAGAAGGCCTTTCATGCTTGGATCTTTCGTCCAAACACTTGGAATCATGCGGGTGGTCCTGGTTTCCTGTAGGTGCTAGAAGAGGATGCAAAAGGCCACCTCATCACTTACTAGCAATGCCATGATGACGCCTTAGCTGTAAAGTGTCCGAAACTACTGCAGGAGAGCCTTATGCCAGACTTTGAAATAGGAAACAGTACACCGTGCACTGAGGAGACCCTCCCTGAGAGAACACAAGGTTGCTTTCGCCTTGCATGCAATTTGCTCCTATGTGGTATGGAAACCAGTAAACGTTGTAGTGGAAGGCTGTATTCTCTATACGGCCTCTATCTCAAAGACGTAAGTGGGCCCGGAATAGGCATTTCCACTAGCCACATGGGAAGTTAGAGAAGATGCTTTCAAATAATCGCAGTGGAGGCAAGTCAGCTTTGGATTCAGCTTATGTGGGTGAAAGGAAGCAGTGCAGAACGCCCCATTCAAGGAATCATTGACATCATTGCACTAGATGCTGAAACAGCTTTCAATGTGCTTTCCGTGTCTTTCCTGTGTGCGTGCACTCTAAGCACCTGAGTGAAGTCTGCTGGGTGGAGCAGTCTTAGGCTGAGCAGCAGATGCTCGCTGGTGGGGCCAGTCATATTCAGCCTTGCTGTGGAAGACTTTCTGTGAGAAAAATTCCCGCGTACAACGAATTTTTCTTGCAGTGTGCTTTCAGAGTCTGTCTTGTGTGCCTGCACTCTTAGCGACTGGGCGATTAATCCTGTGTAGTGCTCGCATTTGCTGAGCGGCGACGGGAGCTCGCTTGTTTTGCCATTTTAGTGAAGTCTTGCTGAGGAAGGCTGGCTATCAGAAAAAATCCTGCATACAAAGAATTTACCTTGTAATTCTCAAAAGTTGTGTTTTTCTGCTTCTTCCTGGATGCTTCAGAGAGGCCCAGGTAGTCTGGGTGGTATGGAAGCCGGTCTCCCATTCCACAGTCTGAGCTTTGAAACCTGAGTGCCCATTTTTCAGTCCCCAAGCATCATGTAAGCAACAGGTGTGTGAAAGCTTCTCCAAAGCGTGGTTGTGATGAGGCCCCAGACCTCAGAGCTCTTGTCCTGCAGAGAAGGCTCTGGGAGTGTCTCAGACCATGTGATTTGCTACTCAGCCATATTCAGAAAGGCAGCCAAACACTGCTGTGAAAAGTAGAGCTTCTTGAATATACTTATACTCCCAGATACGAGAATACTGTGAAGAGGTGTTCTGCCCAGCCTCAGGGGAAGAGGCAAAGAAAGCTGCTTTCTGCACAGCATTGGAAGCAGGACGGATGGGCGTTCTGTTCAACAGGTGAAAAGCAGGGAGAACCAGGAGCCTCGGTCAAGTAAGCTCCTCCTATGGCTAGTGCAGCTTAATTCAAACGTGCAATGGAAATTTTTCTGGGGTCACTGAGATCAATCTACACTATCTAACACTTTCAGTTGCTTTCTCCAAATTCATACACTGTGGAATGCCCTAACGTACGTGTGCATGACGTCCTCTGTGAATTCATATTATGTCTGAAACATGCATGTGCTGAAGTAGGACTTGCAACAAGTTTTAGGGAAGAGGCTGTTGGAGTCCTTCATCTGATCATCCTTTCATCAGAACGACGCTTTTCTCTGGCTACAACTCTATCAGCCTGAACTGACCACATGCAGCACAGCACTCTCGTGATCTACATGGAGAAACCATCCTTTGCTGTGTTTCTAAAGCTAAATGCTTAAGGGCAGCCCTAAGACCTCTGCATTCAAGCACACTGGAGAAGGCCTTTCATGCTTGGATTTTTCGTCCAAAGACTTGGAATCATGCGGGAGGTCCTGGTTTCCTGTACGTGCCAGAAGAGGATGCAAAAGGCCAACTCATCCCGTTACTAGAAATGCCATGATGATGCCTTAGCTGTAAATTGCCCGAAACTCCATCAGGAGTGCCTTATGCAAGACTTTGAAATAGGAAATAGTCCACCGTGCACTGAGGAAACCCTCCCTGAGAACACAAGGTTGCTTTCACCTTGCATGCAATTTGCTCCTATGTGGTTTGGAATCCAGTAAACGTTGTAGTGGAAGGCTGTATTCCCTATAAGGCCTCTATCTCAAGACGTAATTGGGCCTGGAATAGGCATTCCCACTAGCCACATGGGAAGTTACAGAAGATGCTTTGAAATAACCCCAGTGGAGGCAAGTCAGCTTTGGATTCAGCTTATGTGGGTGAAAGGAAGCAGTGCAGAATGCCCCATTCAAGGACTCATTGACATCATTGCACTAGATGCTGGAACAGCTTTCAATGTGCTTTCCATGTCTGTCCTGTGTGCGTGCACTCTAAGCACCTGAGTGAAGTCTGCTGTGTGGAGCTGTTTTCGGCTGAGCAACAGATGCTCGCTTGTAGGGCCAGTCATATGCGGCCATGCTTTGCAAGACTTTCTGTGATAAATATTCCCGCGTACAACGAATTTTTCTTGCATTGTGATTTCAGTGTCTATCTTGTGTGCCTGCACTATGAGCTTCTGGCTATTAATCCTGTGTAGTGCTCGCTTTTGCTGAGCGGCAACGGGGTGCTCGCTTGCTTTGCCATTTTAGTGAAGTCTTGCTGAGGAAGGCTGGCTGTCAGAAAAATTCCCGCATACAACGAATTTACCTTGTAATTCTCAAAAGTTGCGTTTTTCTGCTACTTCCTGGATGCTTCAGAGAGGCCCAGGTAGTCTGGGTGGTATGGAAGCCGGTCTCCCATTCCACAGTCTGAGCTGTGAAACCTGAGTGAACATTTTTCAGTCCCCAAGCATCATGTAAGCAACAGGTGTGTGAAAGCTTCTCCAAAGCGTGGTTGTGATGAGGCCCCAGACCTCAGAGCTCTTGTCCTGCAGAGAAGGTATGGGACTGTCTCAGACCATGTGATTTGCTACTCAGCCATATTCAGAAAGGCAGCCAAACACTGCTGTGAAAACTAGAGCTTCTTTCATATACTTACACTCCCAGATACGAGAATACTGTGAAGAGGTCTTCTGCCCAGCCTCAGGGGAAGAGGCAAAGAAAGCTGCTTCCTGCACAGCATTTTAAGCAGGACGGATGGGCGTTCTGTTCAGCAGGTGAAAAGCAGGGAGGACCAGGATCCTCGGTCAAGTAAGCTCCTCCTATGGCTAGTGCAGCTTAATTCAAACGTGCAATGGAAATTTTTCTGGGGTCACTGAGATCAATCTTCACTATCTAACACTTTCAGTTGCTTTCTCCAAATTCATACACCGTGGAATGCCCAAACGTACGTGTGCATTGTGTCCTCTCTGAATCCAGCTTAAGTCCGAAACATACGTGTGCTGAGAGTAGGACTTGCAACAAGTTTTAGGGAAGAGGCAGTTGGAGTCCTTCATCTGATCATCCTTTCATCAGAACAAAGCATTTCTCTGGGCCACAACTCTATCAGCCTGAACTGACCACGTGCAGCACAGCACTCTCGTGATCTACATGGAGAAACCATCCTTTGCTGTCTCTCTAAAGCTAAATGCTTAAGGGCAGCCCTAAGACCTCTGCATTCAAGCACACTGAAGAAGGCCTTTCATGCTTGGATCTTTCGTCCAAACACTTGGAATCATGCGGGTGGTCCTGGTTTCCTGTAGGTGCTAGAAGAGGATGCAAAAGGCCACCTCATCACTTACTAGCAATGCCATGATGACGCCTTAGCTGTAAAGTGTCCGAAACTACTGCAGGAGAGCCTTATGCCAGACTTTGAAATAGGAAACAGTACACCGTGCACTGAGGAGACCCTCCCTGAGAGAACACAAGGTTGCTTTCGCCTTGCATGCAATTTGCTCCTATGTGGTATGGAAACCAGTAAACGTTGTAGTGGAAGGCTGTATTCTCTATACGGCCTCTATCTCAAAGACGTAAGTGGGCCCGGAATAGGCATTTCCACTAGCCACATGGGAAGTTAGAGAAGATGCTTTCAAATAATCGCAGTGGAGGCAAGTCAGCTTTGGATTCAGCTTATGTGGGTGAAAGGAAGCAGTGCAGAACGCCCCATTCAAGGAATCATTGACATCATTGCACTAGATGCTGAAACAGCTTTCAATGTGCTTTCCGTGTCTTTCCTGTGTGCGTGCACTCTAAGCACCTGAGTGAAGTCTGCTGGGTGGAGCAGTCTTAGGCTGAGCAGCAGATGCTCGCTGGTGGGGCCAGTCATATTCAGCCTTGCTGTGGAAGACTTTCTGTGAGAAAAATTCCCGCGTACAACGAATTTTTCTTGCAGTGTGCTTTCAGAGTCTGTCTTGTGTGCCTGCACTCTTAGCGACTGGGCGATTAATCCTGTGTAGTGCTCGCTTTTGCTGAGCGGCGAAGGGAGCTCGCTTGTTTTGCCATTTTAGTGAAGTCTTGCTGAGGAAGGCTGGCTATCAGAAAAAATCCCGCATACAAAGAATTTACCTTGTAATTCTCAAAAGTTGCATTTTCCTGCTACTTCCTGGATGCTTCAGAGAGCCCCAGGTAGTCCGGGTGGTATGGAAGCCGGTCTCCCATTCCACAGTCTGAGCTTTGAAACCTGAGTGCCCATTTTTCAGTCCCCAAGCATCATGTAAGCAACAGGTGTGTGAAAGCTTCTCCAAAGCGTGGTTGTGATGAGGCCCCAGACCTCAGAGCTGTTGTCCTGCAGAGTAGGCTCTGGGAGTGTCTCAGACCATGTGATTTGCTACTCAGCCATATTCAGAAAGGCAGCCAAACACTGCTGTGAAAAGTAGAGCTTCTTGCATATACTTATACTCCCAGATACGAGAATACTGTGAAGAGGTGTTCTGCCCAGCCTCAGGGGAAGAGGCAAAGAAAGCTGCTTTCTGCACAGCATTGGAAGCAGGACGGATGGGCGTTCTGTTCAACAGGTGAAAAGCAGGGAGGACCAGGAGCCTCGGTCAAGTAAGCTCCTCCTATGGCTAGTGCAGCTTAATTCAAACGTGCAATGGAAATTTTTCTGGGGTCACTGAGATCAATCTACACTATCTAACACTTTCAGTTGCTTTCTCCAAATTCATACACTGTGGAATGCCCTAACGTACGTGTGCATGATGTCCTCTGTGAATTCATATTATGTCTGAAACATGCATGTGCTGAAGTAGGACTTGCAACAAGTTTTAGGGAAGAGGCTGTTGGAGTCCTTCATCTGATCATCCTTTCATCAGAACGACGCTTTTCTCTGGCTACAACTCTATCAGCCTGAACTGACCACATGCAGCACAGCACTCTCGTGATCTACATGGAGAAACCATCCTTTGCTGTGTTTCTAAAGCTAAATGCTTAAGGGCAGCCCTAAGACCTCTGCATTCAAGCACACTGGAGAAGGCCTTTCATGCTTGGATTTTTCGTCCAAAGACTTGGAATCATGCGGGAGGTCCTGGTTTCCTGTACGTGCTAGAAGAGGATGCAAAAGGCCAACTCATCCCGTTACTAGAAATGCCATGATGATGCCTTCGCTGTAAATTGCCCGAAACTCCATCAGGAGTGCCTTATGCAAGACTTTGAAATAGGAAATAGTCCACCGTGCACTGAGGAAACCCTCCCTGAGAACACAAGGTTGCTTTCGCCTTGCATGCAATTTGCTCCTATGTGGTTTGGAATCCAGTAAACGTTGTAGTGGAAGGCTGTATTCCCTATAAGGCCTCTATCTCAAGACGTAATTGGGTCTGGAATAGGCATTCCCACTAGCCACATGGGAAGTTAGAGAAGATGCTTTCAAATAATCGCAGTGGAGGCAAGTCAGCTTTGGATTCAGCTTATGTGGGTGAAAGGAAGCAGTGCAGAATGCCCCATTCAAGGACTCATTGACATCATTGCACTAGATGCTGGAACAGCTTTCAATGTGCTTTCCATGTCTGTCCTGTGTGCGTGCACTCTAAGCACCTGAGTGAAGTCTGCTGTGTGGAGCTGTTTTCGGCTGAGCAACAGATGCTCGCTTGTAGGGCCAGTCATATGCGGCCATGCTTTGCAAGACTTTCTGTGATAAATATTCCCGCGTACAACGAATTTTTCTTGCATTGTGATTTCAGTGTCTATCTTGTGTGCCTGCACTATGAGCTTCTGGCTATTAATCCTGTGTAGTGCTCGCTTTTGCTGAGCGGCAACGGGGTGCTCGCTTGCTTTGCCATTTTAGTGAAGTCTTGCTGAGGAAGGCTGGCTGTCAGAAAAATTCCCGCATACAACGAATTTACCTTGTAATTCTCAAAAGTTGCGTTTTTCTGCTACTTCCTGGATGCTTCAGAGAGGCCCAGGTAGTCTGGGTGGTATGGAAGCCGGTCTCCCATTCCACAGTCTGAGCTGTGAAACCTGAGTGAACATTTTTCAGTCCCCAAGCATCATGTAAGCAACAGGTGTGTGAAAGCTTCTCCAAAGCTTGGTTGTGATGAGGCCCCAGACCTCAGAGCTCTTGTCCTGCAGAGAAGGTATGGGACTGTCTCAGACCATGTGATTTGCTACTCAGCCATATTCAGAAAGGCAGCCAAACACTGCTGTGAAAACTAGAGCTTCTTTCATATACTTACACTCCCAGATACGAGAATACTGTGAAGAGGTCTTCTGCCCAGCCTCAGGGGAAGAGGCAAAGAAAGCTGCTTCCTGCACAGCATTTTAAGCAGGACGGATGGGCGTTCTGTTCAGCAGGTGAAAAGCAGGGAGGACCAAGAGCCTCGGTCAAGTAAGCTCCTCCTATGGCTAGTGCAGCTTAATTCAAACGTGCAATGGAAATTTTTCTGGGGTCACTGAGATCAATCTTCACTATCTAACACTTTCAGTTGCTTTCTCCAAATTCATACACCGTGGAATGCCCAAACGTACGTGTGCATTGTGTCCTCTCTGAATCCAGCTTAAGTCCGAAACATACGTGTGCTGAGAGTAGGACTTGCAACAAGTTTTAGGGAAGAGGCAGTTGGAGTCCTTCATCTGATCATCCTTTCATCAGAACAAAGCATTTCTCTGGGCCACAACTCTATCAGCCTGAACTGACCACGTGCAGCACAGCACTCTCGTGATCTACATGGAGAAACCATCCTTTGCTGTCTCTCTAAAGCTAAATGCTTAAGGGCAGCCCTAAGACCTCTGCATTCAAGCACACTGAAGAAGGCCTTTCATGCTTGGATCTTTCGTCCAAACACTTGGAATCATGCGGGTGGTCCTGGTTTCCTGTAGGTGCTAGAAGAGGATGCAAAAGGCCACCTCATCACTTACTAGCAATGCCATGATGACGCCTTAGCTGTAAAGTGTCCGAAACTACTGCAGGAGAGCCTTATGCCAGACTTTGAAATAGGAAACAGTACACCGTGCACTGAGGAGACCCTCCCTGAGAGAACACAAGGTTGCTTTCGCCTTGCATGCAATTTGCTCCTATGTGGTATGGAAACCAGTAAACGTTGTAGTGGAAGGCTGTATTCTCTATACGGCCTCTATCTCAAAGACGTAAGTGGGCCCGGAATAGGCATTTCCACTAGCCACATGGGAAGTTAGAGAAGATGCTTTCAAATAATCGCAGTGGAGGCAAGTCAGCTTTGGATTCAGCTTATGTGGGTGAAAGGAAGCAGTGCAGAACGCCCCATTCAAGGAATCATTGACATCATTGCACTAGATGCTGAAACAGCTTTCAATGTGCTTTCCGTGTCTTTCCTGTGTGCGTGCAATCTAAGCACCTGAGTGAAGTCTGCTGGGTGGAGCAGTCTTAGGCTGAGCAGCAGATGCTCGCTGGTGGGGCCAGTCATATTCAGCCTTGCTGTGGAAGACTTTCTGTGAGAAAAATTCCCGCGTACAACGAATTTTTCTTGCAGTGTGCTTTCAGAGTCTGTCTTGTGTGCCTGCACTCTTAGCGACTGGGCGATTAATCCTGTGTAGTGCTCGCTTTTGCTGAGCGGCGACGGGAGCTCGCTTGTTTTGCCATTTTAGTGAAGTCTTGCTGAGGAAGGCTGGCTATCAGAAAAAATCCCGCATACAAAGAATTTACCTTGTAATTCTCAAAAGTTGCGTTTTCCTGCTACTTCCTGGATGCTTCAGAGAGCCCCAGGTAGTCCGGGTGGTATGGAAGCCGGTCTCCCATTCCACAGTCTGAGCTTTGAAACCTGAGTGCCCATTTTTCAGTCCCCAAGCATCATGTAAGCAACAGGTGTGTGAAAGCTTCTCCAAAGCGTGGTTGTGATGAGGCCCCAGACCTCAGAGCTGTTGTCCTGCAGAGTAGGCTCTGGGAGTGTCTCAGACCATGTGATTTGCTACTCAGCCATATTCAGAAAGGCAGCCAAACACTGCTGTGAAAAGTAGAGCTTCTTGCATATACTTATACTCCCAGATACGAGAATACTGTGAAGAGGTGTTCTGCCCAGCCTCAGGGGAAGAGGCAAAGAAAGCTGCTTTCTGCACAGCATTGGAAGCAGGACGGATGGGCGTTCTGTTCAACAGGTGAAAAGCAGGGAGGACCAGGAGCCTCGGTCAAGTAAGCTCCTCCTATGGCTAGTGCAGCTTAATTCAAACGTGCAATGGAAATTTTTCTGGGGTCACTGAGATCAATCTACACTATCTAACACTTTCAGTTGCTTTCTCCAAATTCATACACTGTGGAATGCCCTAACGTACGTGTGCATGACGTCCTCTGTGAATTCATATTATGTCTGAAACATGCATGTGCTGAAGTAGGACTTGCAACAAGTTTTAGGGAAGAGGCTGTTGGAGTCCTTCATCTGATCATCCTTTCATCAGAACGACGCTTTTCTCTGGCTACAACTCTATCAGCCTGAACTGACCACATGCAGCACAGCACTCTCGTGATCTACATGGAGAAACCATCCTTTGCTGTGTTTCTAAAGCTAAATGCTTAAGGGCAGCCCTAAGACCTCTGCATTCAAGCACACTGGAGAAGGCCTTTCATGCTTGGATTTTTTGTCCAAAGACTTGGAATCATGCGGGAGGTCCTGGTTTCCTGTACGTGCTAGAAGAGGATGCAAAAGGCCAACTCATCCCGTTACTAGAAATGCCATGATGATGCCTTCGCTGTAAATTGCCCGAAACTCCATCAGGAGTGCCTTATGCAAGACTTTGAAATAGGAAATAGTCCACCGTGCACTGAGGAAACCCTCCCTGAGAACACAAGGTTGCTTTCGCCTTGCATGCAATTTGCTCCTATGTGGTTTGGAATCCAGTAAACGTTGTAGTGGAAGGCTGTATTCCCTATAAGGCCTCTATCTCAAGACGTAATTGGGCCTGGAATAGGCATTCCCACTAGCCACATGGGAAGTTAGAGAAGATGCTTTCAAATAATCGCAGTGGAGGCAAGTCAGCTTTGGATTCAGCTTATGTGGGTGAAAGGAAGCAGTGCAGAATGCCCCATTCAAGGACTCATTGACATCATTGCACTAGATGCTGGAACAGCTTTCAATGTGCTTTCCATGTCTGTCCTGTGTGCGTGCACTCTAAGCACCTGAGTGAAGTCTGCTGGGTGGAGCTGTTTTCGGCTGAGCAACAGATGCTCGCTTGTAGGGCCAGTCATATGCGGCCATGCTTTGCAAGACTTTCTGTGATAAATATTCCCGCGTACAACGAATTTTTCTTGCATTGTGATTTCAGTGTCTATCTTGTGTGCCTGCACTATGAGCTTCTGGCTATTAATCCTGTGTAGTGCTCGCTTTTGCTGAGCGGCAACGGGGTGCTCGCTTGCTTTGCCATTTTAGTGAAGTCTTGCTGAGGAAGGCTGGCTGTCAGAAAAATTCCCGCATACAACGAATTTACCTTGTAATTCTCAAAAGTTGCGTTTTTCTGCTACTTCCTGGATGCTTCAGAGAGGCCCAGGTAGTCTGGGTGGTATGGAAGCCGGTCTCCCATTCCACAGTCTGAGCTGTGAAACCTGAGTGAACATTTTTCAGTCCCCAAGCATCATGTAAGCAACAGGTGTGTGAAAGCTTCTCCAAAGCTTGGTTGTGATGAGGCCCCAGACCTCAGAGCTCTTGTCCTGCAGAGAAGGTATGGGACTGTCTCAGACCATGTGATTTGCTACTCAGCCATATTCAGAAAGGCAGCCAAACACTGCTGTGAAAACTAGAGCTTCTTTCATATACTTACAGTCCCAGATACGAGAATACTGTGAAGAGGTCTTCTGCCCAGCCTCAGGGGAAGAGGCAAAGAAAGCTGCTTCCTGCACAGCATTTTAAGCAGGACGGATGGGCGTTCTGTTCAGCAGGTGAAAAGCAGGGAGGACCAAGAGCCTCGGTCAAGTAAGCTCCTCCTATGGCTAGTGCAGCTTAATTCAAACGTGCAATGGAAATTTTTCTGGGGTCACTGAGATCAATCTTCACTATCTAACACTTTCAGTTGCTTTCTCCAAATTCATACACCGTGGAATGCCCAAACGTACGTGTGCATTGTGTCCTCTCTGAATCCAGCTTAAGTCCGAAACATACGTGTGCTGAGAGTAGGACTTGCAACAAGTTTTAGGGAAGAGGCAGTTGGAGTCCTTCATCTGATCATCCTTTCATCAGAACAAAGCATTTCTCTGGGCCACAACTCTATCAGCCTGAACTGACCACGTGCAGCACAGCACTCTCGTGATCTACATGGAGAAACCATCCTTTGCTGTCTCTCTAAAGCTAAATGCTTAAGGGCAGCCCTAAGACCTCTGCATTCAAGCACACTGAAGAAGGCCTTTCATGCTTGGATCTTTCGTCCAAACACTTGGAATCATGCGGGAGGTCCTGGTTTCCTGTACGTGCTAGAAGAGGACGCAAAAGGCCACCTCATCACTTTACTAGCAATGCCATGATGACGCCTTAGCTGTAAAGTGTCCGAAACTACTGCAGGAGAGCCTTATGCCAGACTTTGAAATAGGAAACAGTACACCGTGCACTGAGGAGACCCTCCCTGAGAGAACACAAGGTTGCTTTCGCCTTGCATGCAATTTGCTCCTATGTGGTATGGAAACCAGTAAACGTTGTAGCGGAAGGCTGTATTCTCTATACGGCCTCTATCTCAAAGACGTAAGTGGGCCCGGAATAGGCATTTCCACTAGCCACATGGGAAGTTAGAGAAGATGCTTTCAAATAATCGCAGTGGAGGCAAGTCAGCTTTGGATTCAGCTTATGTGGGTGAAAGGAAGCAGTGCAGAACGCCCCATTCAAGGAATCATTGACATCATTGCACTAGATGCTGAAACAGCTTTCAATGTGCTTTCCGTGTCTTTCCTGTGTGCGTGCACTCTAAGCACCTGAGTGAAGTCTGCTGGGTGGAGCAGTCTTAGGCTGAGCAGCAGATGCTCGCTGGTGGGGCCAGTCATATTCAGCCTTGCTGTGGAAGACTTTCTGTGAGAAAAATTCCCGCGTACAACGAATTTTTCTTGCAGTGTGCTTTCAGAGTCTGTCTTGTGTGCCTGCACTCTTAGCGACTGGGCGATTAATCCTGTGTAGTGCTCGCTTTTGCTGAGCGGCGACGGGAGCTCGCTTGTTTTGCCATTTTAGTGAAGTCTTGCTGAGGAAGGCTGGCTATCAGAAAAAATCCCGCATACAAAGAATTTACCTTGTAATTCTCAAAAGTTGCGTTTTCCTGCTACTTCCTGGATGCTTCAGAGAGGCCCAGGTAGTCTGGGTGGTATGGAAGCCGGTCTCCCATTCCACAGTCTGAGCTTTGAAACCTGAGTGCCCATTTTTCAGTCCCCAAGCATCATGTAAGCAACAGGTGTGTGAAAGCTTCTCCAAAGCGTGGTTGTGATGAGGCCCCAGACCTCAGAGCTGTTGTCCTGCAGAGTAGGCTCTGGGAGTGTCTCAGACCATGTGATTTGCTACTCAGCCATATTCAGAAAGGCAGCCAAACACTGCTGTGAAAAGTAGAGCTTCTTGCATATACTTATACTCCCAGATACGAGAATACTGTGAAGAGGTGTTCTGCCCAGCCTCAGGGGAAGAGGCAAAGAAAGCTGCTTTCTGCACAGCATTGGAAGCAGGACGGATGGGCGTTCTGTTCAACAGGTGAAAAGCAGGGAGGACCAGGAGCCTCGGTCAAGTAAGCTCCTCCTATGGCTAGTGCAGCTTAATTCAAACGTGCAATGGAAATTTTTCTGGGGTCACTGAGATCAATCTACACTATCTAACACTTTCAGTTGCTTTCTCCAAATTCATACACTGTGGAATGCCCTAACGTACGTGTGCATGACGTCCTCTGTGAATTCATATTATGTCTGAAACATGCATGTGCTGAAGTAGGACTTGCAACAAGTTTTAGGGAAGAGGCTGTTGGAGTCCTTCATCTGATCATCCTTTCATCAGAACGACGCTTTTCTCTGGCTACAACTCTATCAGCCTGAACTGACCACATGCAGCACAGCACTCTCGTGATCTACATGGAGAAACCATCCTTTGCTGTGTTTCTAAAGCTAAATGCTTAAGGGCAGCCCTAAGACCTCTGCATTCAAGCACACTGGAGAAGGCCTTTCATGCTTGGATTTTTTGTCCAAAGACTTGGAATCATGCGGGAGGTCCTGGTTTCCTGTACGTGCTAGAAGAGGATGCAAAAGGCCAACTCATCCCGTTACTAGAAATGCCATGATGATGCCTTCGCTGTAAATTGCCCGAAACTCCATCAGGAGTGCCTTATGCAAGACTTTGAAATAGGAAATAGTCCACCGTGCACTGAGGAAACCCTCCCTGAGAACACAAGGTTGCTTTCGCCTTGCATGCAATTTGCTCCTATGTGGTTTGGAATCCAGTAAACGTTGTAGTGGAAGGCTGTATTCCCTATAAGGCCTCTATCTCAAGACGTAATTGGGCCTGGAATAGGCATTCCCACTAGCCACATGGGAAGTTAGAGAAGATGCTTTCAAATAATCGCAGTGGAGGCAAGTCAGCTTTGGATTCAGCTTATGTGGGTGAAAGGAAGCAGTGCAGAATGCCCCATTCAAGGACTCATTGACATCATTGCACTAGATGCTGGAACAGCTTTCAATGTGCTTTCCATGTCTGTCCTGTGTGCGTGCACTCTAAGCACCTGAGTGAAGTCTGCTGTGTGGAGCTGTTTTCGGCTGAGCAACAGATGCTCGCTTGTAGGGCCAGTCATATGCGGCCATGCTTTGCAAGACTTTCTGTGATAAATATTCCCGCGTACAACGAATTTTTCTTGCATTGTGATTTCAGTGTCTATCTTGTGTGCCTGCACTATGAGCTTCTGGCTATTAATCCTGTGTAGTGCTCGCTTTTGCTGAGCGGCAACGGGGTGCTCGCTTGCTTTGCCATTTTAGTGAAGTCTTGCTGAGGAAGGCTGGCTGTCAGAAAAATTCCCGCATACAACGAATTTACCTTGTAATTCTCAAAAGTTGCGTTTTTCTGCTACTTCCTGGATGCTTCAGAGAGGCCCAGGTAGTCTGGGTGGTATGGAAGCCGGTCTCCCATTCCACAGTCTGAGCTGTGAAACCTGAGTGAACATTTTTCAGTCCCCAAGCATCATGTAAGCAACAGGTGTGTGAAAGCTTCTCCAAAGCTTGGTTGTGATGAGGCCCCAGACCTCAGAGCTCTTGTCCTGCAGAGAAGGTATGGGACTGTCTCAGACCATGTGATTTGCTACTCAGCCATATTCAGAAAGGCAGCCAAACACTGCTGTGAAAACTAGAGCTTCTTTCATATACTTACACTCCCAGATACGAGAATACTGTGAAGAGGTCTTCTGCCCAGCCTCAGGGGAAGAGGCAAAGAAAGCTGCTTCCTGCACAGCATTTTAAGCAGGACGGATGGGCGTTCTGTTCAGCAGGTGAAAAGCAGGGAGGACCAAGAGCCTCGGTCAAGTAAGCTCCTCCTATGGCTAGTGCAGCTTAATTCAAACGTGCAATGGAAATTTTTCTGGGGTCACTGAGATCAATCTTCACTATCTAACACTTTCAGTTGCTTTCTCCAAATTCATACACCGTGGAATGCCCAAACGTACGTGTGCATTGTGTCCTCTCTGAATCCAGCTTAAGTCCGAAACATACGTGTGCTGAGAGTAGGACTTGCAACAAGTTTTAGGGAAGAGGCAGTTGGAGTCCTTCATCTGATCATCCTTTCATCAGAACAAAGCATTTCTCTGGGCCACAACTCTATCAGCCTGAACTGACCACGTGCAGCACAGCACTCTCGTGATCTACATGGAGAAACCATCCTTTGCTGTCTCTCTAAAGCTAAATGCTTAAGGGCAGCCCTAAGACCTCTGCATTCAAGCACACTGAAGAAGGCCTTTCATGCTTGGATCTTTCGTCCAAACACTTGGAATCATGCGGGAGGTCCTGGTTTCCTGTACGTGCTAGAAGAGGACGCAAAAGGCCACCTCATCACTTTACTAGCAATGCCATGATGACGCCTTAGCTGTAAAGTGTCCGAAACTACTGCAGGAGAGCCTTATGCCAGACTTTGAAATAGGAAACAGTACACCGTGCACTGAGGAGACCCTCCCTGAGAGAACACAAGGTTGCTTTCGCCTTGCATGCAATTTGCTCCTATGTGGTATGGAAACCAGTAAACGTTGTAGCGGAAGGCTGTATTCTCTATACGGCCTCTATCTCAAAGACGTAAGTGGGCCCGGAATAGGCATTTCCACTAGCCACATGGGAAGTTAGAGAAGATGCTTTCAAATAATCGCAGTGGAGGCAAGTCAGCTTTGGATTCAGCTTATGTGGGTGAAAGGAAGCAGTGCAGAACGCCCCATTCAAGGAATCATTGACATCATTGCACTAGATGCTGAAACAGCTTTCAATGTGCTTTCCGTGTCTTTCCTGTGTGCGTGCACTCTAAGCACCTGAGTGAAGTCTGCTGGGTGGAGCAGTCTTAGGCTGAGCAGCAGATGCTCGCTGGTGGGGCCAGTCATATTCAGCCTTGCTGTGGAAGACTTTCTGTGAGAAAAATTCCCGCGTACAACGAATTTTTCTTGCAGTGTGCTTTCAGAGTCTGTCTTGTGTGCCTGCACTCTTAGCGACTGGGCGATTAATCCTGTGTAGTGCTCGCTTTTGCTGAGCGGCGACGGGAGCTCGCTTGTTTTGCCATTTTAGTGAAGTCTTGCTGAGGAAGGCTGGCTATCAGAAAAAATCCCGCATACAAAGAATTTACCTTGTAATTCTCAAAAGTTGCGTTTTCCTGCTACTTCCTGGATGCTTCAGAGAGCCCCAGGTAGTCCGGGTGGTATGGAAGCCGGTCTCCCATTCCACAGTCTGAGCTTTGAAACCTGAGTGCCCATTTTTCAGTCCCCAAGCATCATGTAAGCAACAGGTGTGTGAAAGCTTCTCCAAAGCGTGGTTGTGATGAGGCCCCAGACCTCAGAGCTCTTGTCCTGCAGAGAAGGTATGGGACTGTCTCAGACCATGTGATTTGCTACTCAGCCATATTCAGAAAGGCAGCCAAACACTGCTGTGAAAAGTAGAGCTTCTTTCATATACTTACACTCCCAGATACGAGAATACTGTGAAGAGGTGTTCTGCCCAGCCTCAGGGGAAGAGGCAAAGAAAGCTGCTTTCTGCACAGCATTGGAAGCAGGACGGATGGGCGTTCTGTTCAACAGGTGAAAAGCAGGGAGGACCAGGAGCCTCGGTCAAGTAAGCTCCTCCTATGGCTAGTGCAGCTTAATTCAAACGTGCAATGGAAATTTTTCTGGGGTCACTGAGATCAATCTACACTATCTAACACTTTCAGTTGCTTTCTCCAAATTCATACACTGTGGAATGCCCTAACGTACGTGTGCATGACGTCCTCTGTGAATTCATATTATGTCTGAAACATGCATGTGCTGAAGTAGGACTTGCAACAAGTTTTAGGGAAGAGGCTGTTGGAGTCCTTCATATGATCATCCTTTCATCAGAACGACGCTTTTCTCTGGCTACAACTCTATCAGCCTGAACTGACCACATGCAGCACAGCACTCTCGTGATCTACATGGAGAAACCATCCTTTGCTGTGTTTCTAAAGCTAAATGCTTAAGGGCAGCCCTAAGACCTCTGCATTCAAGCACACTGAAGAAGGCCTTTCATGCTTGGATTTTTCGTCCAAAGACTTGGAATCATGCGGGAGGTCCTGGTTTCCTGTACGTGCTAGAAGAGGATGCAAAAGGCCAACTCATCCCGTTACTAGAAATGCCATGATGATGCCTTAGCTGTAAATTGCCCGAAACTCCATCAGGAGTGCCTTATGCAAGACTTTGAAATAGGAAATAGTCCACCGTGCACTGAGGAAACCCTCCCTGAGAACACAAGGTTGCTTTCGCCTTGCATGCAATTTGCTCCTATGTGGTTTGGAATCCAGTAAACGTTGTAGTGGAAGGCTGTATTCTCTATACGGCCTCTATCTCAAAGACGTAAGTGGGCCTGGAATAGGCATTCCCACTAGCCACATGGGAAGTTACAGAAGATGCTTTCAAATAATCGCAGTGGAGGCAAGTCAGCTTTGGATTCAGCTTATGTGGGTGAAAGGAAGCAGTGCAGAATGCCCCATTCAAGGACTCATTGACATCATTGCACTAGATGCTGGAACAGCTTTCAATGTGCTTTCCATGTCTGTCCTGTGTGCGTGCACTCTAAGCACCTGAGTGAAGTCTGCTGTGTGGAGCTGTTTTCGGCTGAGCAACAGATGCTCGCTTGTAGGGCCAGTCATATGCGGCCATGCTTTGCAAGACTTTCTGTGATAAATATTCCCGCGTACAACGAATTTTTCTTCCATTGTGATTTCAGTGTCTATCTTGTGTGCCTGCACTATGAGCTTCTGGCTATAAATCCTGTGTAGTGCTCGCTTTTGCTGAGCGGCAACGGGGTGCTCGCTTGCTTTGCCATTTTAGTGAAGTCTTGCTGAGGAAGGCTGGCTGTCAGAAAAATTCCCGCATACAACGAATTTACCTTGTAATTCTCAAAAGTTGCGTTTTTCTGCTACTTCCTGGATGCTTCAGAGAGGCCCAGGTAGTCTGGGTGGTATGGAAGCCGGTCTCCCATTCCACAGTCTGAGCTGTGAAACCTGAGTGAACATTTTTCAGTCCCCAAGCATCATGTAAGCAACAGGTGTGTGAAAGCTTCTCCAAAGCTTGGTTGTGATGAGGCCCCAGACCTCAGAGCTCTTGTCCTGCAGAGAAGGTATGGGACTGTCTCAGACCATGTGATTTGCTACTCAGCCATATTCAGAAAGGCAGCCAAACACTGCTGTGAAAACTAGAGCTTCTTTCATATACTTACACTCCCAGATACGAGAATACTGTGAAGAGGTCTTCTGCCCAGCCTCAGGGGAAGAGGCAAAGAAAGCTGCTTCCTGCACAGCATTTTAAGCAGGACGGATGGGCGTTCTGTTCAGCAGGTGAAAAGCAGGGAGGACCAAGAGCCTCGGTCAAGTAAGCTCCTCCTATGGCTAGTGCAGCTTAATTCAAACGTGCAATGGAAATTTTTCTGGGGTCACTGAGATCAATCTTCACTATCTAACACTTTCAGTTGCTTTCTCCAAATTCATACACCGTGGAATGCCCAAACGTACGTGTGCATTGTGTCCTCTCTGAATCCAGCTTAAGTCCGAAACATACGTGTGCTGAGAGTAGGACTTGCAACAAGTTTTAGGGAAGAGGCAGTTGGAGTCCTTCATCTGATCATCCTTTCATCAGAACAAAGCATTTCTCTGGGCCACAACTCTATCAGCCTGAACTGACCACGTGCAGCACAGCACTCTCGTGATCTACATGGAGAAACCATCCTTTGCTGTCTCTCTAAAGCTAAATGCTTAAGGGCAGCCCTAAGACCTCTGCATTCAAGCACACTGAAGAAGGCTTTTCATGCTTGGATCTTTCGTCCAAACACTTGGAATCATGCGGGAGGTCCTGGTTTCCTGTACGTGCTAGAAGAGGACGCAAAAGGCCACCTCATCACTTTACTAGCAATGCCATGATGACGCCTTAGCTGTAAAGTGTCCGAAACTACTGCAGGAGAGCCTTATGCCAGACTTTGAAATAGGAAACAGTTCACCGTGCACTGAGGAGACCCTCCCTGAGAGAACACAAGGTTGCTTTCGCCTTGCATGCAATTTGCTCCTATGTGGTATGGAAACCAGTAAACGTTGTAGCGGAAGGCTGTATTCTCTATACGGCCTCTATCTCAAAGACGTAAGTGGGCCCGGAATAGGCATTTCCACTAGCCACATGGGAAGTTAGAGAAGATGCTTTCAAATAATCGCAGTGGAGGCAAGTCAGCTTTGGATTCAGCTTATGTGGGTGAAAGGAAGCAGTGCAGAACGCCCCATTCAAGGAATCATTGACATCATTGCACTAGATGCTGAAACAGCTTTCAATGTGCTTTCCGTGTCTTTCCTGTGTGCGTGCACTCTAAGCACCTGAGTGAAGTCTGCTGGGTGGAGCAGTCTTAGGCTGAGCAGCAGATGCTCGCTGGTGGGGCCAGTCATATTCAGCCTTGCTGTGGAAGACTTTCTGTGAGAAAAATTCCCGCGTACAACGAATTTTTCTTGCAGTGTGCTTTCAGAGTCTGTCTTGTGTGCCTGCACTCTTAGCGACTGGGCGATTAATCCTGTGTAGTGCTCGCTTTTGCTGAGCGGCGACGGGAGCTCGCTTGTTTTGCCATTTTAGTGAAGTCTTGCTGAGGAAGGCTGGCTATCAGAAAAAATCCCGCATACAAAGAATTTACCTTGTAATTCTCAAAAGTTGTGTTTTTCTGCTTCTTCCTGGATGCTTCAGAGAGGCCCAGGTAGTCTGGGTGGTATGGAAGCCGGTCTCCCATTCCACAGTCTGAGCTTTGAAACCTGAGTGCCCATTTTTCAGTCCCCAAGCATCATGTAAGCAACAGGTGTGTGAAAGCTTCTCCAAAGCGTGGTTGTGATGAGGCCCCAGACCTCAGAGCTGTTGTCCTGCAGAGAAGGCTCTGGGAGTGTCTCAGACCATGTGATTTGCTACTCAGCCATATTCAGAAAGGCAGCCAAACACTGCTGTGAAGAGTAGAGCTTCTTGAATATACTTATACTCCCAGATACGAGAATACTGTGAAGAGGTGTTCTGCCCAGCCTCAGGGGAAGAGGCAAAGAAAGCTGCTTTCTGCACAGCATTGGAAGCAGGACGGATGGGCGTTCTGTTCAACAGGTGAAAAGCAGGGAGAACCAGGAGCCTCGGTCAAGTAAGCTCCTCCTATGGCTAGTGCAGCTTAATTCAAACGTGCAATGGAAAATTTTCTGGGGTCACTGAGATCAATCTACACTATCTAACACTTTCAGTTGCTTTCTCCAAATTCATACACTGTGGAATGCCCTAACGTACGTGTGCATGACGTCCTCTGTGAATTCATATTATGTCTGAAACATGCATGTGCTGATGTAGGACTTGCAACAAGTTTTAGGGAAGAGGCTGTTGGAGTCCTTCATCTGATCATCCTTTCATCAGAACGACGCTTTTCTCTGGCTACAACTCTATCAGCCTGAACTGACCACATGCAGCACAGCACTCTCGTGATCTACATGGAGAAACCATCCTTTGCTGTGTTTCTAAAGCTAAATGCTTAAGGGCAGCCCTAAGACCTCTGCATTCAAGCACACTGAAGAAGGCCTTTCATGCTTGGATTTTTCGTCCAAAGACTTGGAATCATGCGGGAGGTCCTGGTTTCCTGTACGTGCTAGAAGAGGATGCAAAAGGCCAACTCATCCCGTTACTAGAAATGCCATGATGATGCCTTAGCTGTAAATTGCCCGAAACTCCATCAGGAGTGCCTTATGCAAGACTTTGAAATAGGAAATAGTCCACCGTGCACTGAGGAAACCCTCCCTGAGAACACAAGGTTGCTTTCGCCTTGCATGCAATTTGCTCCTATGTGGTTTGGAATCCAGTAAACGTTGTAGTGGAAGGCTGTATTCTCTATAAGGCCTCTATCTCAAGACGTAATTGGGCCTGGAATAGGCATTCCCACTAGCCACATGGGAAGTTACAGAAGATGATTTGAAATAACCCCAGTGGAGGCAAGTCAGCTTTGGATTCAACTTATGTGGGTGAAAGGAAGCAGTGCAGAATGCCCCATTCAAGGACTCATTGACATCATTGCACTAGATGCTGGAACAGCTTTCAATGTGCTTTCCATGTCTGTCCTGTGTGCGTGCACTCTAAGCACCTGAGTGAAGTCTGCTGTGTGGAGCTGTTTTCGGCTGAGCAACAGATGCTCGCTTGTAGTGCCAGTCATATGCGGCCATGCTTTGCAAGACTTTCTGTGATAAATATTCCCACGTACAACGAATTTTTCTTGCATTGTGATTTCAGTGTCTATCTTGTGTGCCTGCACTATGAGCTTCTGGCTATTAATCCTGTGTAGTGCTCGCTTTTGCTGAGCGGCAACGGGGTGCTCGCTTGCTTTGCCATTTTAGTGAAGTCTTGCTGAGGAAGGCTGGCTGTCAGAAAAATTCCCGCATACAACGAATTTACCTTGTAATTCTCAAAAGTTGCGTTTTTCTGCTACTTCCTGGATGCTTCAGAGAGGCCCAGGTAGTCTGGGTGGTATGGAAGCCGGTCTCCCATTCCACAGTCTGAGCTGTGAAACCTGAGTGAACATTTTTCAGTCCCCAAGCATCATGTAAGCAACAGGTGTGTGAAAGATCCTCCAAAGCGTGGTTGTGATGAAGCCCCAGACCTCAGAACTCTTGTCCTGCAGAGAAGGTATGGGACTGTCTCAGACCATGTGATTTGCTACTCAGCCATATTCAGAAAGGCAGCCAAACACTGCTGTGAAAACTAGAGCTTCTTTCATATACTTACACTCCCAGATACGAGAATACTGTGAAGAGGTCTTCTGCCCAGCCTCAGGGGAAGAGGCAAAGAAAGCTGCTTCCTGCACAGCATTTTAAGCAGGACGGATGGGCGTTCTGTTCAGCAGGTGAAAAGCAGGGAGGACCAAGAGCCTCGGTCAAGTAAGCTCCTCCTATGGCTAGTGCAGCTTAATTCAATCGTGCAATGGAAATTTTTCTGGGGTCACTGAGATCAATCTTCACTATCTAACACTTTCAGTTGCTTTCTCCAAATTCATACACTGTGGAATGCCCAAACGTACGTGTGCATTGTGTCCACTCTGAATCCAGCTTAAGTCCGAAACATACGTGTGCTGAGAGTAGGACTTGCAACAAGTTTTAGGGAAGAGGCAGTTGGAGTCCTTCATCTGATCATCCTTTCATCAGAACAAAGCATTTCTCTTTGCCACAACTCTATCAGCCTGAACTGACCACGTGCAGCACAGCACTCTCGTGATCTACATGGAGAAACCATCCTTTGCTGTCTCTCTAAAGCTAAATGCTTAAGGGCAGCCCTAAGACCTCTGCATTCAAGCACACTGAAGAAGGCCTTTCATGCTTGGATCTTTCGTCCAAACACTTGGAATCATGCGGGTGGTCCTGGTTTCCTGTAGGTGCTAGAAGAGGATGCAAAAGGCCACCTCATCACTTACTAGCAATGCCATGATGACGCCTTAGCTGTAAAGTGTCCGAAACTACTGCAGGAGTGCCTTATGCCAGACTTTGAAATAGGAAACAGTACACCGTGCACTGAGGAGACCCTCCCTGAGAGAACACAAGGTTGCTTTCGCCTTGCATGCAATTTGCTCCTATGTGGTATGGAAACCAGTAAACGTTGTAGTGGAAGGCAGTATTCTCTATACGGCCTCTATCTCAAAGACGTAAGTGGGCCCGGAACAGGCATTTCCACTAGCCACATGGGAAGTTAGAGAAGATGCTTTCAAATAATCGCAGTGGAGGCAAGTCAGCTTTGGATTCAGCTTATGTGGGTGAAAGGAAGCAGTGCAGAACGCCCCACTCAAGGAATCATTGACATCATTGCACTAGATGCTGAAACAGCTTTCAATGTGCTTTCCGTGTCTTTCCTGTGTGCGTGCACTCTAAGCACCTGAGTGAAGTCTGCTGGGTGGAGCAGTCTTAGGCTGAGCAGCAGATGCTCGCTGGTGGGGCCAGTCATATTCAGCCTTGCTGTGGAAGACTTTCTGTGAGAAAAATTCCCGCGTACAACGAATTTTTCTTGCAGTGTGCTTTCAGAGTCTGTCTTGTGTGCCTGCACTCTTAGCGACTGGGCGATTAATCCTGTGTAGTGCTCGCTTTTGCTGAGCGGCGACGGGAGCTCGCTTGTTTTGCCATTTTAGTGAAGTCTTGCTGAGGAAGGCTGGCTATCAGAAAAAATCCCGCATACAAAGAATTTACCTTGTAATTCTCAAAAGTTGTGTTTTTCTGCTACTTCCTGGATGCTTCAGAGAGGCCCAGGTAGTCCGGGTGGTATGGAAGGCGGTCTCCCATTCCACAGTCTGAGCTTTGAAACCTGAGTGCCCATTTTTCAGTCCCCTAGCATCATGTAAGCAACAGGTGTGTGAAAGCTTCTCCAAAGCGTGGTTGTGATGAGGCCCCAGACCTCAGAGCTCTTGTCCTGCAGAGAAGGCTCTGGGAGTGTCTCAGACCATGTGATTTGCTACTCAGCCATATTCAGAAAGGCAGCCAAACACTGCTGTGAAAAGTAGAGCTTCTTGAATATACTTATACTCCCAGATACGAGAATACTGTGAAGAGGTGTTCTGCCCAGCCTCAGGGGAAGAGGCAAAGAAAGCTGCTTTCTGCACAGAATTGGAAGCAGGACGGATGGGCGTTCTGTTCAACAGGTGAAAAGCAGGGAGGACCAGGAGCCTCGGTCAAGTAAGCTCCTCCTATGGCTAGTGCAGCTTAATTCAAACGTGCAATGGAAATTTTTCTGGGGTCACTGAGATCAATCTACACTATCTAACACTTTCAGTTGCTTTCTCCAAATTCATACACTGTGGAATGCCCTAACGTACGTGTGCATGACGTCCTCTGTGAATTCATATTATGTCTGAAACATGCATGTGCTGAAGTAGGACTTGCAACAAGTTTTAGGGAAGAGGCTGTTGGAGTCCTTCATCTGATCATCCTTTCATCAGAACGACGCTTTTCTCTGGCTACAACTCTATCAGCCTGAACTGACCACATGCAGCACAGCACTCTCGTGATCTACATGGAGAAACCATCCTTTGCTGTGTTTCTAAAGCTAAATGCTTAAGGGCAGCCCTAAGACCTCTGCATTCAAGCACACTGGAGAAGGCCTTTCATGCTTGGATTTTTCGTCCAAAGACTTGGAATCATGCGGGAGGTCCTGGTTTCCTGTACGTGCTAGAAGAGGATGCAAAAGGCCAACTCATCCCGTTACTAGAAATGCCATGATGATGCCTTAGCTGTAAATTGCCCGAAACTCCATCAGGAGTGCCTTATGCAAGACTTTGAAATAGGAAATAGTCCACCGTGCACTGAGGAAACCCTCCCTGAGAACACAAGGTTGCTTGCGCCTTGCATGCAATTTGCTCCTATGTGGTTTGGAATCCAGTAAACGTTGTAGTGGAAGGCTGTATTCCCTATAAGGCCTCTATCTCAAGACGTAATTGGGTCTGGAATAGGCATTCCCACTAGCCACATGGGAAGTTAGAGAAGATGCTTTCAAATAATCGCAGTGGAGGCAAGTCAGCTTTGGATTCAGCTTATGTGGGTGAAAGGAAGCAGTGCAGAATGCCCCATTCAAGGACTCATTGACATCATTGCACTAGATGCTGGAACAGCTTTCAATGTGCTTTCCATGTCTGTCCTGTGTGCGTGCACTCTAAGCACCTGAGTGAAGTCTGCTGTGTGGAGCTGTTTTCGGCTGAGCAACAGATGCTCGCTTGTAGTGCCAGTCATATGCGGCCATGCTTTGCAAGACTTTCTGTGATAAATATTCCCACGTACAACGAATTTTTCTTGCATTGTGATTTCAGTGTCTATCTTGTGTGCCTGCACTATGAGCTTCTGGCTATTAATCCTGTGTAGTGCTCGCTTTTGCTGAGCGGCAACGGGGTGCTCGCTTGCTTTGCCATTTTAGTGAAGTCTTGCTGAGGAAGGCTGGCTGTCAGAAAAATTCCCGCATACAACGAATTTACCTTGTAATTCTCAAAAGTTGCGTTTTTCTGCTACTTCCTGGATGCTTCAGAGAGGCCCAGGTAGTCTGGGTGGTATGGAAGCCGGTCTCCCATTCCACAGTCTGAGCTGTGAAACCTGAGTGCCCATTTTTCAGTCCCCAAGCATCATGTAAGCAACAGGTGTGTGAAAGCTTCTCCAAATCGTGGTTGTGATGAGGCCCCAGACCTCAGAGCTCTTGTCCTGCAGAGAAGGCTCTGGGAGTGTCTCAGACCATGTGATTTGCTACTCAGCCATACTCAGAAAGGCAGCCAAACACTGCTGTGAAAAGTAGAGCTTCTTGAATATACTTATACTCCCAGATACGGGAATACTGTGAAGAGGTGTTCTGCCCAGCCTCAGGGGAAGAGGCAAAGAAAGCTGCTTTCTGCACAGCATTGGAAGCAGGACGGATGGGCGTTCTGTTCAACAGGTGAAAAGCAGGGAGAACCAGGAGCCTCGGTCAAGTAAGCTCCTCCTATGGCTAGTGCAGCTTAATTCAAACGTGCAATGGAAATTTTTCTGGGGTCACTGAGATCAATCTACACTATCTAACACTTTCAGTTGCTTTCTCCAAATTCATACACTGTGGAATGCCCAAACGTACGTGTGCATTGTGTCCTCTCTGAATCCAGCTTAAGTCCGAAACATACGTGTGCTGAGAGTAGGACTTGCAACAAGTTTTAGGGAAGAGGCAGTTGGAGTCCTTCATCTGATCATCCTTTCATCAGAACAATGCATTTCTCTGGGCCACAACTCTATCAGCCTGAACTGACCACGTGCAGCACAGCACTCTCGTGATCTACATGGAGAAACCATCCTTTGCTGTCTCTCTAAAGCTAAATGCTTAAGGGCAGCCCTAAGACCTCTGCATTCAAGCACACTGAAGAAGGCCTTTCATGCTTGGATCTTTCGTCCAAACACTTGGAATCATGCGGGTGGTCCTGGTTTCCTGTAGGTGCTAGAAGAGGATGCAAAAGGCCACCTCATCACTTACTAGCAATGCCATGATGACGCCTTAGCTGTAAAGTGTCCGAAACTACTGCAGGAGAGCCTTATGCCAGACTTTGAAATAGGAAACAGTACACCGTGCACTGAGGAGACCCTCCCTGAGAGAACACAAGGTTGCTTTCGCCTTGCATGCAATTTGCTCCTATGTGGTATGGAAACCAGTAAACGTTGTAGTGGAAGGCTGTATTCTCTATACGGCCTCTATCTCAAAGACGTAAGTGGGCCCGGAATAGGCATTTCCACTAGCCACATGGGAAGTTAGAGAAGATGCTTTCAAATAATCGCAGTGGAGGCAAGTCAGCTTTGGATTCAGCTTATGTGGGTGAAAGGAAGCAGTGCAGAACGCCCCATTCAAGGAATCATTGACATCATTGCACTAGATGCTGAAACAGCTTTCAATGTGCTTTCCGTGTCTTTCCTGTGTGCGTGCACTCTAAGCACCTGAGTGAAGTCTGCTGGGTGGAGCAGTCTTAGGCTGAGCAGCAGATGCTCGCT
Source organism: Manis pentadactyla (assembly GCF_030020395.1). Taxonomy (NCBI): domain Eukaryota; kingdom Metazoa; phylum Chordata; class Mammalia; order Pholidota; family Manidae; genus Manis; species Manis pentadactyla. Next base: position 4,618,167 of record NC_080036.1, on the reverse strand, counting down.
GGTGGGGCCAGTCATATTCAGCCTTGCTGTGGAAGACTTTCTGTGAGAAAAATTCCCGCGTACAACGAATTTTTCTTGCAGTGTGCTTTCAGAGTCTGTCTTGTGTGCCTGCACTCTTAGCGACTGGGCGATTAATCCTGTGTAGTGCTCGCTTTTGCTGAGCGGCGAAGGGAGCTCGCTTGTTTTGCCATTTTAGTGAAGTCTTGCTGAGGAAGGCTGGCTATCAGAAAAAATCCCGCATACAAAGAATTTACCTTGTAATTCTCAAAAGTTGCGTTTTTCTGCTACTTCCTGGATGCTTCAGAGAGGCCCAGGTAGTCTGGGTGGTATGGAAGCCGGTCTCCCATTCCACAGTCTGAGCTTTGAAACCTGAGTGCCCATTTTTCAGTCCCCAAGCATCATGTAAGCAACAGGTGTGTGAAAGCTTCTCCAAAGCGTGGTTGTGATGAGGCCCCAGACCTCAGAGCTGTTGTCCTGCAGAGAAGGCTCTGGGAGTGTCTCAGACCATGTGATTTGCTACTCAGCCATATTCAGAAAGGCAGCCAAACACTGCTGTGAAAAGTAGAGCTTCTTGAATATACTTATACTCCCAGATACGAGAATACTGTGAAGAGGTGTTCTGCCCAGCCTCAGGGGAAGAGGCAAAGAAAGCTGCTTTCTGCACAGCATTGGAAGCAGGACGGATGGGCGTTCTGTTCAACAGGTGAAAAGCAGGGAGGACCAGGAGCCTCGGTCAAGTAAGCTCCTCCTATGGCTAGTGCAGCTTAATTCAAACGTGCAATGGAAATTTTTCTGGGGTCACTGAGATCAATCTACACTATCTAACACATTCAGTTGCTTTCTCCAAATTCATACACTGTGGAATGCCCTAACGTACGTGTGCATGACGTCCTCTGTGAATTCATATTATGTCTGAAACATGCATGTGCTGAAGTAGGACTTGCAACAAGTTTTAGGGAAGAGGCTGTTGGAGTCCTTCATCTGATCATCCTTTCATCAGAACGACGCTTTTCTCTGGCTACAACTCTATCAGCCTGAACTGACCACATGCAGCACAGCACTCTCGTGATCTACATGGAGAAACCATCCTTTGCTGTGTTTCTAAAGCTAAATGCTTAAGGGCAGCCCTAAGACCTCTGCATTCAAGCACACTGAAGAAGGCCTTTCATGCTTGGATTTTTCGTCCAAAGACTTGGAATCATGCGGGAGGTCCTGGTTTCCTGTACGTGCTAGAAGAGGATGCAAAAGGCCAACTCATCCCGTTACTAGAAATGCCATGATGATGCCTTAGCTGTAAATTGCCCGAAACTCCATCAGGAGTGCCTTATGCAAGACTTTGAAATAGGAAATAGTCCACCGTGCACTGAGGAAACCCTCCCTGAGAACACAAGGTTGCTTTCGCCTTGCATGCAATTTGCTCCTATGTGGTTTGGAATCCAGTAAACGTTGTAGTGGAAGGCTGTATTCTCTATAAGGCCTCTATCTCAAGACGTAATTGGGCCTGGAATAGGCATTCCCACTAGCCACATGGGAAGTTACAGAAGATGATTTGAAATAACCCCAGTGGAGGCAAGTCAGCTTTGGATTCAACTTATGTGGGTGAAAGGAAGCAGTGCAGAATGCCCCATTCAAGGACTCATTGACATCATTGCACTAGATGCTGGAACAGCTTTCAATGTGCTTTCCATGTCTGTCCTGTGTGCGTGCACTCTAAGCACCTGAGTGAAGTCTGCTGTGTGGAGCTGTTTTCGGCTGAGCAACAGATGCTCGCTTGTAGGGCCAGTCATATGCGGCCATGCTTTGCAAGACTTTCTGTGATAAATATTCCCGCGTACAACGAATTTTTCTTGCATTGTGATTTCAGTGTCTATCTTGTGTGCCTGCACTATGAGCTTCAGGCTATTAATCCTGTGTAGTGCTCGCTTTTGCTGAGCGGCAACGGGGTGCTCGCTTGCTTTGCCATTTTAGTGAAGTCTTGCTGAGGAAGGCTGGCTGTCAGAAAAATTCCCGCATACAACGAATTTACCTTGTAATTCTCAAAAGTTGCGTTTTTCTGCTACTTCCTGGATGCTTCAGAGAGGCCCAGGTAGTCTGGGTGGTATGGAAGCCGGTCTCCCATTCCACAGTCTGAGCTGTGAAACCTGAGTGCCCATTTTTCAGTCCCCAAGCATCATGTAAGCAACAGGTGTGTGAAAGATCCTCCAAAGCGTGGTTGTGATGAAGCCCCAGACCTCAGAACTCTTGTCCTGCAGAGAAGGTATGGGAGTGTCTCAGACCATGTGATTTGCTACTCAGCCATATTCAGAAAGGCAGCCAAACACTGCTGTGAAAACTAGAGCTTCTTTCATATACTTACACTCCCAGATACGAGAATACTGTGAAGAGGTCTTCTGCCCAGCCTCAGGGGAAGAGGCAAAGAAAGCTGCTTCCTGCACAGCATTTTAAGCAGGACGGATGGGCGTTCTGTTCAGCAGGTGAAAAGCAGGGAGGACCAAGAGCCTCGGTCAAGTAAGCTCCTCCTATGGCTAGTGCAGCTTAATTCAAACGTGCAATGGAAATTTTTCTGGGGTCACTGAGATCAATCTTCACTATCTAACACTTTCAGTTGCTTTCTCCAAATTCATACACTGTGGAATGCCCAAACGTACGTGTGTATTGTGTCCACTCTGAATCCAGCTTAAGTCCGAAACATACGTGTGCTGAGAGTAGGACTTGCAACAAGTTTTAGGGAAGAGGCAGTTGGAGTCCTTCATCTGATCATCCTTTCATCAGAACAAAGCATTTCTCTGGGCCACAACTCTATCAGCCTGAACTGACCACGTGCAGCACAGCACTCTCGTGATCTACATGGAGAAACCATCCTTTGCTGTCTCTCTAAAGCTAAATGCTTAAGGGCAGCCCTAAGACCTCTGCATTCAAGCACACTGAAGAAGGCCTTTCATGCTTGGATCTTTCGTCCAAACACTTGGAATCATGCGGGTGGTCCTGGTTTCCTGTAGGTGCTAGAAGAGGATGCAAAAGGCCACCTCATCACTTACTAGCAATGCCATGATGACGCCTTAGCTGTAAAGTGTCCGAAACTACTGCAGGAGAGCCTTATGCCAGACTTTGAAATAGGAAACAGTTCACCGTGCACTGAGGAGACCCTCCCTGAGAGAACACAAGGTTGCTTTCGCCTTGCATGCAATTTGCTCCTATGTGGTATGGAAACCAGTAAACGTTGTAGCGGAAAACTGTATTCTCTATACGGCCTCTATCTCAAAGACGTAAGTGGGCCCGGAATAGGCATTTCCACTAGCCACATGGGAAGTTAGAGAAGATGCTTTCAAATAATCGCAGTGGAGGCAAGTCAGCTTTGGATTCAGCTTATGTGGGTGAAAGGAAGCAGTGCAGAACGCCCCACTCAAGGAATCATTGACATCATTGCACTAGATGCTGAAACAGCTTTCAATGTGCTTTCCGTGTCTTTCCTGTGTGCGTGCACTCTAAGCACCTGAGTGAAGTCTGCTGGGTGGAGCAGTCTTAGGCTGAGCAGCAGATGCTCGCTGGTGGGGCCAGTCATATTCAGCCTTGCTGTGGAAGACTTTCTGTGAGAAAAATTCCCGCGTACAACGAATTTTTCTTGCAGTGTGCTTTCAGAGTCTGTCTTGTGTGCCTGCACTCTTAGCGACTGGGCGATTAATCCTGTGTAGTGCTCGCTTTTGCTGAGCGGCGACGGGAGCTCGCTTGTTTTGCCATTTTAGTGAAGTCTTGCTGAGGAAGGCTGGCTATCAGAAAAAATCCCGCATACAAAGAATTTACCTTGTAATTCTCAAAAGTTGTGTTTTACTGCTACTTCCTGGATGCTTCAGAGAGGCCCAGGTAGTCCGGGTGGTATGGAAGCCGGTCTCCCATTCCACAGTCTGAGCTTTGAAACCTGAGTGCCCATTTTTCAGTCCCCTAGCATCATGTAAGCAACAGGTGTGTGAAAGCTTCTCCAAAGCGTGGTTGTGATGAGGCCCCAGACCTCAGAGCTCTTGTCCTGCAGAGAAGGCTCTGGGAGTGTCTCAGACCATGTGATTTGCTACTCAGCCATATTCAGAAAGGCAGCCAAACACTGCTGTGAAAAGTAGAGCTTCTTGAATATACTTATACTCCCAGATACGAGAATACTGTGAAGAGGTGTTCTGCCCAGCCTCAGGGGAAGAGGCAAAGAAAGCTGCTTTCTGCACAGCATTGGAAGCAGGACGGATGGGCGTTCTGTTCAACAGGTGAAAAGCAGGGAGGACCAGGAGCCTCGGTCAAGTAAGCTCCTCCTATGGCTAGTGCAGCTTAATTCAAACGTGCAATGGAAATTTTTCTGGGGTCACTGAGATCAATCTACACTATCTAACACTTTCAGTTGCTTTCTCCAAATTCATACACTGTGGAATGCCCTAACGTACGTGTGCATGACGTCCTCTGTGAATTCATATTATGTCTGAAACATGCATGTGCTGAAGTAGGACTTGCAACAAGTTTTAGGGAAGAGGCTGTTGGAGTCCTTCATCTGATCATCCTTTCATCAGAACGACGCTTTTCTCTGGCTACAACTCTATCAGCCTGAACTGACCACATGCAGCACAGCACTCTCGTGATCTACATGGAGAAACCATCCTTTGCTGTGTTTCTAAAGCTAAATGCTTAAGGGCAGCCCTAAGACCTCTGCATTCAAGCACACTGGAGAAGGCCTTTCATGCTTGGATTTTTCGTCCAAAGACTTGGAATCATGCGGGAGGTCCTGGTTTCCTGTACGTGCTAGAAGAGGATGCAAAAGGCCAACTCATCCCGTTACTAGAAATGCCATGATGATGCCTTAGCTGTAAATTGCCCGAAACTCCATCAGGAGTGCCTTATGCAAGACTTTGAAATAGGAAATAGTCCACCGTGCACTGAGGAAACCCTCCCTGAGAACACAAGGTTGCTTGCGCCTTGCATGCAATTTGCTCCTATGTGGTTTGGAATCCAGTAAACGTTGTAGTGGAAGGCTGTATTCCCTATAAGGCCTCTATCTCAAGACGTAATTGGGTCTGGAATAGGCATTCCCACTAGCCACATGGGAAGTTAGAGAAGATGCTTTCAAATAATCGCAGTGGAGGCAAGTCAGCTTTGGATTCAGCTTATGTGGGTGAAAGGAAGCAGTGCAGAATGCCCCATTCAAGGACTCATTGACATCATTGCACTAGATGCTGGAACAGCTTTCAATGTGCTTTCCATGTCTGTCCTGTGTGCGTGCACTCTAAGCACCTGAGTGAAGTCTGCTGTGTGGAGCTGTTTTCGGCTGAGCAACAGATGCTCGCTTGTAGGGCCAGTCATATGCGGCCATGCTTTGCAAGACTTTCTGTGATAAATATTCCCGCGTACAACGAATTTTTCTTGCATTGTGATTTCAGTGTCTATCTTGTGTGCCTGCACTATGAGCTTCTGGCTATTAATCCTGTGTAGTGCTCGCTTTTGCTGAGCGGCAACGGGGTGCTCGCTTGCTTTGCCATTTTAGTGAAGTCTTGCTGAGGAAGGCTGGCTGTCAGAAAAATTCCCGCATACAACGAATTTACCTTGTAATTCTCAAAAGTTGCGTTTTTCTGCTACTTCCTGGATGCTTCAGAGAGGCCCAGGTAGTCTGGGTGGTATGGAAGCCGGTCTCCCATTCCACAGTCTGAGCTGTGAAACCTGAGTGCCCATTTTTCAGTCCCCAAGCATCATGTAAGCAACAGGTGTGTGAAAGCTTCTCCAAAGCGTGGTTGTGATGAGGCCCCAGACCTCAGAGCTCTTGTCCTGCAGAGAAGGCTCTGGGAGTGTCTCAGACCATGTGATTTGCTACTCAGCCATACTCAGAAAGGCAGCCAAACACTGCTGTGAAAAGTAGAGCTTCTTGAATATACTTATACTCCCAGATACGGGAATACTGTGAAGAGGTGTTCTGCCCAGCCTCAGTGGAAGAGGCAAAGAAAGCTGCTTTCTGCACAGCATTGGAAGCAGGACGGATGGGCGTTCTGTTCAACAGGTGAAAAGCAGGGAGAACCAGGAGCCTCGGTCAAGTAAGCTCCTCCTATGGCTAGTGCAGCTTAATTCAAACGTGCAATGGAAATTTTTCTGGGGTCACTGAGATCAATCTACACTATCTAACACTTTCAGTTGCTTTCTCCAAATTCATACACTGTGGAATGCCCAAACGTACGTGTGCATTGTGTCCTCTCTGAATCCAGCTTAAGTCCGAAACATACGTGTGCTGAGAGTAGGACTTGCAACAAGTTTTAGGGAAGAGGCAGTTGGAGTCCTTCATCTGATCATCCTTTCATCAGAACAATGCATTTCTCTGGGCCACAACTCTATCAGCCTGAACTGACCACGTGCAGCACAGCACTCTCGTGATCTACATGGAGAAACCATCCTTTGCTGTCTCTCTAAAGCTAAATGCTTAAGGGCAGCCCTAAGACCTCTGCATTCAAGCACACTGAAGAAGGCCTTTCATGCTTGGATCTTTCGTCCAAACACTTGGAATCATGCGGGTGGTCCTGGTTTCCTGTAGGTGCTAGAAGAGGATGCAAAAGGCCACCTCATCACTTACTAGCAATGCCATGATGACGCCTTAGCTGTAAAGTGTCCGAAACTACTGCAGGAGAGCCTTATGCCAGACTTTGAAATAGGAAACAGTACACCGTGCACTGAGGAGACCCTCCCTGAGAGAACACAAGGTTGCTTTCGCCTTGCATGCAATTTGCTCCTATGTGGTATGGAAACCAGTAAACGTTGTAGTGGAAGGCTGTATTCTCTATACGGCCTCTATCTCAAAGACGTAAGTGGGCCCGGAATAGGCATTTCCACTAGCCACATGGGAAGTTAGAGAAGATGCTTTCAAATAATCGCAGTGGAGGCAAGTCAGCTTTGGATTCAGCTTATGTGGGTGAAAGGAAGCAGTGCAGAACGCCCCATTCAAGGAATCATTGACATCATTGCACTAGATGCTGAAACAGCTTTCAATGTGCTTTCCGTGTCTTTCCTGTGTGCGTGCACTCTAAGCACCTGAGTGAAGTCTGCTGGGTGGAGCAGTCTTAGGCTGAGCAGCAGATGCTCGCTGGTGGGGCCAGTCATATTCAGCCTTGCTGTGGAAGACTTTCTGTGAGAAAAATTCCCGCGTACAACGAATTTTTCTTGCAGTGTGCTTTCAGAGTCTGTCTTGTGTGCCTGCACTCTTAGCGACTGGGCGATTAATCCTGTGTAGTGCTCGCTTTTGCTGAGCGGCGACGGGAGCTCGCTTGTTTTGCCATTTTAGTGAAGTCTTGCTGAGGAAGGCTGGCTATCAGAAAAAATCCCGCATACAAAGAATTTACCTTGTAATTCTCAAAAGTTGCGTTTTTCTGCTACTTCCTGGATGCTTCAGAGAGGCCCAGGTAGTCTGGGTGGTATGGAAGCCGGTCTCCCATTCCACAGTCTGAGCTTTGAAACCTGAGTGCCCATTTTTCAGTCCCCAAGCATCATGTAAGCAACAGGTGTGTGAAAGCTTCTCCAAAGCGTGGTTGTGATGAGGCCCCAGACCTCAGAGCTGTTGTCCTGCAGAGAAGGCTCTGGGAGTGTCTCAGACCATGTGATTTGCTACTCAGCCATATTCAGAAAGGCAGCCAAACACTGCTGTGAAAAGTAGAGCTTCTTGAATATACTTATACTCCCAGATACGAGAATACTGTGAAGAGGTGTTCTGCCCAGCCTCAGGGGAAGAGGCAAAGAAAGCTGCTTTCTGCACAGCATTGGAAGCAGGACGGATGGGCGTTCTGTTCAACAGGTGAAAAGCAGGGAGAACCAGGAGCCTCGGTCAAGTAAGCTCCTCCTATGGCTAGTGCAGCTTAATTCAAACGTGCAATGGAAATTTTTCTGGGGTCACTGAGATCAATCTACACTATCTAACACTTTCAGTTGCTTTCTCCAAATTCATACACTGTGGAATGCCCTAACGTACGTGTGCATGACGTCCTCTGTGAATTCATATTATGTCTGAAACATGCATGTGCTGAAGTAGGACTTGCAACAAGTTTTAGGGAAGAGGCTGTTGGAGTCCTTCATCTGATCATCCTTTCATCAGAACGACGCTTTTCTCTGGCTACAACTCTATCAGCCTGAACTGACCACATGCAGCACAGCACTCTCGTGATCTACATGGAGAAACCATCCTTTGCTGTGTTTCTAAAGCTAAATGCTTAAGGGCAGCCCTAAGACCTCTGCATTCAAGCACACTGGAGAAGGCCTTTCATGCTTGGATTTTTCGTCCAAAGACTTGGAATCATGCGGGAGGTCCTGGTTTCCTGTACGTGCTAGAAGAGGATGCAAAAGGCCAACTCATCCCGTTACTAGAAATGCCATGATGATGCCTTAGCTGTAAATTGCCCGAAACTCCATCAGGAGTGCCTTATGCAAGACTTTGAAATAGGAAATAGTCCACCGTGCACTGAGGAAACCCTCCCTGAGAACACAAGGTTGCTTGCGCCTTGCATGCAATTTGCTCCTATGTGGTTTGGAATCCAGTAAACGTTGTAGTGGAAGGCTGTATTCCCTATAAGGCCTCTATCTCAAGACGTAATTGGGTCTGGAATAGGCATTCCCACTAGCCACATGGGAAGTTAGAGAAGATGCTTTCAAATAATCGCAGTGGAGGCAAGTCAGCTTTGGATTCAGCTTATGTGGGTGAAAGGAAGCAGTGCAGAATGCCCCATTCAAGGACTCATTGACATCATTGCACTAGATGCTGGAACAGCTTTCAATGTGCTTTCCATGTCTGTCCTGTGTGCGTGCACTCTAAGCACCTGAGTGAAGTCTGCTGTGTGGAGCTGTTTTCGGCTGAGCAACAGATGCTCGCTTGTAGGGCCAGTCATATGCGGCCATGCTTTGCAAGACTTTCTGTGATAAATATTCCCGCGTACAACGAATTTTTCTTGCATTGTGATTTCAGTGTCTATCTTGTGTGCCTGCACTATGAGCTTCTGGCTATTAATCCTGTGTAGTGCTCGCTTTTGCTGAGCGGCAACGGGGTGCTCGCTTGCTTTGCCATTTTAGTGAAGTCTTGCTGAGGAAGGCTGGCTGTCAGAAAAATTCCCGCATACAACGAATTTACCTTGTAATTCTCAAAAGTTGCGTTTTTCTGCTACTTCCTGGATGCTTCAGAGAGGCCCAGGTAGTCTGGGTGGTATGGAAGCCGGTCTCCCATTCCACAGTCTGAGCTGTGAAACCTGAGTGCCCATTTTTCAGTCCCCAAGCATCATGTAAGCAACAGGTGTGTGAAAGCTTCTCCAAAGCGTGGTTGTGATGAGGCCCCAGACCTCAGAGCTCTTGTCCTGCAGAGAAGGCTCTGGGAGTGTCTCAGACCATGTGATTTGCTACTCAGCCATACTCAGAAAGGCAGCCAAACACTGCCGTGAAAAGTAGAGCTTCTTGAATATACTTATACTCCCAGATACGGGAATACTGTGAAGAGGTGTTCTGCCCAGCCTCAGGGGAAGAGGCAAAGAAAGCTGCTTTCTGCACAGCATTGGAAGCAGGACGGATGGGCGTTCTGTTCAACAGGTGAAAAGCAGGGAGAACCAGGAGCCTCGGTCAAGTAAGCTCCTCCTATGGCTAGTGCAGCTTAATTCAAACGTGCAATGGAAATTTTTCTGGGGTCACTGAGATCAATCTACACTATCTAACACTTTCAGTTGCTTTCTCCAAATTCATACACTGTGGAATGCCCAAACGTACGTGTGCATTGTGTCCTCTCTGAATCCAGCTTAAGTCCGAAACATACGTGTGCTGAGAGTAGGACTTGCAACAAGTTTTAGGGAAGAGGCAGTTGGAGTCCTTCATCTGATCATCCTTTCATCAGAACAATGCATTTCTCTGGGCCACAACTCTATCAGCCTGAACTGACCACGTGCAGCACAGCACTCTCGTGATCTACATGGAGAAACCATCCTTTGCTGTCTCTCTAAAGCTAAATGCTTAAGGGCAGCCCTAAGACCTCTGCATTCAAGCACACTGAAGAAGGCCTTTCATGCTTGGATCTTTCGTCCAAACACTTGGAATCATGCGGGTGGTCCTGGTTTCCTGTAGGTGCTAGAAGAGGATGCAAAAGGCCACCTCATCACTTACTAGCAATGCCATGATGACGCCTTAGCTGTAAAGTGTCCGAAACTACTGCAGGAGAGCCTTATGCCAGACTTTGAAATAGGAAACAGTACACCGTGCACTGAGGAGACCCTCCCTGAGAGAACACAAGGTTGCTTTCGCCTTGCATGCAATTTGCTCCTATGTGGTATGGAAACCAGTAAACGTTGTAGTGGAAGGCTGTATTCTCTATACGGCCTCTATCTCAAAGACGTAAGTGGGCCCGGAATAGGCATTTCCACTAGCCACATGGGAAGTTAGAGAAGATGCTTTCAAATAATCGCAGTGGAGGCAAGTCAGCTTTGGATTCAGCTTATGTGGGTGAAAGGAAGCAGTGCAGAACGCCCCATTCAAGGAATCATTGACATCATTGCACTAGATGCTGAAACAGCTTTCAATGTGCTTTCCGTGTCTTTCCTGTGTGCGTGCACTCTAAGCACCTGAGTGAAGTCTGCTGGGTGGAGCAGTCTTAGGCTGAGCAGCAGATGCTCGCTGGTGGGGCCAGTCATATTCAGCCTTGCTGTGGAAGACTTTCTGTGAGAAAAATTCCCGCGTACAACGAATTTTTCTTGCAGTGTGCTTTCAGAGTCTGTCTTGTGTGCCTGCACTCTTAGCGACTGGGCGATTAATCCTGTGTAGTGCTCGCTTTTGCTGAGCGGCGACGGGAGCTCGCTTGTTTTGCCATTTTAGTGAAGTCTTGCTGAGGAAGGCTGGCTATCAGAAAAAATCCCGCATACAAAGAATTTACCTTGTAATTCTCAAAAGTTGCGTTTTTCTGCTACTTCCTGGATGCTTCAGAGAGGCCCAGGTAGTCTGGGTGGTATGGAAGCCGGTCTCCCATTCCACAGTCTGAGCTTTGAAACCTGAGTGCCCATTTTTCAGTCCCCAAGCATCATGTAAGCAACAGGTGTGTGAAAGCTTCTCCAAAGCGTGGTTGTGATGAGGCCCCAGACCTCAGAGCTGTTGTCCTGCAGAGAAGGCTCTGGGAGTGTCTCAGACCATGTGATTTGCTACTCAGCCATATTCAGAAAGGCAGCCAAACACTGCTGTGAAAAGTAGAGCTTCTTGAATATACTTATACTCCCAGATACGAGAATACTGTGAAGAGGTGTTCTGCCCAGCCTCAGGGGAAGAGGCAAAGAAAGCTGCTTTCTGCACAGCATTGGAAGCAGGACGGATGGGCGTTCTGTTCAACAGGTGAAAAGCAGGGAGAACCAGGAGCCTCGGTCAAGTAAGCTCCTCCTATGGCTAGTGCAGCTTAATTCAAACGTGCAATGGAAATTTTTCTGGGGTCACTGAGATCAATCTACACTATCTAACACTTTCAGTTGCTTTCTCCAAATTCATACACTGTGGAATGCCCTAACGTACGTGTGCATGACGTCCTCTGTGAATTCATATTATGTCTGAAACATGCATGTGCTGAAGTAGGACTTGCAACAAGTTTTAGGGAAGAGGCTGTTGGAGTCCTTCATCTGATCATCCTTTCATCAGAACGACGCTTTTCTCTGGCTACAACTCTATCAGCCTGAACTGACCACATGCAGCACAGCACTCTCGTGATCTACATGGAGAAACCATCCTTTGCTGTGTTTCTAAAGCTAAATGCTTAAGGGCAGCCCTAAGACCTCTGCATTCAAGCACACTGGAGAAGGCCTTTCATGCTTGGATTTTTCGTCCAAAGACTTGGAATCATGCGGGAGGTCCTGGTTTCCTGTACGTGCTAGAAGAGGATGCAAAAGGCCAACTCATCCCGTTACTAGAAATGCCATGATGATGCCTTAGCTGTAAATTGCCCGAAACTCCATCAGGAGTGCCTTATGCAAGACTTTGAAATAGGAAATAGTCCACCGTGCACTGAGGAAACCCTCCCTGAGAACACAAGGTTGCTTGCGCCTTGCATGCAATTTGCTCCTATGTGGTTTGGAATCCAGTAAACGTTGTAGTGGAAGGCTGTATTCCCTATAAGGCCTCTATCTCAAGACGTAATTGGGTCTGGAATAGGCATTCCCACTAGCCACATGGGAAGTTAGAGAAGATGCTTTCAAATAATCGCAGTGGAGGCAAGTCAGCTTTGGATTCAGCTTATGTGGGTGAAAGGAAGCAGTGCAGAATGCCCCATTCAAGGACTCATTGACATCATTGCACTAGATGCTGGAACAGCTTTCAATGTGCTTTCCATGTCTGTCCTGTGTGCGTGCACTCTAAGCACCTGAGTGAAGTCTGCTGTGTGGAGCTGTTTTCGGCTGAGCAACAGATGCTCGCTTGTAGGGCCAGTCATATGCGGCCATGCTTTGCAAGACTTTCTGTGATAAATATTCCCGCGTACAACGAATTTTTCTTGCATTGTGATTTCAGTGTCTATCTTGTGTGCCTGCACTATGAGCTTCTGGCTATTAATCCTGTGTAGTGCTCGCTTTTGCTGAGCGGCAACGGGGTGCTCGCTTGCTTTGCCATTTTAGTGAAGTCTTGCTGAGGAAGGCTGGCTGTCAGAAAAATTCCCGCATACAACGAATTTACCTTGTAATTCTCAAAAGTTGCGTTTTTCTGCTACTTCCTGGATGCTTCAGAGAGGCCCAGGTAGTCTGGGTGGTATGGAAGCCGGTCTCCCATTCCACAGTCTGAGCTGTGAAACCTGAGTGCCCATTTTTCAGTCCCCAAGCATCATGTAAGCAACAGGTGTGTGAAAGCTTCTCCAAAGCGTGGTTGTGATGAGGCCCCAGACCTCAGAGCTCTTGTCCTGCAGAGAAGGCTCTGGGAGTGTCTCAGACCATGTGATTTGCTACTCAGCCATACTCAGAAAGGCAGCCAAACACTGCCGTGAAAAGTAGAGCTTCTTGAATATACTTATACTCCCAGATACGGGAATACTGTGAAGAGGTGTTCTGCCCAGCCTCAGGGGAAGAGGCAAAGAAAGCTGCTTTCTGCACAGCATTGGAAGCAGGACGGATGGGCGTTCTGTTCAACAGGTGAAAAGCAGGGAGAACCAGGAGCCTCGGTCAAGTAAGCTCCTCCTATGGCTAGTGCAGCTTAATTCAAACGTGCAATGGAAATTTTTCTGGGGTCACTGAGATCAATCTACACTATCTAACACTTTCAGTTGCTTTCTCCAAATTCATACACTGTGGAATGCCCAAACGTACGTGTGCATTGTGTCCTCTCTGAATCCAGCTTAAGTCCGAAACATACGTGTGCTGAGAGTAGGACTTGCAACAAGTTTTAGGGAAGAGGCAGTTGGAGTCCTTCATCTGATCATCCTTTCATCAGAACAATGCATTTCTCTGGGCCACAACTCTATCAGCCTGAACTGACCACGTGCAGCACAGCACTCTCGTGATCTACATGGAGAAACCATCCTTTGCTGTCTCTCTAAAGCTAAATGCTTAAGGGCAGCCCTAAGACCTCTGCATTCAAGCACACTGAAGAAGGCCTTTCATGCTTGGATCTTTCGTCCAAACACTTGGAATCATGCGGGTGGTCCTGGTTTCCTGTAGGTGCTAGAAGAGGATGCAAAAGGCCACCTCATCACTTACTAGCAATGCCATGATGACGCCTTAGCTGTAAAGTGTCCGAAACTACTGCAGGAGAGCCTTATGCCAGACTTTGAAATAGGAAACAGTACACCGTGCACTGAGGAGACCCTCCCTGAGAGAACACAAGGTTGCTTTCGCCTTGCATGCAATTTGCTCCTATGTGGTATGGAAACCAGTAAACGTTGTAGTGGAAGGCTGTATTCTCTATACGGCCTCTATCTCAAAGACGTAAGTGGGCCCGGAATAGGCATTTCCACTAGCCACATGGGAAGTTAGAGAAGATGCTTTCAAATAATCGCAGTGGAGGCAAGTCAGCTTTGGATTCAGCTTATGTGGGTGAAAGGAAGCAGTGCAGAACGCCCCATTCAAGGAATCATTGACATCATTGCACTAGATGCTGAAACAGCTTTCAATGTGCTTTCCGTGTCTTTCCTGTGTGCGTGCACTCTAAGCACCTGAGTGAAGTCTGCTGGGTGGAGCAGTCTTAGGCTGAGCAGCAGATGCTCGCTGGTGGGGCCAGTCATATTCAGCCTTGCTGTGGAAGACTTTCTGTGAGAAAAATTCCCGCGTACAACGAATTTTTCTTGCAGTGTGCTTTCAGAGTCTGTCTTGTGTGCCTGCACTCTTAGCGACTGGGCGATTAATCCTGTGTAGTGCTCGCTTTTGCTGAGCGGCGACGGGAGCTCGCTTGTTTTGCCATTTTAGTGAAGTCTTGCTGAGGAAGGCTGGCTATCAGAAAAAATCCCGCATACAAAGAATTTACCTTGTAATTCTCAAAAGTTGTGTTTTTCTGCTTCTTCCTGGATGCTTCAGAGAGGCCCAGGTAGTCTGGGTGGTATGGAAGCCGGTCTCCCATTCCACAGTCTGAGCTTTGAAACCTGAGTGCCCATTTTTCAGTCCCCAAGCATCATGTAAGCAACAGGTGTGTGAAAGCTTCTCCAAAGCGTGGTTGTGATGAGGCCCCAGACCTCAGAGCTCTTGTCCTGCAGAGAAGGCTCTGGGAGTGTCTCAGACCATGTGATTTGCTACTCAGCCATATTCAGAAAGGCAGCCAAACACTGCTGTGAAGAGTAGAGCTTCTTGAATATACTTATACTCCCAGATACGAGAATACTGTGAAGAGGTGTTCTGCCCAGCCTCAGGGGAAGAGGCAAAGAAAGCTGCTTTCTGCACAGCATTGGAAGCAGGACGGATGGGCGTTCTGTTCAACAGGTGAAAAGCAGGGAGAACCAGGAGCCTCGGTCAAGTAAGCTCCTCCTATGGCTAGTGCAGCTTAATTCAAACGTGCAATGGAAATTTTTCTGGGGTCACTGAGATCAATCTACACTATCTAACACTTTCAGTTGCTTTCTCCAAATTCATACACTGTGGAATGCCCTAACGTACGTGTGCATGACGTCCTCTGTGAATTCATATTATGTCTGAAACATGCATGTGCTGAAGTAGGACTTGCAACAAGTTTTAGGGAAGAGGCTGTTGGAGTCCTTCATATGATCATCCTTTCATCAGAACGACGCTTTTCTCTGGCTACAACTCTATCAGCCTGAACTGACCACATGCAGCACAGCACTCTCGTGATCTACATGGAGAAACCATCCTTTGCTGTGTTTCTAAAGCTAAATGCTTAAGGGCAGCCCTAAGACCTCTGCATTCAAGCACACTGGAGAAGGCCTTTCATGCTTGGATTTTTCGTCCAAAGACTTGGAATCATGCGGGAGGTCCTGGTTTCCTGTACGTGCTAGAAGAGGATGCAAAAGGCCAACTCATCCCGTTACTAGAAATGCCATGATGATGCCTTAGCTGTAAATTGCCCGAAACTCCATCAGGAGTGCCTTATGCAAGACTTTGAAATAGGAAATAGTCCACCGTGCACTGAGGAAACCCTCCCTGAGAACACAAGGTTGCTTGCGCCTTGCATGCAATTTGCTCCTATGTGGTTTGGAATCCAGTAAACGTTGTAGTGGAAGGCTGTATTCCCTATAAGGCCTCTATCTCAAGACGTAATTGGGTCTGGAATAGGCATTCCCACTAGCCACATGGGAAGTTAGAGAAGATGCTTTCAAATAATCGCAGTGGAGGCAAGTCAGCTTTGGATTCAGCTTATGTGGGTGAAAGGAAGCAGTGCAGAATGCCCCATTCAAGGACTCATTGACATCATTGCACTAGATGCTGGAACAGCTTTCAATGTGCTTTCCATGTCTGTCCTGTGTGCGTGCACTCTAAGCACCTGAGTGAAGTCTGCTGTGTGGAGCTGTTTTCGGCTGAGCAACAGATGCTCGCTTGTAGGGCCAGTCATATGCGGCCATGCTTTGCAAGACTTTCTGTGATAAATATTCCCGCGTACAACGAATTTTTCTTGCATTGTGATTTCAGTGTCTATCTTGTGTGCCTGCACTATGAGCTTCTGGCTATTAATCCTGTGTAGTGCTCGCTTTTGCTGAGCGGCAACGGGGTGCTCGCTTGCTTTGCCATTTTAGTGAAGTCTTGCTGAGGAAGGCTGGCTGTCAGAAAAATTCCCGCATACAACGAATTTACCTTGTAATTCTCAAAAGTTGCGTTTTTCTGCTACTTCCTGGATGCTTCAGAGAGGCCCAGGTAGTCTGGGTGGTATGGAAGCCGGTCTCCCATTCCACAGTCTGAGCTGTGAAACCTGAGTGCCCATTTTTCAGTCCCCAAGCATCATGTAAGCAACAGGTGTGTGAAAGCTTCTCCAAAGCGTGGTTGTGATGAGGCCCCAGACCTCAGAGCTCTTGTCCTGCAGAGAAGGCTCTGGGAGTGTCTCAGACCATGTGATTTGCTACTCAGCCATACTCAGAAAGGCAGCCAAACACTGCTGTGAAAAGTAGAGCTTCTTGAATATACTTATACTCCCAGATACGGGAATACTGTGAAGAGGTGTTCTGCCCAGCCTCAGGGGAAGAGGCAAAGAAAGCTGCTTTCTGCACAGCATTGGAAGCAGGACGGATGGGCGTTCTGTTCAACAGGTGAAAAGCAGGGAGAACCAGGAGCCTCGGTCAAGTAAGCTCCTCCTATGGCTAGTGCAGCTTAATTCAAACGTGCAATGGAAATTTTTCTGGGGTCACTGAGATCAATCTACACTATCTAACACTTTCAGTTGCTTTCTCCAAATTCATACACTGTGGAATGCCCAAACGTACGTGTGCATTGTGTCCTCTCTGAATCCAGCTTAAGTCCGAAACATACGTGTGCTGAGAGTAGGACTTGCAACAAGTTTTAGGGAAGAGGCAGTTGGAGTCCTTCATCTGATCATCCTTTCATCAGAACAATGCATTTCTCTGGGCCACAACTCTATCAGCCTGAACTGACCACGTGCAGCACAGCACTCTTGTGATCTACATGGAGAAACCATCCTTTGCTGTCTCTCTAAAGCTAAATGCTTAAGGGCAGCCCTAAGACCTCTGCATTCAAGCACACTGAAGAAGGCCTTTCATGCTTGGATCTTTCGTCCAAACACTTGGAATCATGCGGGTGGTCCTGGTTTCCTGTAGGTGCTAGAAGAGGATGCAAAAGGCCACCTCATCACTTACTAGCAATGCCATGATGACGCCTTAGCTGTAAAGTGTCCGAAACTACTGCAGGAGAGCCTTATGCCAGACTTTGAAATAGGAAACAGTACACCGTGCACTGAGGAGACCCTCCCTGAGAGAACACAAGGTTGCTTTCGCCTTGCATGCAATTTGCTCCTATGTGGTATGGAAACCAGTAAACGTTGTAGTGGAAGGCTGTATTCTCTATACGGCCTCTATCTCAAAGACGTAAGTGGGCCCGGAATAGGCATTTCCACTAGCCACATGGGAAGTTAGAGAAGATGCTTTCAAATAATCGCAGTGGAGGCAAGTCAGCTTTGGATTCAGCTTATGTGGGTGAAAGGAAGCAGTGCAGAACGCCCCATTCAAGGAATCATTGACATCATTGCACTAGATGCTGAAACAGCTTTCAATGTGCTTTCCGTGTCTTTCCTGTGTGCGTGCACTCTAAGCACCTGAGTGAAGTCTGCTGGGTGGAGCAGTCTTAGGCTGAGCAGCAGATGCTCGCTGGTGGGGCCAGTCATATTCAGCCTTGCTGTGGAAGACTTTCTGTGAGAAAAATTCCCGCGTACAACGAATTTTTCTTGCAGTGTGCTTTCAGAGTCTGTCTTGTGTGCCTGCACTCTTAGCGACTGGGCGATTAATCCTGTGTAGTGCTCGCTTTTGCTGAGCGGCGACGGGAGCTCGCTTGTTTTGCCATTTTAGTGAAGTCTTGCTGAGGAAGGCTGGCTATCAGAAAAAATCCCGCATACAAAGAATTTACCTTGTAATTCTCAAAAGTTGCGTTTTTCTGCTACTTCCTGGATGCTTCAGAGAGGCCCAGGTAGTCTGGGTGGTATGGAAGCCGGTCTCCCATTCCACAGTCTGAGCTTTGAAACCTGAGTGCCCATTTTTCAGTCCCCAAGCATCATGTAAGCAACAGGTGTGTGAAAGCTTCTCCAAAGCGTGGTTGTGATGAGGCCCCAGACCTCAGAGCTGTTGTCCTGCAGAGAAGGCTCTGGGAGTGTCTCAGACCATGTGATTTGCTACTCAGCCATATTCAGAAAGGCAGCCAAACACTGCTGTGAAAAGTAGAGCTTCTTGAATATACTTATACTCCCAGATACGAGAATACTGTGAAGAGGTGTTCTGCCCAGCCTCAGGGGAAGAGGCAAAGAAAGCTGCTTTCTGCACAGCATTGGAAGCAGGACGGATGGGCGTTCTGTTCAACAGGTGAAAAGCAGGGAGAACCAGGAGCCTCGGTCAAGTAAGCTCCTCCTATGGCTAGTGCAGCTTAATTCAAACGTGCAATGGAAATTTTTCTGGGGTCACTGAGATCAATCTACACTATCTAACACTTTCAGTTGCTTTCTCCAAATTCATACACTGTGGAATGCCCTAACGTACGTGTGCATGACGTCCTCTGTGAATTCATATTATGTCTGAAACATGCATGTGCTGAAGTAGGACTTGCAACAAGTTTTAGGGAAGAGGCTGTTGGAGTCCTTCATCTGATCATCCTTTCATCAGAACGACGCTTTTCTCTGGCTACAACTCTATCAGCCTGAACTGACCACATGCAGCACAGCACTCTCGTGATCTACATGGAGAAACCATCCTTTGCTGTGTTTCTAAAGCTAAATGCTTAAGGGCAGCCCTAAGACCTCTGCATTCAAGCACACTGGAGAAGGCCTTTCATGCTTGGATTTTTCGTCCAAAGACTTGGAATCATGCGGGAGGTCCTGGTTTCCTGTACGTGCTAGAAGAGGATGCAAAAGGCCAACTCATCCCGTTACTAGAAATGCCATGATGATGCCTTAGCTGTAAATTGCCCGAAACTCCATCAGGAGTGCCTTATGCAAGACTTTGAAATAGGAAATAGTCCACCGTGCACTGAGGAAACCCTCCCTGAGAACACAAGGTTGCTTGCGCCTTGCATGCAATTTGCTCCTATGTGGTTTGGAATCCAGTAAACGTTGTAGTGGAAGGCTGTATTCCCTATAAGGCCTCTATCTCAAGACGTAATTGGGTCTGGAATAGGCATTCCCACTAGCCACATGGGAAGTTAGAGAAGATGCTTTCAAATAATCGCAGTGGAGGCAAGTCAGCTTTGGATTCAGCTTATGTGGGTGAAAGGAAGCAGTGCAGAATGCCCCATTCAAGGACTCATTGACATCATTGCACTAGATGCTGGAACAGCTTTCAATGTGCTTTCCATGTCTGTCCTGTGTGCGTGCACTCTAAGCACCTGAGTGAAGTCTGCTGTGTGGAGCTGTTTTCGGCTGAGCAACAGATGCTCGCTTGTAGGGCCAGTCATATGCGGCCATGCTTTGCAAGACTTTCTGTGATAAATATTCCCGCGTACAACGAATTTTTCTTGCATTGTGATTTCAGTGTCTATCTTGTGTGCCTGCACTATGAGCTTCTGGCTATTAATCCTGTGTAGTGCTCGCTTTTGCTGAGCGGCAACGGGGTGCTCGCTTGCTTTGCCATTTTAGTGAAGTCTTGCTGAGGAAGGCTGGCTGTCAGAAAAATTCCCGCATACAACGAATTTACCTTGTAATTCTCAAAAGTTGCGTTTTTCTGCTACTTCCTGGATGCTTCAGAGAGGCCCAGGTAGTCTGGGTGGTATGGAAGCCGGTCTCCCATTCCACAGTCTGAGCTGTGAAACCTGAGTGCCCATTTTTCAGTCCCCAAGCATCATGTAAGCAACAGGTGTGTGAAAGCTTCTCCAAAGCGTGGTTGTGATGAGGCCCCAGACCTCAGAGCTCTTGTCCTGCAGAGAAGGCTCTGGGAGTGTCTCAGACCATGTGATTTGCTACTCAGCCATACTCAGAAAGGCAGCCAAACACTGCCGTGAAAAGTAGAGCTTCTTGAATATACTTATACTCCCAGATACGGGAATACTGTGAAGAGGTGTTCTGCCCAGCCTCAGGGGAAGAGGCAAAGAAAGCTGCTTTCTGCACAGCATTGGAAGCAGGACGGATGGGCGTTCTGTTCAACAGGTGAAAAGCAGGGAGAACCAGGAGCCTCGGTCAAGTAAGCTCCTCCTATGGCTAGTGCAGCTTAATTCAAACGTGCAATGGAAATTTTTCTGGGGTCACTGAGATCAATCTACACTATCTAACACTTTCAGTTGCTTTCTCCAAATTCATACACTGTGGAATGCCCAAACGTACGTGTGCATTGTGTCCTCTCTGAATCCAGCTTAAGTCCGAAACATACGTGTGCTGAGAGTAGGACTTGCAACAAGTTTTAGGGAAGAGGCAGTTGGAGTCCTTCATCTGATCATCCTTTCATCAGAACAATGCATTTCTCTGGGCCACAACTCTATCAGCCTGAACTGACCACGTGCAGCACAGCACTCTCGTGATCTACATGGAGAAACCATCCTTTGCTGTCTCTCTAAAGCTAAATGCTTAAGGGCAGCCCTAAGACCTCTGCATTCAAGCACACTGAAGAAGGCCTTTCATGCTTGGATCTTTCGTCCAAACACTTGGAATCATGCGGGTGGTCCTGGTTTCCTGTAGGTGCTAGAAGAGGATGCAAAAGGCCACCTCATCACTTACTAGCAATGCCATGATGACGCCTTAGCTGTAAAGTGTCCGAAACTACTGCAGGAGAGCCTTATGCCAGACTTTGAAATAGGAAACAGTACACCGTGCACTGAGGAGACCCTCCCTGAGAGAACACAAGGTTGCTTTCGCCTTGCATGCAATTTGCTCCTATGTGGTATGGAAACCAGTAAACGTTGTAGTGGAAGGCTGTATTCTCTATACGGCCTCTATCTCAAAGACGTAAGTGGGCCCGGAATAGGCATTTCCACTAGCCACATGGGAAGTTAGAGAAGATGCTTTCAAATAATCGCAGTGGAGGCAAGTCAGCTTTGGATTCAGCTTATGTGGGTGAAAGGAAGCAGTGCAGAACGCCCCATTCAAGGAATCATTGACATCATTGCACTAGATGCTGAAACAGCTTTCAATGTGCTTTCCGTGTCTTTCCTGTGTGCGTGCACTCTAAGCACCTGAGTGAAGTCTGCTGGGTGGAGCAGTCTTAGGCTGAGCAGCAGATGCTCGCTGGTGGGGCCAGTCATATTCAGCCTTGCTGTGGAAGACTTTCTGTGAGAAAAATTCCCGCGTACAACGAATTTTTCTTGCAGTGTGCTTTCAGAGTCTGTCTTGTGTGCCTGCACTCTTAGCGACTGGGCGATTAATCCTGTGTAGTGCTCGCTTTTGCTGAGCGGCGACGGGAGCTCGCTTGTTTTGCCATTTTAGTGAAGTCTTGCTGAGGAAGGCTGGCTATCAGAAAAAATCCCGCATACAAAGAATTTACCTTGTAATTCTCAAAAGTTGTGTTTTTCTGCTTCTTCCTGGATGCTTCAGAGAGGCCCAGGTAGTCTGGGTGGTATGGAAGCCGGTCTCCCATTCCACAGTCTGAGCTTTGAAACCTGAGTGCCCATTTTTCAGTCCCCAAGCATCATGTAAGCAACAGGTGTGTGAAAGCTTCTCCAAAGCGTGGTTGTGATGAGGCCCCAGACCTCAGAGCTCTTGTCCTGCAGAGAAGGCTCTGGGAGTGTCTCAGACCATGTGATTTGCTACTCAGCCATATTCAGAAAGGCAGCCAAACACTGCTGTGAAGAGTAGAGCTTCTTGAATATACTTATACTCCCAGATACGAGAATACTGTGAAGAGGTGTTCTGCCCAGCCTCAGGGGAAGAGGCAAAGAAAGCTGCTTTCTGCACAGCATTGGAAGCAGGACGGATGGGCGTTCTGTTCAACAGGTGAAAAGCAGGGAGGACCAGGAGCCTCGGTCAAGTAAGCTCCTCCTATGGCTAGTGCAGCTTAATTCAAACGTGCAATGGAAATTTTTCTGGGGTCACTGAGATCAATCTACACTATCTAACACTTTCAGTTGCTTTCTCCAAATTCATACACTGTGGAATGCCCTAACGTACGTGTGCATGACGTCCTCTGTGAATTCATATTATGTCTGAAACATGCATGTGCTGAAGTAGGACTTGCAACAAGTTTTAGGGAAGAGGCTGTTGGAGTCCTTCATATGATCATCCTTTCATCAGAACGACGCTTTTCTCTGGCTACAACTCTATCAGCCTGAACTGACCACATGCAGCACAGCACTCTCGTGATCTACATGGAGAAACCATCCTTTGCTGTGTTTCTAAAGCTAAATGCTTAAGGGCAGCCCTAAGACCTCTGCATTCAAGCACACTGGAGAAGGCCTTTCATGCTTGGATTTTTCGTCCAAAGACTTGGAATCATGCGGGAGGTCCTGGTTTCCTGTACGTGCTAGAAGAGGATGCAAAAGGCCAACTCATCCCGTTACTAGAAATGCCATGATGATGCCTTAGCTGTAAATTGCCCGAAACTCCATCAGGAGTGCCTTATGCAAGACTTTGAAATAGGAAATAGTCCACCGTGCACTGAGGAAACCCTCCCTGAGAACACAAGGTTGCTTGCGCCTTGCATGCAATTTGCTCCTATGTGGTTTGGAATCCAGTAAACGTTGTAGTGGAAGGCTGTATTCCCTATAAGGCCTCTATCTCAAGACGTAATTGGGTCTGGAATAGGCATTCCCACTAGCCACATGGGAAGTTAGAGAAGATGCTTTCAAATAATCGCAGTGGAGGCAAGTCAGCTTTGGATTCAGCTTATGTGGGTGAAAGGAAGCAGTGCAGAATGCCCCATTCAAGGACTCATTGACATCATTGCACTAGATGCTGGAACAGCTTTCAATGTGCTTTCCATGTCTGTCCTGTGTGCGTGCACTCTAAGCACCTGAGTGAAGTCTGCTGTGTGGAGCTGTTTTCGGCTGAGCAACAGATGCTCGCTTGTAGGGCCAGTCATATGCGGCCATGCTTTGCAAGACTTTCTGTGATAAATATTCCCGCGTACAACGAATTTTTCTTGCATTGTGATTTCAGTGTCTATCTTGTGTGCCTGCACTATGAGCTTCTGGCTATTAATCCTGTGTAGTGCTCGCTTTTGCTGAGCGGCAACGGGGTGCTCGCTTGCTTTGCCATTTTAGTGAAGTCTTGCTGAGGAAGGCTGGCTGTCAGAAAAATTCCCGCATACAACGAATTTACCTTGTAATTCTCAAAAGTTGCGTTTTTCTGCTACTTCCTGGATGCTTCAGAGAGGCCCAGGTAGTCTGGGTGGTATGGAAGCCGGTCTCCCATTCCACAGTCTGAGCTGTGAAACCTGAGTGCCCATTTTTCAGTCCCCAAGCATCATGTAAGCAACAGGTGTGTGAAAGCTTCTCCAAAGCGTGGTTGTGATGAGGCCCCAGACCTCAGAGCTCTTGTCCTGCAGAGAAGGCTCTGGGAGTGTCTCAGACCATGTGATTTGCTACTCAGCCATACTCAGAAAGGCAGCCAAACACTGCTGTGAAAAGTAGAGCTTCTTGAATATACTTATACTCCCAGATACGGGAATACTGTGAAGAGGTGTTCTGCCCAGCCTCAGGGGAAGAGGCAAAGAAAGCTGCTTTCTGCACAGCATTGGAAGCAGGACGGATGGGCGTTCTGTTCAACAGGTGAAAAGCAGGGAGAACCAGGAGCCTCGGTCAAGTAAGCTCCTCCTATGGCTAGTGCAGCTTAATTCAAACGTGCAATGGAAATTTTTCTGGGGTCACTGAGATCAATCTACACTATCTAACACTTTCAGTTGCTTTCTCCAAATTCATACACTGTGGAATGCCCAAACGTACGTGTGCATTGTGTCCTCTCTGAATCCAGCTTAAGTCCGAAACATACGTGTGCTGAGAGTAGGACTTGCAACAAGTTTTAGGGAAGAGGCAGTTGGAGTCCTTCATCTGATCATCCTTTCATCAGAACAATGCATTTCTCTGGGCCACAACTCTATCAGCCTGAACTGACCACGTGCAGCACAGCACTCTCGTGATCTACATGGAGAAACCATCCTTTGCTGTCTCTCTAAAGCTAAATGCTTAAGGGCAGCCCTAAGACCTCTGCATTCAAGCACACTGAAGAAGGCCTTTCATGCTTGGATCTTTCGTCCAAACACTTGGAATCATGCGGGTGGTCCTGGTTTCCTGTAGGTGCTAGAAGAGGATGCAAAAGGCCACCTCATCACTTACTAGCAATGCCATGATGACGCCTTAGCTGTAAAGTGTCCGAAACTACTGCAGGAGAGCCTTATGCCAGACTTTGAAATAGGAAACAGTACACCGTGCACTGAGGAGACCCTCCCTGAGAGAACACAAGGTTGCTTTCGCCTTGCATGCAATTTGCTCCTATGTGGTATGGAAACCAGTAAACGTTGTAGTGGAAGGCTGTATTCTCTATACGGCCTCTATCTCAAAGACGTAAGTGGGCCCGGAATAGGCATTTCCACTAGCCACATGGGAAGTTAGAGAAGATGCTTTCAAATAATCGCAGTGGAGGCAAGTCAGCTTTGGATTCAGCTTATGTGGGTGAAAGGAAGCAGTGCAGAACGCCCCATTCAAGGAATCATTGACATCATTGCACTAGATGCTGAAACAGCTTTCAATGTGCTTTCCGTGTCTTTCCTGTGTGCGTGCACTCTAAGCACCTGAGTGAAGTCTGCTGGGTGGAGCAGTCTTAGGCTGAGCAGCAGATGCTCGCTGGTGGGGCCAGTCATATTCAGCCTTGCTGTGGAAGACTTTCTGTGAGAAAAATTCCCGCGTACAACGAATTTTTCTTGCAGTGTGCTTTCAGAGTCTGTCTTGTGTGCCTGCACTCTTAGCGACTGGGCGATTAATCCTGTGTAGTGCTCGCTTTTGCTGAGCGGCGACGGGAGCTCGCTTGTTTTGCCATTTTAGTGAAGTCTTGCTGAGGAAGGCTGGCTATCAGAAAAAATCCCGCATACAAAGAATTTACCTTGTAATTCTCAAAAGTTGCGTTTTTCTGCTACTTCCTGGATGCTTCAGAGAGGCCCAGGTAGTCTGGGTGGTATGGAAGCCGGTCTCCCATTCCACAGTCTGAGCTTTGAAACCTGAGTGCCCATTTTTCAGTCCCCAAGCATCATGTAAGCAACAGGTGTGTGAAAGCTTCTCCAAAGCGTGGTTGTGATGAGGCCCCAGACCTCAGAGCTGTTGTCCTGCAGAGAAGGCTCTGGGAGTGTCTCAGACCATGTGATTTGCTACTCAGCCATATTCAGAAAGGCAGCCAAACACTGCTGTGAAAAGTAGAGCTTCTTGAATATACTTATACTCCCAGATACGAGAATACTGTGAAGAGGTGTTCTGCCCAGCCTCAGGGGAAGAGGCAAAGAAAGCTGCTTTCTGCACAGCATTGGAAGCAGGACGGATGGGCGTTCTGTTCAACAGGTGAAAAGCAGGGAGAACCAGGAGCCTCGGTCAAGTAAGCTCCTCCTATGGCTAGTGCAGCTTAATTCAAACGTGCAATGGAAATTTTTCTGGGGTCACTGAGATCAATCTACACTATCTAACACTTTCAGTTGCTTTCTCCAAATTCATACACTGTGGAATGCCCTAACGTACGTGTGCATGACGTCCTCTGTGAATTCATATTATGTCTGAAACATGCATGTGCTGAAGTAGGACTTGCAACAAGTTTTAGGGAAGAGGCTGTTGGAGTCCTTCATCTGATCATCCTTTCATCAGAACGACGCTTTTCTCTGGCTACAACTCTATCAGCCTGAACTGACCACATGCAGCACAGCACTCTCGTGATCTACATGGAGAAACCATCCTTTGCTGTGTTTCTAAAGCTAAATGCTTAAGGGCAGCCCTAAGACCTCTGCATTCAAGCACACTGGAGAAGGCCTTTCATGCTTGGATTTTTCGTCCAAAGACTTGGAATCATGCGGGAGGTCCTGGTTTCCTGTACGTGCTAGAAGAGGATGCAAAAGGCCAACTCATCCCGTTACTAGAAATGCCATGATGATGCCTTAGCTGTAAATTGCCCGAAACTCCATCAGGAGTGCCTTATGCAAGACTTTGAAATAGGAAATAGTCCACCGTGCACTGAGGAAACCCTCCCTGAGAACACAAGGTTGCTTGCGCCTTGCATGCAATTTGCTCCTATGTGGTTTGGAATCCAGTAAACGTTGTAGTGGAAGGCTGTATT
Source organism: Manis pentadactyla (assembly GCF_030020395.1). NCBI lineage: Eukaryota > Metazoa > Chordata > Mammalia > Pholidota > Manidae > Manis > Manis pentadactyla. Next base: position 4,591,866 of record NC_080036.1, on the reverse strand, counting down.
CCCTATAAGGCCTCTATCTCAAGACGTAATTGGGTCTGGAATAGGCATTCCCACTAGCCACATGGGAAGTTAGAGAAGATGCTTTCAAATAATCGCAGTGGAGGCAAGTCAGCTTTGGATTCAGCTTATGTGGGTGAAAGGAAGCAGTGCAGAATGCCCCATTCAAGGACTCATTGACATCATTGCACTAGATGCTGGAACAGCTTTCAATGTGCTTTCCATGTCTGTCCTGTGTGCGTGCACTCTAAGCACCTGAGTGAAGTCTGCTGTGTGGAGCTGTTTTCGGCTGAGCAACAGATGCTCGCTTGTAGGGCCAGTCATATGCGGCCATGCTTTGCAAGACTTTCTGTGATAAATATTCCCGCGTACAACGAATTTTTCTTGCATTGTGATTTCAGTGTCTACCTTGTGTGCCTGCACTATGAGCTTCTGGCTATTAATCCTGTGTAGTGCTCGCTTTTGCTGAGCGGCAACGGGGTGCTCGCTTGCTTTGCCATTTTAGTGAAGTCTTGCTGAGGAAGGCTGGCTGTCAGAAAAATTCCCGCATACAACGAATTTACCTTGTAATTCTCAAAAGTTGCGTTTTTCTGCTACTTCCTGGATGCTTCAGAGAGGCCCAGGTAGTCTGGGTGGTATGGAAGCCGGTCTCCCATTCCACAGTCTGAGCTTTGAAACCTGAGTGCCCATTTTTCAGTCCCCAAGCATCATGTAAGCAACAGGTGTGTGAAAGCTTCTCCAAAGCGTGGTTGTGATGAGGCCCCAGACCTCAGAGCTCTTGTCCTGCAGAGAAGGCTCTGGGAGTGTCTCAGACCATGTGATTTGCTACTCAGCCATACTCAGAAAGGCAGCCAAACACTGCTGTGAAAAGTAGAGCTTCTTGAATATACTTATACTCCCAGATACGGGAATACTGTGAAGAGGTGTTCTGCCCAGCCTCAGGGGAAGAGGCAAAGAAAGCTGCTTTCTGCACAGCATTGGAAGCAGGACGGATGGGCGTTCTGTTCAACAGGTGAAAAGCAGGGAGAACCAGGAGCCTCGGTCAAGTAAGCTCCTCCTATGGCTAGTGCAGCTTAATTCAAACGTGCAATGGAAATTTTTCTGGGGTCACTGAGATCAATCTACACTATCTAACACTTTCAGTTGCTTTCTCCAAATTCATACACTGTGGAATGCCCAAACGTACGTGTGCATTGTGTCCTCTCTGAATCCAGCTTAAGTCCGAAACATACGTGTGCTGAGAGTAGGACTTGCAACAAGTTTTAGGGAAGAGGCAGTTGGAGTCCTTCATCTGATCATCCTTTCATCAGAACAATGCATTTCTCTGGGCCACAACTCTATCAGCCTGAACTGACCACGTGCAGCACAGCACTCTCGTGATCTACATGGAGAAACCATCCTTTGCTGTCTCTCTAAAGCTAAATGCTTAAGGGCAGCCCTAAGACCTCTGCATTCAAGCACACTGAAGAAGGCCTTTCATGCTTGGATCTTTCGTCCAAACACTTGGAATCATGCGGGTGGTCCTGGTTTCCTGTAGGTGCTAGAAGAGGATGCAAAAGGCCACCTCATCACTTACTAGCAATGCCATGATGACGCCTTAGCTGTAAAGTGTCCGAAACTACTGCAGGAGAGCCTTATGCCAGACTTTGAAATAGGAAACAGTACACCGTGCACTGAGGAGACCCTCCCTGAGAGAACACAAGGTTGCTTTCGCCTTGCATGCAATTTGCTCCTATGTGGTATGGAAACCAGTAAACGTTGTAGTGGAAGGCTGTATTCTCTATACGGCCTCTATCTCAAAGACGTAAGTGGGCCCGGAATAGGCATTTCCACTAGCCACATGGGAAGTTAGAGAAGATGCTTTCAAATAATCGCAGTGGAGGCAAGTCAGCTTTGGATTCAGCTTATGTGGGTGAAAGGAAGCAGTGCAGAACGCCCCATTCAAGGAATCATTGACATCATTGCACTAGATGCTGAAACAGCTTTCAATGTGCTTTCCGTGTCTTTCCTGTGTGCGTGCACTCTAAGCACCTGAGTGAAGTCTGCTGGGTGGAGCAGTCTTAGGCTGAGCAGCAGATGCTCGCTGGTGGGGCCAGTCATATTCAGCCTTGCTGTGGAAGACTTTCTGTGAGAAAAATTCCCGCGTACAACGAATTTTTCTTGCAGTGTGCTTTAAGAGTCTGTCTTGTGTGCCTGCACTCTTAGCGACTGGGCGATTAATCCTGTGTAGTGCTCGCTTTTGCTGAGCGGCGACGGGAGCTCGCTTGTTTTGCCATTTTAGTGAAGTCTTGCTGAGGAAGGCTGGCTATCAGAAAAAATCCCGCATACAAAGAATTTACCTTGTAATTCTCAAAAGTTGTGTTTTTCTGCTTCTTCCTGGATGCTTCAGAGAGGCCCAGGTAGTCTGGGTGGTATGGAAGCCGGTCTCCCATTCCACAGTCTGAGCTTTGAAACCTGAGTGCCCATTTTTCAGTCCCCAAGCATCATGTAAGCAACAGGTGTGTGAAAGCTTCTCCAAAGCGTGGTTGTGATGAGGCCCCAGACCTCAGAGCTCTTGTCCTGCAGAGAAGGCTCTGGGAGTGTCTCAGACCATGTGATTTGCTACTCAGCCATATTCAGAAAGGCAGCCAAACACTGCTGTGAAGAGTAGAGCTTCTTGAATATACTTATACTCCCAGATACGAGAATACTGTGAAGAGGTGTTCTGCCCAGCCTCAGGGGAAGAGGCAAAGAAAGCTGCTTTCTGCACAGCATTGGAAGCAGGACGGATGGGCGTTCTGTTCAACAGGTGAAAAGCAGGGAGAACCAGGAGCCTCGGTCAAGTAAGCTCCTCCTATGGCTAGTGCAGCTTAATTCAAACGTGCAATGGAAATTTTTCTGGGGTCACTGAGATCAATCTACACTATCTAACACTTTCAGTTGCTTTCTCCAAATTCATACACTGTGGAATGCCCTAACGTACGTGTGCATGACGTCCTCTGTGAATTCATATTATGTCTGAAACATGCATGTGCTGAAGTAGGACTTGCAACAAGTTTTAGGGAAGAGGCTGTTGGAGTCCTTCATCTGATCATCCTTTCATCAGAACGACGCTTTTCTCTGGCTACAACTCTATCAGCCTGAACTGACCACATGCAGCACAGCACTCTCGTGATCTACATGGAGAAACCATCCTTTGCTGTGTTTCTAAAGCTAAATGCTTAAGGGCAGCCCTAAGACCTCTGCATTCAAGCACACTGAAGAAGGCCTTTCATGCTTGGATTTTTCGTCCAAAGACTTGGAATCATGCGGGAGGTCCTGGTTTCCTGTACGTGCTAGAAGAGGATGCAAAAGGCCAACTCATCCCGTTACTAGAAATGCCATGATGATGCCTTAGCTGTAAATTGCCCGAAACTCCATCAGGAGTGCCTTATGCAAGACTTTGAAATAGGAAATAGTCCACCGTGCACTGAGGAAACCCTCCCTGAGAACACAAGGTTGCTTTCGCCTTGCATGCAATTTGCTCCTATGTGGTTTGGAATCCAGTAAACGTTGTAGTGGAAGGCTGTATTCCCTATAAGGCCTCTATCTCAAGACGTAATTGGGCCTGGAATAGGCATTCCCACTAGCCACATGGGAAGTTACAGAAGATGCTTTGAAATAACCCCAGTGGAGGCAAGTCAGCTTTGGATTCAGCTTATGTGGGTGAAAGGAAGCAGTGCAGAATGCCCCATTCAAGGACTCATTGACATCATTGCACTAGATGCTGGAACAGCTTTCAATGTGCTTTCCATGTCTGTCCTGTGTGCGTGCACTCTAAGCACCTGAGTGAAGTCTGCTGTGTGGAGCTGTTTTCGGCTGAGCAACAGATGCTCGCTTGTAGGGCCAGTCATATGCGGCCATGCTTTGCAAGACTTTCTGTGATAAATATTCCCGCGTACAACGAATTTTTCTTGCATTGTGATTTCAGTGTCTATCTTGTGTGCCTGCACTATGAGCTTCTGGCTATTAATCCTGTGTAGTGCTCGCTTTTGCTGAGCGGCAACGGGGTGCTCGCTTGCTTTGCCATTTTAGTGAAGTCTTGCTGAGGAAGGCTGGCTGTCAGAAAAATTCCCGCATACAACGAATTTACCTTGTAATTCTCAAAAGTTGCGTTTTTCTGCTACTTCCTGGATGCTTCAGAGAGGCCCAGGTAGTCTGGGTGGTATGGAAGCCGGTCTCCCATTCCACAGTCTGAGCTGTGAAACCTGAGTGCCCATTTTTCAGTCCCCAAGCATCATGTAAGCAACAGGTGTGTGAAAGCTTCTCCAAAGCGTGGTTGTGATGAGGCCCCAGACCTCAGAGCTCTTGTCCTGCAGAGAAGGCTCTGGGAGTGTCTCAGACCATGTGATTTGCTACTCAGCCATACTCAGAAAGGCAGCCAAACACTGCTGTGAAAAGTAGAGCTTCTTGAATATACTTATACTCCCAGATACGGGAATACTGTGAAGAGGTGTTCTGCCCAGCCTCAGGGGAAGAGGCAAAGAAAGCTGCTTTCTGCACAGCATTGGAAGCAGGACGGATGGGCGTTCTGTTCAACAGGTGAAAAGCAGGGAGAACCAGGAGCCTCGGTCAAGTAAGCTCCTCCTATGGCTAGTGCAGCTTAATTCAAACGTGCAATGGAAATTTTTCTGGGGTCACTGAGATCAATCTACACTATCTAACACTTTCAGTTGCTTTCTCCAAATTCATACACTGTGGAATGCCCAAACGTACGTGTGCATTGTGTCCTCTCTGAATCCAGCTTAAGTCCGAAACATACGTGTGCTGAGAGTAGGACTTGCAACAAGTTTTAGGGAAGAGGCAGTTGGAGTCCTTCATCTGATCATCCTTTCATCAGAACAATGCATTTCTCTGGGCCACAACTCTATCAGCCTGAACTGACCACGTGCAGCACAGCACTCTCGTGATCTACATGGAGAAACCATCCTTTGCTGTCTCTCTAAAGCTAAATGCTTAAGGGCAGCCCTAAGACCTCTGCATTCAAGCCCACTGAAGAAGGCCTTTCATGCTTGGATCTTTCGTCCAAACACTTGGAATCATGCGGGTGGTCCTGGTTTCCTGTAGGTGCTAGAAGAGGATGCAAAAGGCCACCTCATCACTTACTAGCAATGCCATGATGACGCCTTAGCTGTAAAGTGTCCGAAACTACTGCAGGAGAGCCTTATGCCAGACTTTGAAATAGGAAACAGTACACCGTGCACTGAGGAGACCCTCCCTGAGAGAACACAAGGTTGCTTTCGCCTTGCATGCAATTTGCTCCTATGTGGTATGGAAACCAGTAAACGTTGTAGTGGAAGGCTGTATTCTCTATACGGCCTCTATCTCAAAGACGTAAGTGGGCCCGGAATAGGCATTTCCACTAGCCACATGGGAAGTTAGAGAAGATGCTTTCAAATAATCGCAGTGGAGGCAAGTCAGCTTTGGATTCAGCTTATGTGGGTGAAAGGAAGCAGTGCAGAACGCCCCATTCAAGGAATCATTGACATCATTGCACTAGATGCTGAAACAGCTTTCAATGTGCTTTCCGTGTCTTTCCTGTGTGCGTGCACTCTAAGCACCTGAGTGAAGTCTGCTGGGTGGAGCAGTCTTAGGCTGAGCAGCAGATGCTCACTGGTGGGGCCAGTCATATTCAGCCTTGCTGTGGAAGACTTTCTGTGAGAAAAATTCCCGCGTACAACGAATTTTTCTTGCAGTGTGCTTTAAGAGTCTGTCTTGTGTGCCTGCACTCTTAGCGACTGGGCGATTAATCCTGTGTAGTGCTCGCTTTTGCTGAGCGGCGACGGGAGCTCGCTTGTTTTGCCATTTTAGTGAAGTCTTGCTGAGGAAGGCTGGCTATCAGAAAAAATCCCGCATACAAAGAATTTACCTTGTAATTCTCAAAAGTTGTGTTTTTCTGCTTCTTCCTGGATGCTTCAGAGAGGCCCAGGTAGTCTGGGTGGTATGGAAGCCGGTCTCCCATTCCACAGTCTGAGCTTTGAAACCTGAGTGCCCATTTTTCAGTCCCCAAGCATCATGTAAGCAACAGGTGTGTGAAAGCTTCTCCAAAGCGTGGTTGTGATGAGGCCCCAGACCTCAGAGCTCTTGTCCTGCAGAGAAGGCTCTGGGAGTGTCTCAGACCATGTGATTTGCTACTCAGCCATATTCAGAAAGGCAGCCAAACACTGCTGTGAAGAGTAGAGCTTCTTGAATATACTTATACTCCCAGATACGAGAATACTGTGAAGAGGTGTTCTGCCCAGCCTCAGGGGAAGAGGCAAAGAAAGCTGCTTTCTGCACAGCATTGGAAGCAGGACGGATGGGCGTTCTGTTCAACAGGTGAAAAGCAGGGAGAACCAGGAGCCTCGGTCAAGTAAGCTCCTCCTATGGCTAGTGCAGCTTAATTCAAACGTGCAATGGAAATTTTTCTGGGGTCACTGAGATCAATCTACACTATCTAACACTTTCAGTTGCTTTCTCCAAATTCATACACTGTGGAATGCCCTAACGTACGTGTGCATGACGTCCTCTGTGAATTCATATTATGTCTGAAACATGCATGTGCTGAAGTAGGACTTGCAACAAGTTTTAGGGAAGAGGCTGTTGGAGTCCTTCATCTGATCATCCTTTCATCAGAACGACGCTTTTCTCTGGCTACAACTCTATCAGCCTGAACTGACCACATGCAGCACAGCACTCTCGTGATCTACATGGAGAAACCATCCTTTGCTGTGTTTCTAAAGCTAAATGCTTAAGGGCAGCCCTAAGACCTCTGCATTCAAGCACACTGAAGAAGGCCTTTCATGCTTGGATTTTTCGTCCAAAGACTTGGAATCATGCGGGAGGTCCTGGTTTCCTGTACGTGCTAGAAGAGGATGCAAAAGGCCAACTCATCCCGTTACTAGAAATGCCATGATGATGCCTTAGCTGTAAATTGCCCGAAACTCCATCAGGAGTGCCTTATGCAAGACTTTGAAATAGGAAATAGTCCACCGTGCACTGAGGAAACCCTCCCTGAGAACACAAGGTTGCTTTCGCCTTGCATGCAATTTGCTCCTATGTGGTTTGGAATCCAGTAAACGTTGTAGTGGAAGGCTGTATTCTCTATAAGGCCTCTATCTCAAGACGTAATTGGGCCTGGAATAGGCATTCCCACTAGCCACATGGGAAGTTACAGTAGATGATTTGAAATAACCCCAGTGGAGGCAAGTCAGCTTTGGATTCAGCTTATGTGGGTGAAAGGAAGCAGTGCAGAATGCCCCATTCAAGGACTCATTGACATCATTGCACTAGATGCTGGAACAGCTTTCAATGTGCTTTCCATGTCTGTCCTGTGTGCGTGCACTCTAAGCACCTGAGTGAAGTCTGCTGTGTGGAGCTGTTTTCGGCTGAGCAACAGATGCTCGCTTGTAGGGACAGTCATATGCGGCCATGCTTTGCAAGACTTTCTGTGATAAATATTCCCGCGTACAACGAATTTTTCTTGCATTGTGATTTCAGTGTCTATCTTGTGTGCCTGCACTATGAGCTTCTGGCTATTAATCCTGTGTAGTGCTCGCTTTTGCTGAGCGGCAATGGGGTGCTCGCTTGCTTTGCCATTTTAGTGAAGTCTTGCTGAGGAAGGCTGGCTGTCAGAAAAATTCCCGCATACAACGAATTTACCTTGTAATTCTCAAAAGTTGCGTTTTTCTGCTACTTCCTGGATGCTTCAGAGAGGCCCAGGTAGTCTGGGTGGTATGGAAGCCGGTCTCCCATTCCACAGTCTGAGCTGTGAAACCTGAGTGAACATTTTTCAGTCCCCAAGCATCATGTAAGCAACAGGTGTGTGAAAGCTTCTCCAAAGCGTGGTTGTGATGAGGCCCCAGACCTCAGAGCTCTTGTCCTGCAGAGAAGGCTCTGGGAGTGTCTCAGACCATGTGATTTGCTACTCAGCCATATTCAGAAAGGCAGCCAAACACTGCTGTGAAAAATAGAGCTTCTTTCATATACTTACACTCCCAGATACGAGAATACTGTGAAGAGGTCTTCTGCCCAGCCTCAGGGGAAGAGGCAAAGAAAGCTGCTTCCTGCACAGCATTTTAAGCAGGACGGATGGGCGTTCTGTTCAGCAGGTGAAAAGCAGGGAGGACCAAGAGCCTCGGTCAAGTAAGCTCCTCCTATGGCTAGTGCAGCTTAATTCAAACGTGCAATGGAAATTTTTCTGGGGTCACTGAGATCAATCTTCACTATCTAACACTTTCAGTTGCTTTCTCCAAATTCATACACCGTGGAATGCCCAAACGTACGTGTGCATTGTGTCCTCTCTGAATCCAGCTTAAGTCCGAAACATACGTGTGCTGAGAGTAGGACTTGCAACAAGTTTTAGGGAAGAGGCAGTTGGAGTCCTTCATCTGATCATCCTTTCATCAGAACAAAGCATTTCTCTGGGCCACAACTCTATCAGCCTGAACTGACCACGTGCAGCACAGCACTCTCGTGATCTACATGGAGAAACCATCCTTTGCTGTCTCTCTAAAGCTAAATGCTTAAGGGCAGCCCTAAGACCTCTGCATTCAAGCACACTGAAGAAGGCCTTTCATGCTTGGATCTTTCGTCCAAACACTTGGAATCATGCGGGTGGTCCTGGTTTCCTGTAGGTGCTAGAAGAGGATGCAAAAGGCCACCTCATCACTTACTAGCAATGCCATGATGACGCCTTAGCTGTAAAGTGTCCGAAACTACTGCAGGAGAGCCTTATGCCAGACTTTGAAATAGGAAACAGTACACCGTGCACTGAGGAGACCCTCCCTGAGAGAACACAAGGTTGCTTTCGCCTTGCATGCAATTTGCTCCTATGTGGTATGGAAACCAGTAAACGTTGTAGTGGAAGGCTGTATTCTCTATACGGCCTCTATCTCAAAGACGTAAGTGGGCCCGGAATAGGCATTTCCACTAGCCACATGGGAAGTTAGAGAAGATGCTTTCAAATAATCGCAGTGGAGGCAAGTCAGCTTTGGATTCAGCTTATGTGGGTGAAAGGAAGCAGTGCAGAATGCCCCATTCAAGGAATCATTGACATCATTGCACTAGATGCTGAAACAGCTTTCAATGTGCTTTCCGTGTCTTTCCTGTGTGCGTGCACTCTAAGCACCTGAGTGAAGTCTGCTGGGTGGAGCAGTCTTAGGCTGAGCAGCAGATGCTCGCTGGTGGGGCCAGTCATATTCAGCCTTGCTGTGGAAGACTTTCTGTGAGAAAAATTCCCGCGTACAACGAATTTTTCTTGCAGTGTGCTTTCAGAGTCTGTCTTGTGTGCCTGCACTCTTAGCGACTGGGCGATTAATCCTGTGTAGTGCTCGCTTTTGCTGAGCGGCGACGGGAGCTCGCTTGTTTTGCCATTTTAGTGAAGTCTTGCTGAGGAAGGCTGGCTATCAGAAAAAATCCCGCATACAAAGAATTTACCTTGTAATTCTCAAAAGTTGCGTTTTCCTGCTACTTCCTGGATGCTTCAGAGAGCCCCAGGTAGTCCGGGTGGTATGGAAGCCGGTCTCCCATTCCACAGTCTGAGCTTTGAAACCTGAGTGCCCATTTTTCAGTCCCCAAGCATCATGTAAGCAACAGGTGTGTGAAAGCTTCTCCAAAGCGTGGTTGTGATGAGGCCCCAGACCTCAGAGCTGTTGTCCTGCATAGTAGGCTCTGGGAGTGTCTCAGACCATGTGATTTGCTACTCAGCCATATTCAGAAAGGCAGCCAAACACTGCTGTGAAAAGTAGAGCTTCTTGCATATACTTATACTCCCAGATACGAGAATACTGTGAAGAGGTGTTCTGCCCAGCCTCAGGGGAAGAGGCAAAGAAAGCTGCTTTCTGCACAGCATTGGAAGCAGGACGGATGGGCGTTCTGTTCAACAGGTGAAAAGCAGGGAGGACCAGGAGCCTCGGTCAAGTAAGCTCCTCCTATGGCTAGTGCAGCTTAATTCAAACGTGCAATGGAAATTTTTCTGGGGTCACTGAGATCAATCTACACTATCTAACACTTTCAGTTGCTTTCTCCAAATTCATACACTGTGGAATGCCCTAACGTACGTGTGCATGATGTCCTCTGTGAATTCATATTATGTCTGAAACATGCATGTGCTGAAGTAGGACTTGCAACAAGTTTTAGGGAAGAGGCTGTTGGAGTCCTTCATATGATCATCCTTTCATCAGAACGACGCTTTTCTCTGGCTACAACTCTATCAGCCTGAACTGACCACATGCAGCACAGCACTCTCGTGATCTACATGGAGAAACCATCCTTTGCTGTGTTTCTAAAGCTAAATGCTTAAGGGCAGCCCTAAGACCTCTGCATTCAAGCACACTGGAGAAGGCCTTTCATGCTTGGATTTTTCGTCCAAAGACTTGGAATCATGCGGGAGGTCCTGGTTTCCTGTACGTGCTAGAAGAGGATGCAAAAGGCCAACTCATCCCGTTACTAGAAATGCCATGATGATGCCTTAGCTGTAAATTGCCCGAAACTCCATCAGGAGTGCCTTATGCAAGACTTTGAGATAGGAAATAGTCCACCGTGCACTGAGGAAACCCTCCCTGAGAACACAAGGTTGCTTTCGCCTTGCATGCAATTTGCTCCTATGTGGTTTGGAATCCAGTAAACGTTGTAGTGGAAGGCTGTATTCCCTATAAGGCCTCTATCTCAAGACGTAATTGGGTCTGGAATAGGCAATCCCACTAGCCACATGGGAAGTTAGAGAAGATGCTTTCAAATAATCGCAGTGGAGGCAAGTCAGCTTTGGATTCAGCTTATGTGGGTGAAAGGAAGCAGTGCAGAATGCCCCATTCAAGGACTCATTGACATCATTGCACTAGATGCTGGAACAGCTTTCAATGTGCTTTCCATGTCTGTCCTGTGTGCGTGCACTCTAAGCACCTGAGTGAAGTCTGCTGTGTGGAGCTGTTTTCGGCTGAGCAACAGATGCTCGCTTGTAGGGCCAGTCATATGCGGCCATGCTTTGCAAGACTTTCTGTGATAAATATTCCCGCGTACAACGAATTTTTCTTGCATTGTGATTTCAGTGTCTATCTTGTGTGCCTGCACTATGAGCTTCTGGCTATTAATCCTGTGTAGTGCTCGCTTTTGCTGAGCGGCAACGGGGTGCTCGCTTGCTTTGCCATTTTAGTGAAGTCTTGCTGAGGAAGGCTGGCTGTCAGAAAAATTCCCGCATACAACGAATTTACCTTGTAATTCTCAAAAGTTGCGTTTTTCTGCTACTTCCTGGATGCTTCAGAGAGGCCCAGGTAGTCCGGGTGGTATGGAAGCCGGTCTCCCATTCCACAGTCTGAGCTTTGAAACCTGAGTGCCCATTTTTCAGTCCCCAAGCATCATGTAAGCAACAGGTGTGTGAAAGCTTCTCCAAAGCGTGGTTGTGATGAGGCCCCAGACCTCAGAGCTGTTGTCCTGCATAGTAGGCTCTGGGAGTGTCTCAGACCATGTGATTTGCTACTCAGCCATATTCAGAAAGGCAGCCAAACACTGCTGTGAAAAGTAGAGCTTCTTGCATATACTTATACTCCCAGATACGAGAATACTGTGAAGAGGTGTTCTGCCCAGCCTCAGGGGAAGAGGCAAAGAAAGCTGCTTTCTGCACAGCATTGGAAGCAGGACGGATGGGCGTTCTGTTCAACAGGTGAAAAGCAGGGAGGACCAGGAGCCTCGGTCAAGTAAGCTCCTCCTATGGCTAGTGCAGCTTAATTCAAACGTGCAATGGAAATTTTTCTGGGGTCACTGAGATCAATCTACACTATCTAACACTTTCAGTTGCTTTCTCCAAATTCATACACTGTGGAATGCCCTAACGTACGTGTGCATGACGTCCTCTGTGAATTCATATTATGTCTGAAACATGCATGTGCTGAAGTAGGACTTGCAACAAGTTTTAGGGAAGAGGCTGTTGGAGTCCTTCATCTGATCATCCTTTCATCAGAACGACGCTTTTCTCTGGCTACAACTCTATCAGCCTGAACTGACCACATGCAGCACAGCACTCTCGTGATCTACATGGAGAAACCATCCTTTGCTGTGTTTCTAAAGCTAAATGCTTAAGGGCAGCCCTAAGACCTCTGCATTCAAGCACACTGGAGAAGGCCTTTCATGCTTGGATTTTTCGTCCAAAGACTTGGAATCATGCGGGAGGTCCTGGTTTCCTGTACGTGCTAGAAGAGGATGCAAAAGGCCAACTCATCCCGTTACTAGAAATGCCATGATGATGCCTTAGCTGTAAATTGCCCGAAACTCCATCAGGAGTGCCTTATGCAAGACTTTGAAATAGGAAATAGTCCACCGTGCACTGAGGAAACCCTCCCTGAGAACACAAGGTTGCTTGCGCCTTGCATGCAATTTGCTCCTATGTGGTTTGGAATCCAGTAAACGTTGTAGTGGAAGGCTGTATTCCCTATAAGGCCTCTATCTCAAGACGTAATTGGGTCTGGAATAGGCATTCCCACTAGCCACATGGGAAGTTAGAGAAGATGCTTTCAAATAATCGCAGTGGAGGCAAGTCAGCTTTGGATTCAGCTTATGTGGGTGAAAGGAAGCAGTGCAGAATGCCCCATTCAAGGACTCATTGACATCATTGCACTAGATGCTGGAACAGCTTTCAATGTGCTTTCCATGTCTGTCCTGTGTGCGTGCACTCTAAGCACCTGAGTGAAGTCTGCTGTGTGGAGCTGTTTTCGGCTGAGCAACAGATGCTCGCTTGTAGGGCCAGTCATATGCGGCCATGCTTTGCAAGACTTTCTGTGATAAATATTCCCGCGTACAACGAATTTTTCTTGCATTGTGATTTCAGTGTCTACCTTGTGTGCCTGCACTATGAGCTTCTGGCTATTAATCCTGTGTAGTGCTCGCTTTTGCTGAGCGGCAACGGGGTGCTCGCTTGCTTTGCCATTTTAGTGAAGTCTTGCTGAGGAAGGCTGGCTGTCAGAAAAATTCCCGCATACAACGAATTTACCTTGTAATTCTCAAAAGTTGCGTTTTTCTGCTACTTCCTGGATGCTTCAGAGAGGCCCAGGTAGTCTGGGTGGTATGGAAGCCGGTCTCCCATTCCACAGTCTGAGCTGTGAAACCTGAGTGAACATTTTTCAGTCCCCAAGCATCATGTAAGCAACAGGTGTGTGAAAGCTTCTCCAAAGCTTGGTTGTGATGAGGCCCCAGACCTCAGAGCTGTTGTCCTGCAGAGAAGGTATGGGACTGTCTCAGACCATGTGATTTGCTACTCAGCCATATTCAGAAAGGCAGCCAAACACTGCTGTGAAAAATAGAGCTTCTTTCATATACTTACACTCCCAGATACGAGAATACTGTGAAGAGGTCTTCTGCCCAGCCTCAGGGGAAGAGGCAAAGAAAGCTGCTTCCTGCACAGCATTTTAAGCAGGACGGATGGGCGTTCTGTTCAGCAGGTGAAAAGCAGGGAGGACCAAGAGCCTCGGTCAAGTAAGCTCCTCCTATGGCTAGTGCAGCTTAATTCAAACGTGCAATGGAAATTTTTCTGGGGTCACTGAGATCAATCTTCACTATCTAACACTTTCAGTTGCTTTCTCCAAATTCATACACCGTGGAATGCCCAAACGTACGTGTGCATTGTGTCCTCTCTGAATCCAGCTTAAGTCCGAAACATACGTGTGCTGAGAGTAGGACTTGCAACAAGTTTTAGGGAAGAGGCAGTTGGAGTCCTTCATCTGATCATCCTTTCATCAGAACAAAGCATTTCTCTGGGCCACAACTCTATCAGCCTGAACTGACCACGTGCAGCACAGCACTCTCGTGATCTACATGGAGAAACCATCTTTTGCTGTCTCTCTAAAGCTAAATGCTTAAGGGCAGCCCTAAGACCTCTGCATTCAAGCACACTGAAGAAGGCCTTTCATGCTTGGATCTTTCGTCCAAACACTTGGAATCATGCGGGAGGTCCTGGTTTCCTGTACGTGCTAGAAGAGGACGCAAAAGGCCACCTCATCACTTTACTAGCAATGCCATGATGACGCCTTAGCTGTAAAGTGTCCGAAACTACTGCAGGAGAGCCTTATGCCAGACTTTGAAATAGGAAACAGTACACCGTGCACTGAGGAGACCCTCCCTGAGAGAACACAAGGTTGCTTTCGCCTTGCATGCAATTTGCTCCTATGTGGTATGGAAACCAGTAAACGTTGTAGTGGAAGGCTGTATTCTCTATACGGCCTCTATCTCAAAGACGTAAGTGGGCCCGGAATAGGCATTTCCACTAGCCACATGGGAAGTTAGAGAAGATGCTTTCAAATAATCGCAGTGGAGGCAAGTCAGCTTTGGATTCAGCTTATGTGGGTGAAAGGAAGCAGTGCAGAACGCCCCATTCAAGGAATCATTGACATCATTGCACTAGATGCTGAAACAGCTTTCAATGTGCTTTCCGTGTCTTTCCTGTGTGCGTGCACTCTAAGCACCTGAGTGAAGTCTGCTGGGTGGAGCAGTCTTAGGCTGAGCAGCAGATGCTCGCTGGTGGGGCCAGTCATATTCAGCCTTGCTGGGGAAGACTTTCTGTGAGAAAAATTCCCGCGTACAACGAATTTTTCTTGCAGTGTGCTTTCAGAGTCTGTCTTGTGTGCCTGCACTCTTAGCGACTGGGCGATTAATCCTGTGTAGTGCTCGCTTTTGCTGAGCGACGACGGGAGCTCGCTTGTTTTGCCATTTTAGTGAAGTCTTGCTGAGGAAGGCTGGCTATCAGAAAAAATCCCGCATACAAAGAATTTACCTTGTAATTCTCAAAAGTTGTGTTTTTCTGCTTCTTCCTGGATGCTTCAGAGAGGCCCAGGTAGTCTCGGTGGTATGGAAGCCGGTCTCCCATTCCACAGTCTGAGCTTTGAAACCTGAGTGCCCATTTTTCAGTCCCCAAGCATCATGTAAGCAACAGTTGTGTGAAAGCTTCTCCAAAGCGTGGTTGTGATGAGGCCCCAGACCTCAGAGCTGTTGTCCTGCAGAGAAGGCTCTGGGAGTGTCTCAGACCATGTGATATGCTACTCAGCCATATTCAGAAAGGCAGCCAAACACTGCTGTGAAAAGTAGAGCTTCTTGAATATACTTATACTCCCAGATACGAGAATACTGTGAAGAGGTGTTCTGCCCAGCCTCAGGGGAAGAGGCAAAGAAAGCTGCTTTCTGCACAGCATTGGAAGCAGGACGGATGGGCGTTCTGTTCAACAGGTGAAAAGCAGGGAGAACCAGGAGCCTCGTTCAAGTAAGCTCCTCCTATGGCTAGTGCAGCTTAATTCAAACGTGCAATGGAAATTTTTCTGGGGTCACTGAGATCAATCTACACTATCTAACACTTTCAGTTGCTTTCTCCAAATTCATACACTGTGGAATGCCCTAACGTACGTGTGCATGACGTCCTCTGTGAATTCATATTATGTCTGAAACATGCATGTGCTGAAGTAGGACTTGCAACAAGTTTTAGGGAAGAGGCTGTTGGAGTCCTTCATCTGATCATCCTTTCATCAGAACGACGCTTTTCTCTGGCTACAACTCTATCAGCCTGAACTGACCACATGCAGCACAGCACTCTCGTGATCTACATGGAGAAACCATCCTTTGCTGTGTTTCTAAAGCTAAATGCTTAAGGGCAGCCCTAAGACCTCTGCATTCAAGCACACTGAAGAAGGCCTTTCATGCTTGGATTTTTCGTCCAAAGACTTGGAATCATGCGGGAGGTCCTGGTTTCCTGTACGTGCTAGAAGAGGATGCAAAAGGCCAACTCATCCCGTTACTAGAAATGCCATGATGATGCCTTAGCTGTAAATTGCCCGAAACTCCATCAGGAGTGCCTTATGCAAGACTTTGAAATAGGAAATAGTCCACCGTGCACTGAGGAAACCCTCCCTGAGAACACAAGGTTGCTTTCGCCTTGCATGCAATTTGCTCCTATGTGGTTTGGAATCCAGTAAACGTTGTAGTGGAAGGCTGTATTCTCTATAAGGCCTCTATCTCAAGACGTAATTGGGCCTGGAATAGGCATTCCCACTAGCCACATGGGAAGTTACAGAAGATGCTTTCAAATAATCGCAGTGGAGGCAAGTCAGCTTTGGATTCAGCTTATGTGGGTGAAAGGAAGCAGTGCAGAATGCCCCATTCAAGGACTCATTGACATCATTGCACTAGATGCTGGAACAGCTTTCAATGTGCTTTCCATGTCTGTCCTGTGTGCGTGCACTCTAAGCACCTGAGTGAAGTCTGCTGTGTGGAGCTGTTTTCGGCTGAGCAACAGATGCTCGCTTGTAGGGCCAGTCATATGCGGCCATGCTTTGCAAGACTTTCTGTGATAAATATTCCCGCGTACAACGAATTTTTCTTGCATTGTGATTTCAGTGTCTATCTTGTGTGCCTGCACTATGAGCTTCTGGCTATTAATCCTGTGTAGTGCTCGCTTTTGCTGAGCGGCAACGGGGTGCTCGCTTGCTTTGCCATTTTAGTGAAGTCTTGCTGAGGAAGGCTGGCTGTCAGAAAAATTCCCGCATACAACGAATTTACCTTGTAATTCTCAAAAGTTGCGTTTTTCTGCTACTTCCTGGATGCTTCAGAGAGGCCCAGGTAGTCTGGGTGGTATGGAAGCCGGTCTCCCATTCCACAGTCTGAGCTGTGAAACCTGAGTGAACATTTTTCAGTCCCCAAGCATCATGTAAGCAACAGGTGTGTGAAAGCTTCTCCAAAGCTTGGTTGTGATGAGGCCCCAGACCTCAGAGCTGTTGTCCTGCAGAGAAGGTATGGGACTGTCTCAGACCATGTGATTTGCTACTCAGCCATATTCAGAAAGGCAGCCAAACACTGCTGTGAAAAATAGAGCTTCTTTCATATACTTACACTCCCAGATACGAGAATACTGTGAAGAGGTCTTCTGCCCAGCCTCAGGGGAAGAGGCAAAGAAAGCTGCTTCCTGCACAGCATTTTAAGCAGGACGGATGGGCGTTCTGTTCAGCAGGTGAAAAGCAGGGAGGACCAAGAGCCTCGGTCAAGTAAGCTCCTCCTATGGCTAGTGCAGCTTAATTCAAACGTGCAATGGAAATTTTTCTGGGGTCACTGAGATCAATCTTCACTATCTAACACTTTCAGTTGCTTTCTCCAAATTCATACACCGTGGAATGCCCAAACGTACGTGTGCATTGTGTCCTCTCTGAATCCAGCTTAAGTCCGAAACATACGTGTGCTGAGAGTAGGACTTGCAACAAGTTTTAGGGAAGAGGCAGTTGGAGTCCTTCATCTGATCATCCTTTCATCAGAACAAAGCATTTCTCTGGGCCACAACTCTATCAGCCTGAACTGACCACGTGCAGCACAGCACTCTCGTGATCTACATGGAGAAACCATCCTTTGCTGTCTCTCTAAAGCTAAATGCTTAAGGGCAGCCCTAAGACCTCTGCATTCAAGCACACTGAAGAAGGCCTTTCATGCTTGGATCTTTCGTCCAAACACTTGGAATCATGCGGGAGGTCCTGGTTTCCTGTACGTGCTAGAAGAGGACGCAAAAGGCCACCTCATCACTTTACTAGCAATGCCATGATGACGCCTTAGCTGTAAAGTGTCCGAAACTACTGCAGGAGAGCCTTATGCCAGACTTTGAAATAGGAAACAGTACACCGTGCACTGAGGAGACCCTCCCTGAGAGAACACAAGGTTGCTTTCGCCTTGCATGCAATTTGCTCCTATGTGGTATGGAAACCAGTAAACGTTGTAGTGGAAGGCTGTATTCTCTATACGGCCTCTATCTCAAAGACGTAAGTGGGCCCGGAATAGGCATTTCCACTAGCCACATGGGAAGTTAGAGAAGATGCTTTCAAATAATCGCAGTGGAGGCAAGTCAGCTTTGGATTCAGCTTATGTGGGTGAAAGGAAGCAGTGCAGAACGCCCCATTCAAGGAATCATTGACATCATTGCACTAGATGCTGAAACAGCTTTCAATGTGCTTTC
This sequence comes from Manis pentadactyla, assembly GCF_030020395.1. Classification (NCBI taxonomy): domain Eukaryota; kingdom Metazoa; phylum Chordata; class Mammalia; order Pholidota; family Manidae; genus Manis; species Manis pentadactyla. The sequence continues at coordinate 4,573,907 of NC_080036.1, read as the reverse complement.
CGTGTCTTTCCTGTGTGCGTGCACTCTAAGCACCTGAGTGAAGTCTGCTGGGTGGAGCAGTCTTAGGCTGAGCAGCAGATGCTCGCTGGTGGGGCCAGTCATATTCAGCCTTGCTGTGGAAGACTTTCTGTGAGAAAAATTCCCGCGTACAACGAATTTTTCTTGCAGTGTGCTTTCAGAGTCTGTCTTGTGTGCCTGCACTCTTAGCGACTGGGCGATTAATCCTGTGTAGTGCTCGCTTTTGCTGAGCGGCGACGGGAGCTCGCTTGTTTTGCCATTTTAGTGAAGTCTTGCTGAGGAAGGCTGGCTATCAGAAAAAATCCTGCATACAAAGAATTTACCTTGTAATTCTCAAAAGTTGTGTTTTTCTGCTTCTTCCTGGATGCTTCAGAGAGGCCCAGGTAGTCTGGGTGGTATGGAAGCCGGTCTCCCATTCCACAGTCTGAGCTTTGAAACCTGAGTGCCCATTTTTCAGTCCCCAAGCATCATGTAAGCAACAGGTGTGTGAAAGCTTCTCCAAAGCGTGGTTGTGATGAGGCCCCAGACCTCAGAGCTCTTGTCCTGCAGAGAAGGCTCTGGGAGTGTCTCAGACCATGTGATTTGCTACTCAGCCATATTCAGAAAGGCAGCCAAACACTGCTGTGAAGAGTAGAGCTTCTTGAATATACTTATACTCCCAGATACGAGAATACTGTGAAGAGGTGTTCTGCCCAGCCTCAGGGGAAGAGGCAAAGAAAGCTGCTTTCTGCACAGCATTGGAAGCAGGACGGATGGGCGTTCTGTTCAACAGGTGAAAAGCAGGGAGAACCAGGAGCCTCGGTCAAGTAAGCTCCTCCTATGGCTAGTGCAGCTTAATTCAAACGTGCAATGGAAATTTTTCTGGGGTCACTGAGATCAATCTACACTATCTACCACTTTCAGTTGCTTTCTCCAAATTCATACACTGTGGAATGCCCTAACGTACGTGTGCATGACGTCCTCTGTGAATTCATATTATGTCTGAAACATGCATGTGCTGAAGTAGGACTTGCAACAAGTTTTAGGGAAGAGGCTGTTGGAGTCCTTCATCTGATCATCCTTTCATCAGAACGACGCTTTTCTCTGGCTACAACTCTATCAGCCTGAACTGACCACATGCAGCACAGCACTCTCGTGATCTACATGGAGAAACCATCCTTTGCTGTGTTTCTAAAGCTAAATGCTTAAGGGCAGCCCTAAGACCTCTGCATTCAAGCACACTGAAGAAGGCCTTTCATGCTTGGATTTTTCGTCCAAAGACTTGGAATCATGCGGGAGGTCCTGGTTTCCTGTACGTGCTAGAAGAGGATGCAAAAGGCCAACTCATCCCGTTACTAGAAATGCGAAGATGATGTCTTAGCTGTAAATTGCCCGAAACTCCATCAGGAGTGCCTTATGCAAGACTTTGAAATAGGAAATAGTCCACCGTGCACTGAGGAAACCCTCCCTGAGAACACAAGGTTGCTTTCGCCTTGCATGCAATTTGCTCCTATGTGGTTTGGAATCCAGTAAACGTTGTAGTGGAAGGCTGTATTCTCTATAAGGCCTCTATCTCAAGACGTAATTGGGCCTGGAATAGGCATTCCCACTAGCCACATGGGAAGTTACAGAAGATGCTTTCAAATAATCGCAGTGGAGGCAAGTCAGCTTTGGATTCAGCTTATGTGGGTGAAAGGAAGCAGTGCAGAATGCCCCATTCAAGGACTCATTGACATCATTGCACTAGATGCTGGAACAGCTTTCAATGTGCTTTCCATGTCTGTCCTGTGTGCGTGCACTCTAAGCACCTGAGTGAAGTCTGCTGTGTGGAGCTGTTTTCGGCTGAGCAACAGATGCTCGCTTGTAGGGCCAGTCATATGCGGCCATGCTTTGCAAGACTTTCTGTGATAAATATTCCCGCGTACAACGAATTTTTCTTGCATTGTGATTTCAGTGTCTATCTTGTGTGCCTGCACTATGAGCTTCTGGCTATTAATCCTGTGTAGTGCTCGCTTTTGCTGAGCGGCAACGGGGTGCTCGCTTGCTTTGCCATTTTAGTGAAGTCTTGCTGAGGAAGGCTGGCTGTCAGAAAAATTCCCGCATACAACGAATTTACCTTGTAATTCTCAAAAGTTGTGTTTTTCTGCTACTTCCTGGATGCTTCAGAGAGGCCCAGGTAGTCTGGGTGGTATGGAAGCCGGTCTCCCATTCCACAGTCTGAGCTGTGAAACCTGAGTGAACATTTTTCAGTCCCCAAGCATCATGTAAGCAACAGGTGTGTGAAAGCTTCTCCAAAGCTTGGTTGTGATGAGGCCCCAGACCTCAGAGCTGTTGTCCTGCAGAGAAGGTATGGGACTGTCTCAGACCATGTGATTTGCTACTCAGCCATATTCAGAAAGGCAGCCAAACACTGCTGTGAAAAATAGAGCTTCTTTCATATACTTACACTCCCAGATACGAGAATACTGTGAAGAGGTCTTCTGCCCAGCCTCAGGGGAAGAGGCAAAGAAAGCTGCTTCCTGCACAGCATTTTAAGCAGGACGGATGGGCGTTCTGTTCAGCAGGTGAAAAGCAGGGAGGACCAAGAGCCTCGGTCAAGTAAGCTCCTCCTATGGCTAGTGCAGCTTAATTCAAACGTGCAATGGAAATTTTTCTGGGGTCACTGAGATCAATCTTCACTATCTAACACTTTCAGTTGCTTTCTCCAAATTCATACACCGTGGAATGCCCAAACGTACGTGTGCATTGTGTCCTCTCTGAATCCAGCTTAAGTCCGAAACATACGTGTGCTGAGAGTAGGACTTGCAACAAGTTTTAGGGAAGAGGCAGTTGGAGTCCTTCATCTGATCATCCTTTCATCAGAACAAAGCATTTCTCTGGGCCACAACTCTATCAGCCTGAACTGACCACGTGCAGCACAGCACTCTCGTGATCTACATGGAGAAACCATCCTTTGCTGTCTCTCTAAAGCTAAATGCTTAAGGGCAGCCCTAAGACCTCTGCATTCAAGCACACTGAAGAAGGCCTTTCATGCTTGGATCTTTCGTCCAAACACTTGGAATCATGCGGGAGGTCCTGGTTTCCTGTACGTGCTAGAAGAGGACGCAAAAGGCCACCTCATCACTTTACTAGCAATGCCATGATGACGCCTTAGCTGTAAAGTGTCCGAAACTACTGCAGGAGAGCCTTATGCCAGACTTTGAAATAGGAAACAGTACACCGTGCACTGAGGAGACCCTCCCTGAGAGAACACAAGGTTGCTTTCGCCTTGCATGCAATTTGCTCCTATGTGGTATGGAAACCAGTAAACGTTGTAGTGGAAGGCTGTATTCTCTATACGGCCTCTATCTCAAAGACGTAAGTGGGCCCGGAATAGGCATTTCCACTAGCCACATGGGAAGTTAGAGAAGATGCTTTCAAATAATCGCAGTGGAGGCAAGTCAGCTTTGGATTCAGCTTATGTGGGTGAAAGGAAGCAGTGCAGAACGCCCCATTCAAGGAATCATTGACATCATTGCACTAGATGCTGAAACAGCTTTCAATGTGCTTTCCGTGTCTTTCCTGTGTGCGTGCACTCTAAGCACCTGAGTGAAGTCTGCTGTGTGGAGCAGTCTTAGGCTGAGCAGCAGATGCTCGCTGGTGGGGCCAGTCATATTCAGCCTTGCTGTGGAAGACTTTCTGTGAGAAAAATTCCCGCGTACAACGAATTTTTCTTGCAGTGTGCTTTCAGAGTCTGTCTTGTGTGCCTGCACTCTTAGCGACTGGGCGATTAATCCTGTGTAGTGCTCGCTTTTGCTGAGCGGCGACGGGAGCTCGCTTGTTTTGCCATTTTAGTGAAGTCTTGCTGAGGAAGGCTGGCTGTCAGAAAAATTCCCGCATACAACGAATTTACCTTGTAATTCTCAAAAGTTGCGTTTTTCTGCTACTTCCTGGATGCTTCAGAGAGGCCCAGGTAGTCTGGGTGGTATGGAAGCCGGTCTCCCATTCCACAGTCTGAGCTGTGAAACCTGAGTGAACATTTTTCAGTCCCCAAGCATCATGTAAGCAACAGGTGTGTGAAAGCTTCTCCAAAGCTTGGTTGTGATGAGGCCCCAGACCTCAGAGCTGTTGTCCTGCAGAGAAGGTATGGGACTGTCTCAGACCATGTGATTTGCTACTCAGCCATATTCAGAAAGGCAGCCAAACACTGCTGTGAAAAATAGAGCTTCTTTCATATACTTACACTCCCAGATACGAGAATACTGTGAAGAGGTCTTCTGCCCAGCCTCAGGGGAAGAGGCAAAGAAAGCTGCTTCCTGCACAGCATTTTAAGCAGGACGGATGGGCGTTCTGTTCAGCAGGTGAAAAGCAGGGAGGACCAAGAGCCTCGGTCAAGTAAGCTCCTCCTATGGCTAGTGCAGCTTAATTCAAACGTGCAATGGAAATTTTTCTGGGGTCACTGAGATCAATCTTCACTATCTAACACTTTCAGTTGCTTTCTCCAAATTCATACACCGTGGAATGCCCAAACGTACGTGTGCATTGTGTCCTCTCTGAATCCAGCTTAAGTCCGAAACATACGTGTGCTGAGAGTAGGACTTGCAACAAGTTTTAGGGAAGAGGCAGTTGGAGTCCTTCATCTGATCATCCTTTCATCAGAACAAAGCATTTCTCTGGGCCACAACTCTATCAGCCTGAACTGACCACGTGCAGCACAGCACTCTCGTGATCTACATGGAGAAACCATCCTTTGCTGTCTCTCTAAAGCTAAATGCTTAAGGGCAGCCCTAAGACCTCTGCATTCAAGCACACTGAAGAAGGCCTTTCATGCTTGGATCTTTCGTCCAAACACTTGGAATCATGCGGGAGGTCCTGGTTTCCTGTACGTGCTAGAAGAGGACGCAAAAGGCCACCTCATCACTTTACTAGCAATGCCATGATGACGCCTTAGCTGTAAAGTGTCCGAAACTACTGCAGGAGAGCCTTATGCCAGACTTTGAAATAGGAAACAGTACACCGTGCACTGAGGAGACCCTCCCTGAGAGAACACAAGGTTGCTTTCGCCTTGCATGCAATTTGCTCCTATGTGGTATGGAAACCAGTAAACGTTGTAGTGGAAGGCTGTATTCTCTATACGGCCTCTATCTCAAAGACGTAAGTGGGCCCGGAATAGGCATTTCCACTAGCCACATGGGAAGTTAGAGAAGATGCTTTCAAATAATCGCAGTGGAGGCAAGTCAGCTTTGGATTCAGCTTATGTGGGTGAAAGGAAGCAGTGCAGAACGCCCCATTCAAGGAATCATTGACATCATTGCACTAGATGCTGAAACAGCTTTCAATGTGCTTTCCGTGTCTTTCCTGTGTGCGTGCACTCTAAGCACCTGAGTGAAGTCTGCTGTGTGGAGCAGTCTTAGGCTGAGCAGCAGATGCTCGCTGGTGGGGCCAGTCATATTCAGCCTTGCTGTGGAAGACTTTCTGTGAGAAAAATTCCCGCGTACAACGAATTTTTCTTGCAGTGTGCTTTCAGAGTCTGTCTTGTGTGCCTGCACTCTTAGCGACTGGGCGATTAATCCTGTGTAGTGCTCGCTTTTGCTGAGCGGCGACGGGAGCTCGCTTGTTTTGCCATTTTAGTGAAGTCTTGCTGAGGAAGGCTGGCTATCAGAAAAAATCCTGCATACAAAGAATTTACCTTGTAATTCTCAAAAGTTGTGTTTTTCTGCTTCTTCCTGGATGCTTCAGAGAGGCCCAGGTAGTCTGGGTGGTATGGAAGCCGGTCTCCCATTCCACAGTCTGAGCTTTGAAACCTGAGTGCCCATTTTTCAGTCCCCAAGCATCATGTAAGCAACAGGTGTGTGAAAGCTTCTCCAAAGCGTGGTTGTGATGAGGCCCCAGACCTCAGAGCTCTTGTCCTGCAGAGAAGGCTCTGGGAGTGTCTCAGACCATGTGATTTGCTACTCAGCCATATTCAGAAAGGCAGCCAAACACTGCTGTGAAGAGTAGAGCTTCTTGAATATACTTATACTCCCAGATACGAGAATACTGTGAAGAGGTGTTCTGCCCAGCCTCAGGGGAAGAGGCAAAGAAAGCTGCTTTCTGCACAGCATTGGAAGCAGGACGGATGGGCGTTCTGTTCAACAGGTGAAAAGCAGGGAGAACCAGGAGCCTCGGTCAAGTAAGCTCCTCCTATGGCTAGTGCAGCTTAATTCAAACGTGCAATGGAAATTTTTCTGGGGTCACTGAGATCAATCTACACTATCTACCACTTTCAGTTGCTTTCTCCAAATTCATACACTGTGGAATGCCCTAACGTACGTGTGCATGACGTCCTCTGTGAATTCATATTATGTCTGAAACATGCATGTGCTGAAGTAGGACTTGCAACAAGTTTTAGGGAAGAGGCTGTTGGAGTCCTTCATCTGATCATCCTTTCATCAGAACGACGCTTTTCTCTGGCTACAACTCTATCAGCCTGAACTGACCACATGCAGCACAGCACTCTCGTGATCTACATGGAGAAACCATCCTTTGCTGTGTTTCTAAAGCTAAATGCTTAAGGGCAGCCCTAAGACCTCTGCATTCAAGCACACTGAAGAAGGCCTTTCATGCTTGGATTTTTCGTCCAAAGACTTGGAATCATGCGGGAGGTCCTGGTTTCCTGTACGTGCTAGAAGAGGATGCAAAAGGCCAACTCATCCCGTTACTAGAAATGCGAAGATGATGTCTTAGCTGTAAATTGCCCGAAACTCCATCAGGAGTGCCTTATGCAAGACTTTGAAATAGGAAATAGTCCACCGTGCACTGAGGAAACCCTCCCTGAGAACACAAGGTTGCTTTCGCCTTGCATGCAATTTGCTCCTATGTGGTTTGGAATCCAGTAAACGTTGTAGTGGAAGGCTGTATTCTCTATAAGGCCTCTATATCAAGACGTAATTGGGCCTGGAATAGGCATTCCCACTAGCCACATGGGAAGTTACAGAAGATGCTTTGAAATAACCCCAGTGGAGGCAAGTCAGCTTTGGATTCAGCTTATGTGGGTGAAAGGAAGCAGTGCAGAATGCCCCATTCAAGGACTCATTGACATCATTGCACTAGATGCTGGAACAGCTTTCAATGTGCTTTCCATGTCTGTCCTGTGTGCGTGCACTCTAAGCACCTGAGTGAAGTCTGCTGTGTGGAGCTGTTTTCGGCTGAGCAACAGATGCTCGCTTGTAGGGCCAGTCATATGCGGCCATGCTTTGCAAGACTTTCTGTGATGAATATTCCCGCGTACAACGAATTTTTCTTGCATTGTGATTTCAGTGTCTATCTTGTGTGCCTGCACTATGAGCTTCTGGCTATTAATCCTGTGTAGTGCTCGCTTTTGCTGAGCGGCAACGGGGTGCACGCTTGCTTTGCCATTTTAGTGAAGTCTTGCTGAGGAAGGCTGGCTGTCAGAAAAATTCCCGCATACAACGAATTTACCTTGTAATTCTCAAAAGTTGCGTTTTTCTGCTACTTCCTGGATGCTTCAGAGAGGCCCAGGTAGTCCGGGTGGTATGGAAGCCGGTCTCCCATTCCACAGTCTGAGCTTTGAAACCTGAGTGCCCATTTTTCAGTCCCCAAGCATCATGTAAGCAACAGGTGTGTGAAAGCTTCTCCAAAGCGTGGTTGTGATGAGGCCCCAGACCTCAGAGCTGTTGTCCTGCATAGTAGGCTCTGGGAGTGTCTCAGACCATGTGATTTGCTACTCAGCCATATTCAGAAAGGCAGCCAAACACTGCTGTGAAAAGTAGAGCTTCTTGAATATACTTATACTCCCAGATACGAGAATACTGTGAAGAGGTGTTCTGCCCAGCCTCAGGGGAAGAGGCAAAGAAAGCTGCTTTCTGCACAGCATTGGAAGCAGGACGGATGGGCGTTCTGTTCAACAGGTGAAAAGCAGGGAGGACCAGGAGCCTCGTTCAAGTAAGCTCCTCCTATGGCTAGTGCAGCTTAATTCAAACGTGCAATGGAAATTTTTCTGGGGTCACTGAGATCAATCTACACTATCTAACACTTTCAGTTGCTTTCTCCAAATTCATACACTGTGGAATGCCCTAACGTACGTGTGCATGACGTCCTCTGTGAATTCATATTATGTCTGAAACATGCATGTGCTGAAGTAGGACTTGCAACAAGTTTTAGGGAAGAGGCTGTTGGAGTCCTTCATCTGATCATCCTTTCATCAGAACGACGCTTTTCTCTGGCTACAACTCTATCAGCCTGAACTGACCACATGCAGCACAGCACTCTCGTGATCTACATGGAGAAACCATCCTTTGCTGTGTTTCTAAAGCTAAATGCTTAAGGGCAGCCCTAAGACCTCTGCATTCAAGCACACTGGAGAAGGCCTTTCATGCTTGGATTTTTCGTCCAAAGACTTGGAATCATGCGGGAGGTCCTGGTTTCCTGTACGTGCTAGAAGAGGATGCAAAAGGCCAACTCATCCCGTTACTAGAAATGCCATGATGATGCCTTAGCTGTAAATTGCCCGAAACTCCATCAGGAGTGCCTTATGCAAGACTTTGAAATAGGAAATAGTCCACCGTGCACTGAGGAAACCCTCCCTGAGAACACAAGGTTGCTTGCGCCTTGCATGCAATTTGCTCCTATGTGGTTTGGAATCCAGTAAACGTTGTAGTGGAAGGCTGTATTCCCTATAAGGCCTCTATCTCAAGACGTAATTGGGTCTGGAATAGGCATTCCCACTAGCCACATGGGAAGTTAGAGAAGATGCTTTCAAATAATCGCAGTGGAGGCAAGTCAGCTTTGGATTCAGCTTATGTGGGTGAAAGGAAGCAGTGCAGAATGCCCCATTCAAGGACTCATTGACATCATTGCACTAGATGCTGGAACAGCTTTCAATGTGCTTTCCATGTCTGTCCTGTGTGCGTGCACTCTAAGCACCTGAGTGAAGTCTGCTGTGTGGAGCTGTTTTCGGCTGAGCAACAGATGCTCGCTTGTAGGGCCAGTCATATGCGGCCATGCTTTGCAAGACTTTCTGTGATAAATATTCCCGCGTACAACGAATTTTTCTTGCATTGTGATTTCAGTGTCTACCTTGTGTGCCTGCACTATGAGCTTCTGGCTATTAATCCTGTGTAGTGCTCGCTTTTGCTGAGCGGCAACGGGGTGCTCGCTTGCTTTGCCATTTTAGTGAAGTCTTGCTGAGGAAGGCTGGCTGTCAGAAAAATTCCCGCATACAACGAATTTACCTTGTAATTCTCAAAAGTTGCGTTTTTCTGCTACTTCCTGGATGCTTCAGAGAGGCCCAGGTAGTCTGGGTGGTATGGAAGCCGGTCTCCCATTCCACAGTCTGAGCTGTGAAACCTGAGTGAACATTTTTCAGTCCCCAAGCATCATGTAAGCAACAGGTGTGTGAAAGCTTCTCCAAAGCTTGGTTGTGATGAGGCCCCAGACCTCAGAGCTGTTGTCCTGCAGAGAAGGTATGGGACTGTCTCAGACCATGTGATTTGCTACTCAGCCATATTCAGAAAGGCAGCCAAACACTGCTGTGAAAAATAGAGCTTCTTTCATATACTTACACTCCCAGATACGAGAATACTGTGAAGAGGTCTTCTGCCCAGCCTCAGGGGAAGAGGCAAAGAAAGCTGCTTCCTGCACAGCATTTTAAGCAGGACGGATGGGCGTTCTGTTCAGCAGGTGAAAAGCAGGGAGGACCAAGAGCCTCGGTCAAGTAAGCTCCTCCTATGGCTAGTGCAGCTTAATTCAAACGTGCAATGGAAATTTTTCTGGGGTCACTGAGATCAATCTTCACTATCTAACACTTTCAGTTGCTTTCTCCAAATTCATACACCGTGGAATGCCCAAACGTACGTGTGCATTGTGTCCTCTCTGAATCCAGCTTAAGTCCGAAACATACGTGTGCTGAGAGTAGGACTTGCAACAAGTTTTAGGGAAGAGGCAGTTGGAGTCCTTCATCTGATCATCCTTTCATCAGAACAAAGCATTTCTCTGGGCCACAACTCTATCAGCCTGAACTGACCACGTGCAGCACAGCACTCTCGTGATCTACATGGAGAAACCATCTTTTGCTGTCTCTCTAAAGCTAAATGCTTAAGGGCAGCCCTAAGACCTCTGCATTCAAGCACACTGAAGAAGGCCTTTCATGCTTGGATCTTTCGTCCAAACACTTGGAATCATGCGGGAGGTCCTGGTTTCCTGTACGTGCTAGAAGAGGACGCAAAAGGCCACCTCATCACTTTACTAGCAATGCCATGATGACGCCTTAGCTGTAAAGTGTCCGAAACTACTGCAGGAGAGCCTTATGCCAGACTTTGAAATAGGAAACAGTACACCGTGCACTGAGGAGACCCTCCCTGAGAGAACACAAGGTTGCTTTCGCCTTGCATGCAATTTGCTCCTATGTGGTATGGAAACCAGTAAACGTTGTAGTGGAAGGCTGTATTCTCTATACGGCCTCTATCTCAAAGACGTAAGTGGGCCCGGAATAGGCATTTCCACTAGCCACATGGGAAGTTAGAGAAGATGCTTTCAAATAATCGCAGTGGAGGCAAGTCAGCTTTGGATTCAGCTTATGTGGGTGAAAGGAAGCAGTGCAGAACGCCCCATTCAAGGAATCATTGACATCATTGCACTAGATGCTGAAACAGCTTTCAATGTGCTTTCCGTGTCTTTCCTGTGTGCGTGCACTCTAAGCACCTGAGTGAAGTCTGCTGGGTGGAGCAGTCTTAGGCTGAGCAGCAGATGCTCGCTGGTGGGGCCAGTCATATTCAGCCTTGCTGGGGAAGACTTTCTGTGAGAAAAATTCCCGCGTACAACGAATTTTTCTTGCAGTGTGCTTTCAGAGTCTGTCTTGTGTGCCTGCACTCTTAGCGACTGGGCGATTAATCCTGTGTAGTGCTCGCTTTTGCTGAGCGACGACGGGAGCTCGCTTGTTTTGCCATTTTAGTGAAGTCTTGCTGAGGAAGGCTGGCTATCAGAAAAAATCCCGCATACAAAGAATTTACCTTGTAATTCTCAAAAGTTGTGTTTTTCTGCTTCTTCCTGGATACTTCAGAGAGGCCCAGGTAGTCTCGGTGGTATGGAAGCCGGTCTCCCATTCCACAGTCTGAGCTTTGAAACCTGAGTGCCCATTTTTCAGTCCCCAAGCATCATGTAAGCAACAGTTGTGTGAAAGCTTCTCCAAAGCGTGGTTGTGATGAGGCCCCAGACCTCAGAGCTGTTGTCCTGCAGAGAAGGCTCTGGGAGTGTCTCAGACCATGTGATATGCTACTCAGCCATATTCAGAAAGGCAGCCAAACACTGCTGTGAAAAGTAGAGCTTCTTGAATATACTTATACTCCCAGATACGAGAATACTGTGAAGAGGTGTTCTGCCCAGCCTCAGGGGAAGAGGCAAAGAAAGCTGCTTTCTGCACAGCATTGGAAGCAGGACGGATGGGCGTTCTGTTCAACAGGTGAAAAGCAGGGAGAACCAGGAGCCTCGTTCAAGTAAGCTCCTCCTATGGCTAGTGCAGCTTAATTCAAACGTGCAATGGAAATTTTTCTGGGGTCACTGAGATCAATCTACACTATCTAACACTTTCAGTTGCTTTCTCCAAATTCATACACTGTGGAATGCCCTAACGTACGTGTGCATGACGTCCTCTGTGAATTCATATTATGTCTGAAACATGCATGTGCTGAAGTAGGACTTGCAACAAGTTTTAGGGAAGAGGCTGTTGGAGTCCTTCATCTGATCATCCTTTCATCAGAACGACGCTTTTCTCTGGCTACAACTCTATCAGCCTGAACTGACCACATGCAGCACAGCACTCTCGTGATCTACATGGAGAAACCATCCTTTGCTGTGTTTCTAAAGCTAAATGCTTAAGGGCAGCCCTAAGACCTCTGCATTCAAGCACACTGAAGAAGGCCTTTCATGCTTGGATTTTTCGTCCAAAGACTTGGAATCATGCGGGAGGTCCTGGTTTCCTGTACGTGCTAGAAGAGGATGCAAAAGGCCAACTCATCCCGTTACTAGAAATGCCATGATGATGCCTTAGCTGTAAATTGCCCGAAACTCCATCAGGAGTGCCTTATGCAAGACTTTGAAATAGGAAATAGTCCACCGTGCACTGAGGAAACCCTCCCTGAGAACACAAGGTTGCTTTCGCCTTGCATGCAATTTGCTCCTATGTGGTTTGGAATCCAGTAAACGTTGTAGTGGAAGGCTGTATTCTCTATAAGGCCTCTATCTCAAGACGTAATTGGGCCTGGAATAGGCATTCCCACTAGCCACATGGGAAGTTACAGAAGATGCTTTCAAATAATCGCAGTGGAGGCAAGTCAGCTTTGGATTCAGCTTATGTGGGTGAAAGGAAGCAGTGCAGAATGCCCCATTCAAGGACTCATTGACATCATTGCACTAGATGCTGGAACAGCTTTCAATGTGCTTTCCATGTCTGTCCTGTGTGCGTGCACTCTAAGCACCTGAGTGAAGTCTGCTGTGTGGAGCTGTTTTCGGCTGAGCAACAGATGCTCGCTTGTAGGGCCAGTCATATGCGGCCATGCTTTGCAAGACTTTCTGTGATAAATATTCCCGCGTACAACGAATTTTTCTTGCATTGTGATTTCAGTGTCTATCTTGTGTGCCTGCACTATGAGCTTCTGGCTATTAATCCTGTGTAGTGCTCGCTTTTGCTGAGCGGCAACGGGGTGCTCGCTTGCTTTGCCATTTTAGTGAAGTCTTGCTGAGGAAGGCTGGCTGTCAGAAAAATTCCCGCATACAACGAATTTACCTTGTAATTCTCAAAAGTTGCGTTTTTCTGCTACTTCCTGGATGCTTCAGAGAGGCCCAGGTAGTCTGGGTGGTATGGAAGCCGGTCTCCCATTCCACAGTCTGAGCTGTGAAACCTGAGTGAACATTTTTCAGTCCCCAAGCATCATGTAAGCAACAGGTGTGTGAAAGCTTCTCCAAAGCTTGGTTGTGATGAGGCCCCAGACCTCAGAGCTGTTGTCCTGCAGAGAAGGTATGGGACTGTCTCAGACCATGTGATTTGCTACTCAGCCATATTCAGAAAGGCAGCCAAACACTGCTGTGAAAAATAGAGCTTCTTTCATATACTTACACTCCCAGATACGAGAATACTGTGAAGAGGTCTTCTGCCCAGCCTCAGGGGAAGAGGCAAAGAAAGCTGCTTCCTGCACAGCATTTTAAGCAGGACGGATGGGCGTTCTGTTCAGCAGGTGAAAAGCAGGGAGGACCAAGAGCCTCGGTCAAGTAAGCTCCTCCTATGGCTAGTGCAGCTTAATTCAAACGTGCAATGGAAATTTTTCTGGGGTCACTGAGATCAATCTTCACTATCTAACACTTTCAGTTGCTTTCTCCAAATTCATACACCGTGGAATGCCCAAACGTACGTGTGCATTGTGTCCTCTCTGAATCCAGCTTAAGTCCGAAACATACGTGTGCTGAGAGTAGGACTTGCAACAAGTTTTAGGGAAGAGGCAGTTGGAGTCCTTCATCTGATCATCCTTTCATCAGAACAAAGCATTTCTCTGGGCCACAACTCTATCAGCCTGAACTGACCACGTGCAGCACAGCACTCTCGTGATCTACATGGAGAAACCATCTTTTGCTGTCTCTCTAAAGCTAAATGCTTAAGGGCAGCCCTAAGACCTCTGCATTCAAGCACACTGAAGAAGGCCTTTCATGCTTGGATCTTTCGTCCAAACACTTGGAATCATGCGGGAGGTCCTGGTTTCCTGTACGTGCTAGAAGAGGACGCAAAAGGCCACCTCATCACTTTACTAGCAATGCCATGATGACGCCTTAGCTGTAAAGTGTCCGAAACTACTGCAGGAGAGCCTTATGCCAGACTTTGAAATAGGAAACAGTACACCGTGCACTGAGGAGACCCTCCCTGAGAGAACACAAGGTTGCTTTCGCCTTGCATGCAATTTGCTCCTATGTGGTATGGAAACCAGTAAACGTTGTAGTGGAAGGCTGTATTCTCTATACGGCCTCTATCTCAAAGACGTAAGTGGGCCCGGAATAGGCATTTCCACTAGCCACATGGGAAGTTAGAGAAGATGCTTTCAAATAATCGCAGTGGAGGCAAGTCAGCTTTGGATTCAGCTTATGTGGGTGAAAGGAAGCAGTGCAGAACGCCCCATTCAAGGAATCATTGACATCATTGCACTAGATGCTGAAACAGCTTTCAATGTGCTTTCCGTGTCTTTCCTGTGTGCGTGCACTCTAAGCACCTGAGTGAAGTCTGCTGGGTGGAGCAGTCTTAGGCTGAGCAGCAGATGCTCGCTGGTGGGGCCAGTCATATTCAGCCTTGCTGGGGAAGACTTTCTGTGAGAAAAATTCCCGCGTACAACGAATTTTTCTTGCAGTGTGCTTTCAGAGTCTGTCTTGTGTGCCTGCACTCTTAGCGACTGGGCGATTAATCCTGTGTAGTGCTCGCTTTTGCTGAGCGGCGACGGGAGCTCGCTTGTTTTGCCATTTTAGTGAAGTCTTGCTGAGGAAGGCTGGCTATCAGAAAAAATCCCGCATACAAAGAATTTACCTTGTAATTCTCAAAAGTTGTGTTTTTCTGCTTCTTCCTGGATACTTCAGAGAGGCCCAGGTAGTCTCGGTGGTATGGAAGCCGGTCTCCCATTCCACAGTCTGAGCTTTGAAACCTGAGTGCCCATTTTTCAGTCCCCAAGCATCATGTAAGCAACAGTTGTGTGAAAGCTTCTCCAAAGCGTGGTTGTGATGAGGCCCCAGACCTCAGAGCTGTTGTCCTGCAGAGAAGGCTCTGGGAGTGTCTCAGACCATGTGATATGCTACTCAGCCATATTCAGAAAGGCAGCCAAACACTGCTGTGAAAAGTAGAGCTTCTTGAATATACTTATACTCCCAGATACGAGAATACTGTGAAGAGGTGTTCTGCCCAGCCTCAGGGGAAGAGGCAAAGAAAGCTGCTTTCTGCACAGCATTGGAAGCAGGACGGATGGGCGTTCTGTTCAACAGGTGAAAAGCAGGGAGAACCAGGAGCCTCGTTCAAGTAAGCTCCTCCTATGGCTAGTGCAGCTTAATTCAAACGTGCAATGGAAATTTTTCTGGGGTCACTGAGATCAATCTACACTATCTAACACTTTCAGTTGCTTTCTCCAAATTCATACACTGTGGAATGCCCTAACGTACGTGTGCATGACGTCCTCTGTGAATTCATATTATGTCTGAAACATGCATGTGCTGAAGTAGGACTTGCAACAAGTTTTAGGGAAGAGGCTGTTGGAGTCCTTCATCTGATCATCCTTTCATCAGAACGACGCTTTTCTCTGGCTACAACTCTATCAGCCTGAACTGACCACATGCAGCACAGCACTCTCGTGATCTACATGGAGAAACCATCCTTTGCTGTGTTTCTAAAGCTAAATGCTTAAGGGCAGCCCTAAGACCTCTGCATTCAAGCACACTGAAGAAGGCCTTTCATGCTTGGATTTTTCGTCCAAAGACTTGGAATCATGCGGGAGGTCCTGGTTTCCTGTACGTGCTAGAAGAGGATGCAAAAGGCCAACTCATCCCGTTACTAGAAATGCCATGATGATGCCTTAGCTGTAAATTGCCCGAAACTCCATCAGGAGTGCCTTATGCAAGACTTTGAAATAGGAAATAGTCCACCGTGCACTGAGGAAACCCTCCCTGAGAACACAAGGTTGCTTTCGCCTTGCATGCAATTTGCTCCTATGTGGTTTGGAATCCAGTAAACGTTGTAGTGGAAGGCTGTATTCTCTATAAGGCCTCTATCTCAAGACGTAATTGGGCCTGGAATAGGCATTCCCACTAGCCACATGGGAAGTTACAGAAGATGCTTTCAAATAATCGCAGTGGAGGCAAGTCAGCTTTGGATTCAGCTTATGTGGGTGAAAGGAAGCAGTGCAGAATGCCCCATTCAAGGACTCATTGACATCATTGCACTAGATGCTGGAACAGCTTTCAATGTGCTTTCCATGTCTGTCCTGTGTGCGTGCACTCTAAGCACCTGAGTGAAGTCTGCTGTGTGGAGCTGTTTTCGGCTGAGCAACAGATGCTCGCTTGTAGGGCCAGTCATATGCGGCCATGCTTTGCAAGACTTTCTGTGATAAATATTCCCGCGTACAACGAATTTTTCTTGCATTGTGATTTCAGTGTCTATCTTGTGTGCCTGCACTATGAGCTTCTGGCTATTAATCCTGTGTAGTGCTCGCTTTTGCTGAGCGGCAACGGGGTGCTCGCTTGCTTTGCCATTTTAGTGAAGTCTTGCTGAGGAAGGCTGGCTGTCAGAAAAATTCCCGCATACAACGAATTTACCTTGTAATTCTCAAAAGTTGCGTTTTTCTGCTACTTCCTGGATGCTTCAGAGAGGCCCAGGTAGTCTGGGTGGTATGGAAGCCGGTCTCCCATTCCACAGTCTGAGCTGTGAAACCTGAGTGAACATTTTTCAGTCCCCAAGCATCATGTAAGCAACAGGTGTGTGAAAGCTTCTCCAAAGCTTGGTTGTGATGAGGCCCCAGACCTCAGAGCTGTTGTCCTGCAGAGAAGGTATGGGACTGTCTCAGACCATGTGATTTGCTACTCAGCCATATTCAGAAAGGCAGCCAAACACTGCTGTGAAAAATAGAGCTTCTTTCATATACTTACACTCCCAGATACGAGAATACTGTGAAGAGGTCTTCTGCCCAGCCTCAGGGGAAGAGGCAAAGAAAGCTGCTTCCTGCACAGCATTTTAAGCAGGACGGATGGGCGTTCTGTTCAGCAGGTGAAAAGCAGGGAGGACCAAGAGCCTCGGTCAAGTAAGCTCCTCCTATGGCTAGTGCAGCTTAATTCAAACGTGCAATGGAAATTTTTCTGGGGTCACTGAGATCAATCTTCACTATCTAACACTTTCAGTTGCTTTCTCCAAATTCATACACCGTGGAATGCCCAAACGTACGTGTGCATTGTGTCCTCTCTGAATCCAGCTTAAGTCCGAAACATACGTGTGCTGAGAGTAGGACTTGCAACAAGTTTTAGGGAAGAGGCAGTTGGAGTCCTTCATCTGATCATCCTTTCATCAGAACAAAGCATTTCTCTGGGCCACAACTCTATCAGCCTGAACTGACCACGTGCAGCACAGCACTCTCGTGATCTACATGGAGAAACCATCCTTTGCTGTCTCTCTAAAGCTAAATGCTTAAGGGCAGCCCTAAGACCTCTGCATTCAAGCACACTGAAGAAGGCCTTTCATGCTTGGATCTTTCGTCCAAACACTTGGAATCATGCGGGAGGTCCTGGTTTCCTGTACGTGCTAGAAGAGGACGCAAAAGGCCACCTCATCACTTTACTAGCAATGCCATGATGACGCCTTAGCTGTAAAGTGTCCGAAACTACTGCAGGAGAGCCTTATGCCAGACTTTGAAATAGGAAACAGTACACCGTGCACTGAGGAGACCCTCCCTGAGAGAACACAAGGTTGCTTTCGCCTTGCATGCAATTTGCTCCTATGTGGTATGGAAACCAGTAAACGTTGTAGTGGAAGGCTGTATTCTCTATACGGCCTCTATCTCAAAGACGTAAGTGGGCCCGGAATAGGCATTTCCACTAGCCACATGGGAAGTTAGAGAAGATGCTTTCAAATAATCGCAGTGGAGGCAAGTCAGCTTTGGATTCAGCTTATGTGGGTGAAAGGAAGCAGTGCAGAACGCCCCATTCAAGGAATCATTGACATCATTGCACTAGATGCTGAAACAGCTTTCAATGTGCTTTCCGTGTCTTTCCTGTGTGCGTGCACTCTAAGCACCTGAGTGAAGTCTGCTGGGTGGAGCAGTCTTAGGCTGAGCAGCAGATGCTCGCTGGTGGGGCCAGTCATATTCAGCCTTGCTGTGGAAGACTTTCTGTGAGAAAAATTCCCGCGTACAACGAATTTTTCTTGCAGTGTGCTTTCAGAGTCTGTCTTGTGTGCCTGCACTCTTAGCGACTGGGCGATTAATCCTGTGTAGTGCTCGCTTTTGCTGAGCGGCGACGGGAGCTCGCTTGTTTTGCCATTTTAGTGAAGTCTTGCTGAGGAAGGCTGGCTATCAGAAAAAATCCTGCATACAAAGAATTTACCTTGTAATTCTCAAAAGTTGTGTTTTTCTGCTTCTTCCTGGATGCTTCAGAGAGGCCCAGGTAGTCTGGGTGGTATGGAAGCCGGTCTCCCATTCCACAGTCTGAGCTTTGAAACCTGAGTGCCCATTTTTCAGTCCCCAAGCATCATGTAAGCAACAGGTGTGTGAAAGCTTCTCCAAAGCGTGGTTGTGATGAGGCCCCAGACCTCAGAGCTCTTGTCCTGCAGAGAAGGCTCTGGGAGTGTCTCAGACCATGTGATTTGCTACTCAGCCATATTCAGAAAGGCAGCCAAACACTGCTGTGAAGAGTAGAGCTTCTTGAATATACTTATACTCCCAGATACGAGAATACTGTGAAGAGGTGTTCTGCCCAGCCTCAGGGGAAGAGGCAAAGAAAGCTGCTTTCTGCACAGCATTGGAAGCAGGACGGATGGGCGTTCTGTTCAACAGGTGAAAAGCAGGGAGAACCAGGAGCCTCGTTCAAGTAAGCTCCTCCTATGGCTAGTGCAGCTTAATTCAAACGTGCAATGGAAATTTTTCTGGGGTCACTGAGATCAATCTACACTATCTACCACTTTCAGTTGCTTTCTCCAAATTCATACACTGTGGAATGCCCTAACGTACGTGTGCATGACGTCCTCTGTGAATTCATATTATGTCTGAAACATGCATGTGCTGAAGTAGGACTTGCAACAAGTTTTAGGGAAGAGGCTGTTGGAGTCCTTCATATGATCATCCTTTCATCAGAACGACGCTTTTCTCTGGCTACAACTCTATCAGCCTGAACTGACCACATGCAGCACAGCACTCTCGTGATCTACATGGAGAAACCATCCTTTGCTGTGTTTCTAAAGCTAAATGCTTAAGGGCAGCCCTAAGACCTCTGCATTCAAGCACACTGAAGAAGGCCTTTCATGCTTGGATTTTTCGTCCAAAGACTTGGAATCATGCGGGAGGTCCTGGTTTCCTGTACGTGCTAGAAGAGGATGCAAAAGGCCAACTCATCCCGTTACTAGAAATGCCATGATGATGCCTTAGCTGTAAATTGCCCGAAACTCCATCAGGAGTGCCTTATGCAAGACTTTGAAATAGGAAATAGTCCACCGTGCACTGAGGAAACCCTCCCTGAGAACACAAGGTTGCTTTCGCCTTGCATGCAATTTGCTCCTATGTGGTTTGGAATCCAGTAAACGTTGTAGTGGAAGGCTGTATTCTCTATAAGGCCTCTATCTCAAGACGTAATTGGGCCTGGAATAGGCATTCCCACTAGCCACATGGGAAGTTACAGAAGATGCTTTCAAATAATCGCAGTGGAGGCAAGTCAGCTTTGGATTCAGCTTATGTGGGTGAAAGGAAGCAGTGCAGAATGCCCCATTCAAGGACTCATTGACATCATTGCACTAGATGCTGGAACAGCTTTCAATGTGCTTTCCATGTCTGTCCTGTGTGCGTGCACTCTAAGCACCTGAGTGAAGTCTGCTGTGTGGAGCTGTTTTCGGCTGAGCAACAGATGCTCGCTTGTAGGGCCAGTCATATGCGGCCATGCTTTGCAAGACTTTCTGTGATAAATATTCCCGCGTACAACGAATTTTTCTTGCATTGTGATTTCAGTGTCTATCTTGTGTGCCTGCACTATGAGCTTCTGGCTATTAATCCTGTGTAGTGCTCGCTTTTGCTGAGCGGCAACGGGGTGCTCGCTTGCTTTGCCATTTTAGTGAAGTCTTGCTGAGGAAGGCTGGCTGTCAGAAAAATTCCCGCATACAACGAATTTACCTTGTAATTCTCAAAAGTTGCGTTTTTCTGCTACTTCCTGGATGCTTCAGAGAGGCCCAGGTAGTCTGGGTGGTATGGAAGCCGGTCTCCCATTCCACAGTCTGAGCTGTGAAACCTGAGTGAACATTTTTCAGTCCCCAAGCATCATGTAAGCAACAGGTGTGTGAAAGCTTCTCCAAAGCTTGGTTGTGATGAGGCCCCAGACCTCAGAGCTGTTGTCCTGCAGAGAAGGTATGGGACTGTCTCAGACCATGTGATTTGCTACTCAGCCATATTCAGAAAGGCAGCCAAACACTGCTGTGAAAAATAGAGCTTCTTTCATATACTTACACTCCCAGATACGAGAATACTGTGAAGAGGTCTTCTGCCCAGCCTCAGGGGAAGAGGCAAAGAAAGCTGCTTCCTGCACAGCATTTTAAGCAGGACGGATGGGCGTTCTGTTCAGCAGGTGAAAAGCAGGGAGGACCAAGAGCCTCGGTCAAGTAAGCTCCTCCTATGGCTAGTGCAGCTTAATTCAAACGTGCAATGGAAATTTTTCTGGGGTCACTGAGATCAATCTTCACTATCTAACACTTTCAGTTGCTTTCTCCAAATTCATACACCGTGGAATGCCCAAACGTACGTGTGCATTGTGTCCTCTCTGAATCCAGCTTAAGTCCGAAACATACGTGTGCTGAGAGTAGGACTTGCAACAAGTTTTAGGGAAGAGGCAGTTGGAGTCCTTCATCTGATCATCCTTTCATCAGAACAAAGCATTTCTCTGGGCCACAACTCTATCAGCCTGAACTGACCACGTGCAGCACAGCACTCTCGTGATCTACATGGAGAAACCATCCTTTGCTGTCTCTCTAAAGCTAAATGCTTAAGGGCAGCCCTAAGACCTCTGCATTCAAGCACACTGAAGAAGGCCTTTCATGCTTGGATCTTTCGTCCAAACACTTGGAATCATGCGGGAGGTCCTGGTTTCCTGTACGTGCTAGAAGAGGACGCAAAAGGCCACCTCATCACTTTACTAGCAATGCCATGATGACGCCTTAGCTGTAAAGTGTCCGAAACTACTGCAGGAGAGCCTTATGCCAGACTTTGAAATAGGAAACAGTACACCGTGCACTGAGGAGACCCTCCCTGAGAGAACACAAGGTTGCTTTCGCCTTG
Source organism: Manis pentadactyla (assembly GCF_030020395.1). Taxonomy (NCBI): domain Eukaryota; kingdom Metazoa; phylum Chordata; class Mammalia; order Pholidota; family Manidae; genus Manis; species Manis pentadactyla. Next base: position 4,552,899 of record NC_080036.1, on the reverse strand, counting down.
CATGCAATTTGCTCCTATGTGGTATGGAAACCAGTAAACGTTGTAGTGGAAGGCTGTATTCTCTATACGGCCTCTATCTCAAAGACGTAAGTGGGCCCGGAATAGGCATTTCCACTAGCCACATGGGAAGTTAGAGAAGATGCTTTCAAATAATCGCAGTGGAGGCAAGTCAGCTTTGGATTCAGCTTATGTGGGTGAAAGGAAGCAGTGCAGAACGCCCCATTCAAGGAATCATTGACATCATTGCACTAGATGCTGAAACAGCTTTCAATGTGCTTTCCGTGTCTTTCCTGTGTGCGTGCACTCTAAGCACCTGAGTGAAGTCTGCTGGGTGGAGCAGTCTTAGGCTGAGCAGCAGATGCTCGCTGGTGGGGCCAGTCATATTCAGCCTTGCTGGGGAAGACTTTCTGTGAGAAAAATTCCCGCGTACAACGAATTTTTCTTGCAGTGTGCTTTCAGAGTCTGTCTTGTGTGCCTGCACTCTTAGCGACTGGGCGATTAATCCTGTGTAGTGCTCGCTTTTGCTGAGCGGCGACGGGAGCTCGCTTGTTTTGCCATTTTAGTGAAGTCTTGCTGAGGAAGGCTGGCTATCAGAAAAAATCCTGCATACAAAGAATTTACCTTGTAATTCTCAAAAGTTGTGTTTTTCTGCTTCTTCCTGGATGCTTCAGAGAGGCCCAGGTAGTCTGGGTGGTATGGAAGCCGGTCTCCCATTCCACAGTCTGAGCTTTGAAACCTGAGTGCCCATTTTTCAGTCCCCAAGCATCATGTAAGCAACAGGTGTGTGAAAGCTTCTCCAAAGCGTGGTTGTGATGAGGCCCCAGACCTCAGAGCTCTTGTCCTGCAGAGAAGGCTCTGGGAGTGTCTCAGACCATGTGATTTGCTACTCAGCCATATTCAGAAAGGCAGCCAAACACTGCTGTGAAGAGTAGAGCTTCTTGAATATACTTATACTCCCAGATACGAGAATACTGTGAAGAGGTGTTCTGCCCAGCCTCAGGGGAAGAGGCAAAGAAAGCTGCTTTCTGCACAGCATTGGAAGCAGGACGGATGGGCGTTCTGTTCAACAGGTGAAAAGCAGGGAGAACCAGGAGCCTCGTTCAAGTAAGCTCCTCCTATGGCTAGTGCAGCTTAATTCAAACGTGCAATGGAAATTTTTCTGGGGTCACTGAGATCAATCTACACTATCTACCACTTTCAGTTGCTTTCTCCAAATTCATACACTGTGGAATGCCCTAACGTACGTGTGCATGACGTCCTCTGTGAATTCATATTATGTCTGAAACATGCATGTGCTGAAGTAGGACTTGCAACAAGTTTTAGGGAAGAGGCTGTTGGAGTCCTTCATATGATCATCCTTTCATCAGAACGACGCTTTTCTCTGGCTACAACTCTATCAGCCTGAACTGACCACATGCAGCACAGCACTCTCGTGATCTACATGGAGAAACCATCCTTTGCTGTGTTTCTAAAGCTAAATGCTTAAGGGCAGCCCTAAGACCTCTGCATTCAAGCACACTGAAGAAGGCCTTTCATGCTTGGATTTTTCGTCCAAAGACTTGGAATCATGCGGGAGGTCCTGGTTTCCTGTACGTGCTAGAAGAGGATGCAAAAGGCCAACTCATCCCGTTACTAGAAATGCCATGATGATGCCTTAGCTGTAAATTGCCCGAAACTCCATCAGGAGTGCCTTATGCAAGACTTTGAAATAGGAAATAGTCCACCGTGCACTGAGGAAACCCTCCCTGAGAACACAAGGTTGCTTTCGCCTTGCATGCAATTTGCTCCTATGTGGTTTGGAATCCAGTAAACGTTGTAGTGGAAGGCTGTATTCTCTATAAGGCCTCTATCTCAAGACGTAATTGGGCCTGGAATAGGCATTCCCACTAGCCACATGGGAAGTTACAGAAGATGCTTTCAAATAATCGCAGTGGAGGCAAGTCAGCTTTGGATTCAGCTTATGTGGGTGAAAGGAAGCAGTGCAGAATGCCCCATTCAAGGACTCATTGACATCATTGCACTAGATGCTGGAACAGCTTTCAATGTGCTTTCCATGTCTGTCCTGTGTGCGTGCACTCTAAGCACCTGAGTGAAGTCTGCTGTGTGGAGCTGTTTTCGGCTGAGCAACAGATGCTCGCTTGTAGGGCCAGTCATATGCGGCCATGCTTTGCAAGACTTTCTGTGATAAATATTCCCGCGTACAACGAATTTTTCTTGCATTGTGATTTCAGTGTCTATCTTGTGTGCCTGCACTATGAGCTTCTGGCTATTAATCCTGTGTAGTGCTCGCTTTTGCTGAGCGGCAACGGGGTGCTCGCTTGCTTTGCCATTTTAGTGAAGTCTTGCTGAGGAAGGCTGGCTGTCAGAAAAATTCCCGCATACAACGAATTTACCTTGTAATTCTCAAAAGTTGCGTTTTTCTGCTACTTCCTGGATGCTTCAGAGAGGCCCAGGTAGTCTGGGTGGTATGGAAGCCGGTCTCCCATTCCACAGTCTGAGCTGTGAAACCTGAGTGAACATTTTTCAGTCCCCAAGCATCATGTAAGCAACAGGTGTGTGAAAGCTTCTCCAAAGCTTGGTTGTGATGAGGCCCCAGACCTCAGAGCTGTTGTCCTGCAGAGAAGGTATGGGACTGTCTCAGACCATGTGATTTGCTACTCAGCCATATTCAGAAAGGCAGCCAAACACTGCTGTGAAAAATAGAGCTTCTTTCATATACTTACACTCCCAGATACGAGAATACTGTGAAGAGGTCTTCTGCCCAGCCTCAGGGGAAGAGGCAAAGAAAGCTGCTTCCTGCACAGCATTTTAAGCAGGACGGATGGGCGTTCTGTTCAGCAGGTGAAAAGCAGGGAGGACCAAGAGCCTCGGTCAAGTAAGCTCCTCCTATGGCTAGTGCAGCTTAATTCAAACGTGCAATGGAAATTTTTCTGGGGTCACTGAGATCAATCTTCACTATCTAACACTTTCAGTTGCTTTCTCCAAATTCATACACCGTGGAATGCCCAAACGTACGTGTGCATTGTGTCCTCTCTGAATCCAGCTTAAGTCCGAAACATACGTGTGCTGAGAGTAGGACTTGCAACAAGTTTTAGGGAAGAGGCAGTTGGAGTCCTTCATCTGATCATCCTTTCATCAGAACAAAGCATTTCTCTGGGCCACAACTCTATCAGCCTGAACTGACCACGTGCAGCACAGCACTCTCGTGATCTACATGGAGAAACCATCCTTTGCTGTCTCTCTAAAGCTAAATGCTTAAGGGCAGCCCTAAGACCTCTGCATTCAAGCACACTGAAGAAGGCCTTTCATGCTTGGATCTTTCGTCCAAACACTTGGAATCATGCGGGAGGTCCTGGTTTCCTGTACGTGCTAGAAGAGGACGCAAAAGGCCACCTCATCACTTTACTAGCAATGCCATGATGACGCCTTAGCTGTAAAGTGTCCGAAACTACTGCAGGAGAGCCTTATGCCAGACTTTGAAATAGGAAACAGTACACCGTGCACTGAGGAGACCCTCCCTGAGAGAACACAAGGTTGCTTTCGCCTTGCATGCAATTTGCTCCTATGTGGTATGGAAACCAGTAAACGTTGTAGTGGAAGGCTGTATTCTCTATACGGCCTCTATCTCAAAGACGTAAGTGGGCCCGGAATAGGCATTTCCACTAGCCACATGGGAAGTTAGAGAAGATGCTTTCAAATAATCGCAGTGGAGGCAAGTCAGCTTTGGATTCAGCTTATGTGGGTGAAAGGAAGCAGTGCAGAACGCCCCATTCAAGGAATCATTGACATCATTGCACTAGATGCTGAAACAGCTTTCAATGTGCTTTCCGTGTCTTTCCTGTGTGCGTGCACTCTAAGCACCTGAGTGAAGTCTGCTGGGTGGAGCAGTCTTAGGCTGAGCAGCAGATGCTCGCTGGTGGGGCCAGTCATATTCAGCCTTGCTGTGGAAGACTTTCTGTGAGAAAAATTCCCGCGTACAACGAATTTTTCTTGCAGTGTGCTTTCAGAGTCTGTCTTGTGTGCCTGCACTCTTAGCGACTGGGCGATTAATCCTGTGTAGTGCTCGCTTTTGCTGAGCGGCGACGGGAGCTCGCTTGTTTTGCCATTTTAGTGAAGTCTTGCTGAGGAAGGCTGGCTATCAGAAAAAATCCTGCATACAAAGAATTTACCTTGTAATTCTCAAAAGTTGTGTTTTTCTGCTTCTTCCTGGATGCTTCAGAGAGGCCCAGGTAGTCTGGGTGGTATGGAAGCCGGTCTCCCATTCCACAGTCTGAGCTTTGAAACCTGAGTGCCCATTTTTCAGTCCCCAAGCATCATGTAAGCAACAGGTGTGTGAAAGCTTCTCCAAAGCGTGGTTGTGATGAGGCCCCAGACCTCAGAGCTCTTGTCCTGCAGAGAAGGCTCTGGGAGTGTCTCAGACCATGTGATTTGCTACTCAGCCATATTCAGAAAGGCAGCCAAACACTGCTGTGAAGAGTAGAGCTTCTTGAATATACTTATACTCCCAGATACGAGAATACTGTGAAGAGGTGTTCTGCCCAGCCTCAGGGGAAGAGGCAAAGAAAGCTGCTTTCTGCACAGCATTGGAAGCAGGACGGATGGGCGTTCTGTTCAACAGGTGAAAAGCAGGGAGAACCAGGAGCCTCGGTCAAGTAAGCTCCTCCTATGGCTAGTGCAGCTTAATTCAAACGTGCAATGGAAATTTTTCTGGGGTCACTGAGATCAATCTACACTATCTACCACTTTCAGTTGCTTTCTCCAAATTCATACACTGTGGAATGCCCTAACGTACGTGTGCATGACGTCCTCTGTGAATTCATATTATGTCTGAAACATGCATGTGCTGAAGTAGGACTTGCAACAAGTTTTAGGGAAGAGGCTGTTGGAGTCCTTCATATGATCATCCTTTCATCAGAACGACGCTTTTCTCTGGCTACAACTCTATCAGCCTGAACTGACCACATGCAGCACAGCACTCTCGTGATCTACATGGAGAAACCATCCTTTGCTGTGTTTCTAAAGCTAAATGCTTAAGGGCAGCCCTAAGACCTCTGCATTCAAGCACACTGAAGAAGGCCTTTCATGCTTGGATTTTTCGTCCAAAGACTTGGAATCATGCGGGAGGTCCTGGTTTCCTGTACGTGCTAGAAGAGGATGCAAAAGGCCAACTCATCCCGTTACTAGAAATGCGAAGATGATGTCTTAGCTGTAAATTGCCCGAAACTCCATCAGGAGTGCCTTATGCAAGACTTTGAAATAGGAAATAGTCCACCGTGCACTGAGGAAACCCTCCCTGAGAACACAAGGTTGCTTTCGCCTTGCATGCAATTTGCTCCTATGTGGTTTGGAATCCAGTAAACGTTGTAGTGGAAGGCTGTATTCTCTATAAGGCCTCTATCTCAAGACGTAATTGGGCCTGGAATAGGCATTCCCACTAGCCACATGGGAAGTTACAGAAGATGCTTTCAAATAATCGCAGTGGAGGCAAGTCAGCTTTGGATTCAGCTTATGTGGGTGAAAGGAAGCAGTGCAGAATGCCCCATTCAAGGACTCATTGACATCATTGCACTAGATGCTGGAACAGCTTTCAATGTGCTTTCCATGTCTGTCCTGTGTGCGTGCACTCTAAGCACCTGAGTGAAGTCTGCTGTGTGGAGCTGTTTTCGGCTGAGCAACAGATGCTCGCTTGTAGGGCCAGTCATATGCGGCCATGCTTTGCAAGACTTTCTGTGATAAATATTCCCGCGTACAACGAATTTTTCTTGCATTGTGATTTCAGTGTCTATCTTGTGTGCCTGCACTATGAGCTTCTGGCTATTAATCCTGTGTAGTGCTCGCTTTTGCTGAGCGGCAACGGGGTGCTCGCTTGCTTTGCCATTTTAGTGAAGTCTTGCTGAGGAAGGCTGGCTGTCAGAAAAATTCCCGCATACAACGAATTTACCTTGTAATTCTCAAAAGTTGTGTTTTTCTGCTACTTCCTGGATGCTTCAGAGAGGCCCAGGTAGTCTGGGTGGTATGGAAGCCGGTCTCCCATTCCACAGTCTGAGCTGTGAAACCTGAGTGAACATTTTTCAGTCCCCAAGCATCATGTAAGCAACAGGTGTGTGAAAGCTTCTCCAAAGCTTGGTTGTGATGAGGCCCCAGACCTCAGAGCTGTTGTCCTGCAGAGAAGGTATGGGACTGTCTCAGACCATGTGATTTGCTACTCAGCCATATTCAGAAAGGCAGCCAAACACTGCTGTGAAAAATAGAGCTTCTTTCATATACTTACACTCCCAGATACGAGAATACTGTGAAGAGGTCTTCTGCCCAGCCTCAGGGGAAGAGGCAAAGAAAGCTGCTTCCTGCACAGCATTTTAAGCAGGACGGATGGGCGTTCTGTTCAGCAGGTGAAAAGCAGGGAGGACCAAGAGCCTCGGTCAAGTAAGCTCCTCCTATGGCTAGTGCAGCTTAATTCAAACGTGCAATGGAAATTTTTCTGGGGTCACTGAGATCAATCTTCACTATCTAACACTTTCAGTTGCTTTCTCCAAATTCATACACCGTGGAATGCCCAAACGTACGTGTGCATTGTGTCCTCTCTGAATCCAGCTTAAGTCCGAAACATACGTGTGCTGAGAGTAGGACTTGCAACAAGTTTTAGGGAAGAGGCAGTTGGAGTCCTTCATCTGATCATCCTTTCATCAGAACAAAGCATTTCTCTGGGCCACAACTCTATCAGCCTGAACTGACCACGTGCAGCACAGCACTCTCGTGATCTACATGGAGAAACCATCCTTTGCTGTCTCTCTAAAGCTAAATGCTTAAGGGCAGCCCTAAGACCTCTGCATTCAAGCACACTGAAGAAGGCCTTTCATGCTTGGATCTTTCGTCCAAACACTTGGAATCATGCGGGAGGTCCTGGTTTCCTGTACGTGCTAGAAGAGGACGCAAAAGGCCACCTCATCACTTTACTAGCAATGCCATGATGACGCCTTAGCTGTAAAGTGTCCGAAACTACTGCAGGAGAGCCTTATGCCAGACTTTGAAATAGGAAACAGTACACCGTGCACTGAGGAGACCCTCCCTGAGAGAACACAAGGTTGCTTTCGCCTTGCATGCAATTTGCTCCTATGTGGTATGGAAACCAGTAAACGTTGTAGTGGAAGGCTGTATTCTCTATACGGCCTCTATCTCAAAGACGTAAGTGGGCCCGGAATAGGCATTTCCACTAGCCACATGGGAAGTTAGAGAAGATGCTTTCAAATAATCGCAGTGGAGGCAAGTCAGCTTTGGATTCAGCTTATGTGGGTGAAAGGAAGCAGTGCAGAACGCCCCATTCAAGGAATCATTGACATCATTGCACTAGATGCTGAAACAGCTTTCAATGTGCTTTCCGTGTCTTTCCTGTGTGCGTGCACTCTAAGCACCTGAGTGAAGTCTGCTGTGTGGAGCAGTCTTAGGCTGAGCAGCAGATGCTCGCTGGTGGGGCCAGTCATATTCAGCCTTGCTGTGGAAGACTTTCTGTGAGAAAAATTCCCGCGTACAACGAATTTTTCTTGCAGTGTGCTTTCAGAGTCTGTCTTGTGTGCCTGCACTCTTAGCGACTGGGCGATTAATCCTGTGTAGTGCTCGCTTTTGCTGAGCGGCGACGGGAGCTCGCTTGTTTTGCCATTTTAGTGAAGTCTTGCTGAGGAAGGCTGGCTGTCAGAAAAATTCCCGCATACAACGAATTTACCTTGTAATTCTCAAAAGTTGCGTTTTTCTGCTACTTCCTGGATGCTTCAGAGAGGCCCAGGTAGTCTGGGTGGTATGGAAGCCGGTCTCCCATTCCACAGTCTGAGCTGTGAAACCTGAGTGAACATTTTTCAGTCCCCAAGCATCATGTAAGCAACAGGTGTGTGAAAGCTTCTCCAAAGCTTGGTTGTGATGAGGCCCCAGACCTCAGAGCTGTTGTCCTGCAGAGAAGGTATGGGACTGTCTCAGACCATGTGATTTGCTACTCAGCCATATTCAGAAAGGCAGCCAAACACTGCTGTGAAAAATAGAGCTTCTTTCATATACTTACACTCCCAGATACGAGAATACTGTGAAGAGGTCTTCTGCCCAGCCTCAGGGGAAGAGGCAAAGAAAGCTGCTTCCTGCACAGCATTTTAAGCAGGACGGATGGGCGTTCTGTTCAGCAGGTGAAAAGCAGGGAGGACCAAGAGCCTCGGTCAAGTAAGCTCCTCCTATGGCTAGTGCAGCTTAATTCAAACGTGCAATGGAAATTTTTCTGGGGTCACTGAGATCAATCTTCACTATCTAACACTTTCAGTTGCTTTCTCCAAATTCATACACCGTGGAATGCCCAAACGTACGTGTGCATTGTGTCCTCTCTGAATCCAGCTTAAGTCCGAAACATACGTGTGCTGAGAGTAGGACTTGCAACAAGTTTTAGGGAAGAGGCAGTTGGAGTCCTTCATCTGATCATCCTTTCATCAGAACAAAGCATTTCTCTGGGCCACAACTCTATCAGCCTGAACTGACCACGTGCAGCACAGCACTCTCGTGATCTACATGGAGAAACCATCCTTTGCTGTCTCTCTAAAGCTAAATGCTTAAGGGCAGCCCTAAGACCTCTGCATTCAAGCACACTGAAGAAGGCCTTTCATGCTTGGATCTTTCGTCCAAACACTTGGAATCATGCGGGAGGTCCTGGTTTCCTGTACGTGCTAGAAGAGGACGCAAAAGGCCACCTCATCACTTTACTAGCAATGCCATGATGACGCCTTAGCTGTAAAGTGTCCGAAACTACTGCAGGAGAGCCTTATGCCAGACTTTGAAATAGGAAACAGTACACCGTGCACTGAGGAGACCCTCCCTGAGAGAACACAAGGTTGCTTTCGCCTTGCATGCAATTTGCTCCTATGTGGTATGGAAACCAGTAAACGTTGTAGTGGAAGGCTGTATTCTCTATACGGCCTCTATCTCAAAGACGTAAGTGGGCCCGGAATAGGCATTTCCACTAGCCACATGGGAAGTTAGAGAAGATGCTTTCAAATAATCGCAGTGGAGGCAAGTCAGCTTTGGATTCAGCTTATGTGGGTGAAAGGAAGCAGTGCAGAACGCCCCATTCAAGGAATCATTGACATCATTGCACTAGATGCTGAAACAGCTTTCAATGTGCTTTCCGTGTCTTTCCTGTGTGCGTGCACTCTAAGCACCTGAGTGAAGTCTGCTGGGTGGAGCAGTCTTAGGCTGAGCAGCAGATGCTCGCTGGTGGGGCCAGTCATATTCAGCCTTGCTGTGGAAGACTTTCTGTGAGAAAAATTCCCGCGTACAACGAATTTTTCTTGCAGTGTGCTTTCAGAGTCTGTCTTGTGTGCCTGCACTCTTAGCGACTGGGCGATTAATCCTGTGTAGTGCTCGCTTTTGCTGAGCGGCGACGGGAGCTCGCTTGTTTTGCCATTTTAGTGAAGTCTTGCTGAGGAAGGCTGGCTATCAGAAAAAATCCTGCATACAAAGAATTTACCTTGTAATTCTCAAAAGTTGTGTTTTTCTGCTTCTTCCTGGATGCTTCAGAGAGGCCCAGGTAGTCTGGGTGGTATGGAAGCCGGTCTCCCATTCCACAGTCTGAGCTTTGAAACCTGAGTGCCCATTTTTCAGTCCCCAAGCATCATGTAAGCAACAGGTGTGTGAAAGCTTCTCCAAAGCGTGGTTGTGATGAGGCCCCAGACCTCAGAGCTCTTGTCCTGCAGAGAAGGCTCTGGGAGTGTCTCAGACCATGTGATTTGCTACTCAGCCATATTCAGAAAGGCAGCCAAACACTGCTGTGAAGAGTAGAGCTTCTTGAATATACTTATACTCCCAGATACGAGAATACTGTGAAGAGGTGTTCTGCCCAGCCTCAGGGGAAGAGGCAAAGAAAGCTGCTTTCTGCACAGCATTGGAAGCAGGACGGATGGGCGTTCTGTTCAACAGGTGAAAAGCAGGGAGAACCAGGAGCCTCGGTCAAGTAAGCTCCTCCTATGGCTAGTGCAGCTTAATTCAAACGTGCAATGGAAATTTTTCTGGGGTCACTGAGATCAATCTACACTATCTACCACTTTCAGTTGCTTTCTCCAAATTCATACACTGTGGAATGCCCTAACGTACGTGTGCATGACGTCCTCTGTGAATTCATATTATGTCTGAAACATGCATGTGCTGAAGTAGGACTTGCAACAAGTTTTAGGGAAGAGGCTGTTGGAGTCCTTCATATGATCATCCTTTCATCAGAACGACGCTTTTCTCTGGCTACAACTCTATCAGCCTGAACTGACCACATGCAGCACAGCACTCTCGTGATCTACATGGAGAAACCATCCTTTGCTGTGTTTCTAAAGCTAAATGCTTAAGGGCAGCCCTAAGACCTCTGCATTCAAGCACACTGAAGAAGGCCTTTCATGCTTGGATTTTTCGTCCAAAGACTTGGAATCATGCGGGAGGTCCTGGTTTCCTGTACGTGCTAGAAGAGGATGCAAAAGGCCAACTCATCCCGTTACTAGAAATGCGAAGATGATGTCTTAGCTGTAAATTGCCCGAAACTCCATCAGGAGTGCCTTATGCAAGACTTTGAAATAGGAAATAGTCCACCGTGCACTGAGGAAACCCTCCCTGAGAACACAAGGTTGCTTTCGCCTTGCATGCAATTTGCTCCTATGTGGTTTGGAATCCAGTAAACGTTGTAGTGGAAGGCTGTATTCTCTATAAGGCCTCTATCTCAAGACGTAATTGGGCCTGGAATAGGCATTCCCACTAGCCACATGGGAAGTTACAGAAGATGCTTTCAAATAATCGCAGTGGAGGCAAGTCAGCTTTGGATTCAGCTTATGTGGGTGAAAGGAAGCAGTGCAGAATGCCCCATTCAAGGACTCATTGACATCATTGCACTAGATGCTGGAACAGCTTTCAATGTGCTTTCCATGTCTGTCCTGTGTGCGTGCACTCTAAGCACCTGAGTGAAGTCTGCTGTGTGGAGCTGTTTTCGGCTGAGCAACAGATGCTCGCTTGTAGGGCCAGTCATATGCGGCCATGCTTTGCAAGACTTTCTGTGATAAATATTCCCGCGTACAACGAATTTTTCTTGCATTGTGATTTCAGTGTCTATCTTGTGTGCCTGCACTATGAGCTTCTGGCTATTAATCCTGTGTAGTGCTCGCTTTTGCTGAGCGGCAACGGGGTGCTCGCTTGCTTTGCCATTTTAGTGAAGTCTTGCTGAGGAAGGCTGGCTGTCAGAAAAATTCCCGCATACAACGAATTTACCTTGTAATTCTCAAAAGTTGTGTTTTTCTGCTACTTCCTGGATGCTTCAGAGAGGCCCAGGTAGTCTGGGTGGTATGGAAGCCGGTCTCCCATTCCACAGTCTGAGCTGTGAAACCTGAGTGAACATTTTTCAGTCCCCAAGCATCATGTAAGCAACAGGTGTGTGAAAGCTTCTCCAAAGCTTGGTTGTGATGAGGCCCCAGACCTCAGAGCTGTTGTCCTGCAGAGAAGGTATGGGACTGTCTCAGACCATGTGATTTGCTACTCAGCCATATTCAGAAAGGCAGCCAAACACTGCTGTGAAAAATAGAGCTTCTTTCATATACTTACACTCCCAGATACGAGAATACTGTGAAGAGGTCTTCTGCCCAGCCTCAGGGGAAGAGGCAAAGAAAGCTGCTTCCTGCACAGCATTTTAAGCAGGACGGATGGGCGTTCTGTTCAGCAGGTGAAAAGCAGGGAGGACCAAGAGCCTCGGTCAAGTAAGCTCCTCCTATGGCTAGTGCAGCTTAATTCAAACGTGCAATGGAAATTTTTCTGGGGTCACTGAGATCAATCTTCACTATCTAACACTTTCAGTTGCTTTCTCCAAATTCATACACCGTGGAATGCCCAAACGTACGTGTGCATTGTGTCCTCTCTGAATCCAGCTTAAGTCCGAAACATACGTGTGCTGAGAGTAGGACTTGCAACAAGTTTTAGGGAAGAGGCAGTTGGAGTCCTTCATCTGATCATCCTTTCATCAGAACAAAGCATTTCTCTGGGCCACAACTCTATCAGCCTGAACTGACCACGTGCAGCACAGCACTCTCGTGATCTACATGGAGAAACCATCCTTTGCTGTCTCTCTAAAGCTAAATGCTTAAGGGCAGCCCTAAGACCTCTGCATTCAAGCACACTGAAGAAGGCCTTTCATGCTTGGATCTTTCGTCCAAACACTTGGAATCATGCGGGAGGTCCTGGTTTCCTGTACGTGCTAGAAGAGGACGCAAAAGGCCACCTCATCACTTTACTAGCAATGCCATGATGACGCCTTAGCTGTAAAGTGTCCGAAACTACTGCAGGAGAGCCTTATGCCAGACTTTGAAATAGGAAACAGTACACCGTGCACTGAGGAGACCCTCCCTGAGAGAACACAAGGTTGCTTTCGCCTTGCATGCAATTTGCTCCTATGTGGTATGGAAACCAGTAAACGTTGTAGTGGAAGGCTGTATTCTCTATACGGCCTCTATCTCAAAGACGTAAGTGGGCCCGGAATAGGCATTTCCACTAGCCACATGGGAAGTTAGAGAAGATGCTTTCAAATAATCGCAGTGGAGGCAAGTCAGCTTTGGATTCAGCTTATGTGGGTGAAAGGAAGCAGTGCAGAACGCCCCATTCAAGGAATCATTGACATCATTGCACTAGATGCTGAAACAGCTTTCAATGTGCTTTCCGTGTCTTTCCTGTGTGCGTGCACTCTAAGCACCTGAGTGAAGTCTGCTGTGTGGAGCAGTCTTAGGCTGAGCAGCAGATGCTCGCTGGTGGGGCCAGTCATATTCAGCCTTGCTGTGGAAGACTTTCTGTGAGAAAAATTCCCGCGTACAACGAATTTTTCTTGCAGTGTGCTTTCAGAGTCTGTCTTGTGTGCCTGCACTCTTAGCGACTGGGCGATTAATCCTGTGTAGTGCTCGCTTTTGCTGAGCGGCGACGGGAGCTCGCTTGTTTTGCCATTTTAGTGAAGTCTTGCTGAGGAAGGCTGGCTGTCAGAAAAATTCCCGCATACAACGAATTTACCTTGTAATTCTCAAAAGTTGCGTTTTTCTGCTACTTCCTGGATGCTTCAGAGAGGCCCAGGTAGTCTGGGTGGTATGGAAGCCGGTCTCCCATTCCACAGTCTGAGCTGTGAAACCTGAGTGAACATTTTTCAGTCCCCAAGCATCATGTAAGCAACAGGTGTGTGAAAGCTTCTCCAAAGCTTGGTTGTGATGAGGCCCCAGACCTCAGAGCTGTTGTCCTGCAGAGAAGGTATGGGACTGTCTCAGACCATGTGATTTGCTACTCAGCCATATTCAGAAAGGCAGCCAAACACTGCTGTGAAAAATAGAGCTTCTTTCATATACTTACACTCCCAGATACGAGAATACTGTGAAGAGGTCTTCTGCCCAGCCTCAGGGGAAGAGGCAAAGAAAGCTGCTTCCTGCACAGCATTTTAAGCAGGACGGATGGGCGTTCTGTTCAGCAGGTGAAAAGCAGGGAGGACCAAGAGCCTCGGTCAAGTAAGCTCCTCCTATGGCTAGTGCAGCTTAATTCAAACGTGCAATGGAAATTTTTCTGGGGTCACTGAGATCAATCTTCACTATCTAACACTTTCAGTTGCTTTCTCCAAATTCATACACCGTGGAATGCCCAAACGTACGTGTGCATTGTGTCCTCTCTGAATCCAGCTTAAGTCCGAAACATACGTGTGCTGAGAGTAGGACTTGCAACAAGTTTTAGGGAAGAGGCAGTTGGAGTCCTTCATCTGATCATCCTTTCATCAGAACAAAGCATTTCTCTGGGCCACAACTCTATCAGCCTGAACTGACCACGTGCAGCACAGCACTCTCGTGATCTACATGGAGAAACCATCCTTTGCTGTCTCTCTAAAGCTAAATGCTTAAGGGCAGCCCTAAGACCTCTGCATTCAAGCACACTGAAGAAGGCCTTTCATGCTTGGATCTTTCGTCCAAACACTTGGAATCATGCGGGAGGTCCTGGTTTCCTGTACGTGCTAGAAGAGGACGCAAAAGGCCACCTCATCACTTTACTAGCAATGCCATGATGACGCCTTAGCTGTAAAGTGTCCGAAACTACTGCAGGAGAGCCTTATGCCAGACTTTGAAATAGGAAACAGTACACCGTGCACTGAGGAGACCCTCCCTGAGAGAACACAAGGTTGCTTTCGCCTTGCATGCAATTTGCTCCTATGTGGTATGGAAACCAGTAAACGTTGTAGTGGAAGGCTGTATTCTCTATACGGCCTCTATCTCAAAGACGTAAGTGGGCCCGGAATAGGCATTTCCACTAGCCACATGGGAAGTTAGAGAAGATGCTTTCAAATAATCGCAGTGGAGGCAAGTCAGCTTTGGATTCAGCTTATGTGGGTGAAAGGAAGCAGTGCAGAACGCCCCATTCAAGGAATCATTGACATCATTGCACTAGATGCTGAAACAGCTTTCAATGTGCTTTCCGTGTCTTTCCTGTGTGCGTGCACTCTAAGCACCTGAGTGAAGTCTGCTGGGTGGAGCAGTCTTAGGCTGAGCAGCAGATGCTCGCTGGTGGGGCCAGTCATATTCAGCCTTGCTGTGGAAGACTTTCTGTGAGAAAAATTCCCGCGTACAACGAATTTTTCTTGCAGTGTGCTTTCAGAGTCTGTCTTGTGTGCCTGCACTCTTAGCGACTGGGCGATTAATCCTGTGTAGTGCTCGCTTTTGCTGAGCGGCGACGGGAGCTCGCTTGTTTTGCCATTTTAGTGAAGTCTTGCTGAGGAAGGCTGGCTATCAGAAAAAATCCTGCATACAAAGAATTTACCTTGTAATTCTCAAAAGTTGTGTTTTTCTGCTTCTTCCTGGATGCTTCAGAGAGGCCCAGGTAGTCTGGGTGGTATGGAAGCCGGTCTCCCATTCCACAGTCTGAGCTTTGAAACCTGAGTGCCCATTTTTCAGTCCCCAAGCATCATGTAAGCAACAGGTGTGTGAAAGCTTCTCCAAAGCGTGGTTGTGATGAGGCCCCAGACCTCAGAGCTCTTGTCCTGCAGAGAAGGCTCTGGGAGTGTCTCAGACCATGTGATTTGCTACTCAGCCATATTCAGAAAGGCAGCCAAACACTGCTGTGAAGAGTAGAGCTTCTTGAATATACTTATACTCCCAGATACGAGAATACTGTGAAGAGGTGTTCTGCCCAGCCTCAGGGGAAGAGGCAAAGAAAGCTGCTTTCTGCACAGCATTGGAAGCAGGACGGATGGGCGTTCTGTTCAACAGGTGAAAAGCAGGGAGAACCAGGAGCCTCGGTCAAGTAAGCTCCTCCTATGGCTAGTGCAGCTTAATTCAAACGTGCAATGGAAATTTTTCTGGGGTCACTGAGATCAATCTACACTATCTACCACTTTCAGTTGCTTTCTCCAAATTCATACACTGTGGAATGCCCTAACGTACGTGTGCATGACGTCCTCTGTGAATTCATATTATGTCTGAAACATGCATGTGCTGAAGTAGGACTTGCAACAAGTTTTAGGGAAGAGGCTGTTGGAGTCCTTCATCTGATCATCCTTTCATCAGAACGACGCTTTTCTCTGGCTACAACTCTATCAGCCTGAACTGACCACATGCAGCACAGCACTCTCGTGATCTACATGGAGAAACCATCCTTTGCTGTGTTTCTAAAGCTAAATGCTTAAGGGCAGCCCTAAGACCTCTGCATTCAAGCACACTGAAGAAGGCCTTTCATGCTTGGATTTTTCGTCCAAAGACTTGGAATCATGCGGGAGGTCCTGGTTTCCTGTACGTGCTAGAAGAGGATGCAAAAGGCCAACTCATCCCGTTACTAGAAATGCGAAGATGATGTCTTAGCTGTAAATTGCCCGAAACTCCATCAGGAGTGCCTTATGCAAGACTTTGAAATAGGAAATAGTCCACCGTGCACTGAGGAAACCCTCCCTGAGAACACAAGGTTGCTTTCGCCTTGCATGCAATTTGCTCCTATGTGGTTTGGAATCCAGTAAACGTTGTAGTGGAAGGCTGTATTCTCTATAAGGCCTCTATATCAAGACGTAATTGGGCCTGGAATAGGCATTCCCACTAGCCACATGGGAAGTTACAGAAGATTGTTTGAAATAACCCCAGTGGAGGCAAGTCAGCTTTGGATTCAGCTTATGTGGGTGAAAGGAAGCAGTGCAGAATGCCCCATTCAAGGACTCATTGACATCATTGCACTAGATGCTGGAACAGCTTTCAATGTGCTTTCCATGTCTGTCCTGTGTGCGTGCACTCTAAGCACCTGAGTGAAGTCTGCTGTGTGGAGCTGTTTTCGGCTGAGCAACAGATGCTCGCTTGTAGGGCCAGTCATATGCGGCCATGCTTTGCAAGACTTTCTGTGATGAATATTCCCGCGTACAACGAATTTTTCTTGCATTGTGATTTCAGTGTCTATCTTGTGTGCCTGCACTATGAGCTTCTGGCTATTAATCCTGTGTAGTGCTCGCTTTTGCTGAGCGGCAACGGGGTGCACGCTTGCTTTGCCATTTTAGTGAAGTCTTGCTGAGGAAGGCTGGCTGTCAGAAAAATTCCCGCATACAACGAATTTACCTTGTAATTCTCAAAAGTTGCGTTTTTCTGCTACTTCCTGGATGCTTCAGAGAGGCCCAGGTAGTCCGGGTGGTATGGAAGCCGGTCTCCCATTCCACAGTCTGAGCTTTGAAACCTGAGTGCCCATTTTTCAGTCCCCAAGCATCATGTAAGCAACAGGTGTGTGAAAGCTTCTCCAAAGCGTGGTTGTGATGAGGCCCCAGACCTCAGAGCTGTTGTCCTGCATAGTAGGCTCTGGGAGTGTCTCAGACCATGTGATTTGCTACTCAGCCATATTCAGAAAGGCAGCCAAACACTGCTGTGAAAAGTAGAGCTTCTTGAATATACTTATACTCCCAGATACGAGAATACTGTGAAGAGGTGTTCTGCCCAGCCTCAGGGGAAGAGGCAAAGAAAGCTGCTTTCTGCACAGCATTGGAAGCAGGACGGATGGGCGTTCTGTTCAACAGGTGAAAAGCAGGGAGGACCAGGAGCCTCGGTCAAGTAAGCTCCTCCTATGGCTAGTGCAGCTTAATTCAAACGTGCAATGGAAATTTTTCTGGGGTCACTGAGATCAATCTACACTATCTAACACTTTCAGTTGCTTTCTCCAAATTCATACACTGTGGAATGCCCTAACGTACGTGTGCATGACGTCCTCTGTGAATTCATATTATGTCTGAAACATGCATGTGCTGAAGTAGGACTTGCAACAAGTTTTAGGGAAGAGGCTGTTGGAGTCCTTCATCTGATCATCCTTTCATCAGAACGACGCTTTTCTCTGGCTACAACTCTATCAGCCTGAACTGACCACATGCAGCACAGCACTCTCGTGATCTACATGGAGAAACCATCCTTTGCTGTGTTTCTAAAGCTAAATGCTTAAGGGCAGCCCTAAGACCTCTGCATTCAAGCACACTGGAGAAGGCCTTTCATGCTTGGATTTTTCGTCCAAAGACTTGGAATCATGCGGGAGGTCCTGGTTTCCTGTACGTGCTAGAAGAGGATGCAAAAGGCCAACTCATCCCGTTACTAGAAATGCCATGATGATGCCTTAGCTGTAAATTGCCCGAAACTCCATCAGGAGTGCCTTATGCAAGACTTTGAAATAGGAAATAGTCCACCGTGCACTGAGGAAACCCTCCCTGAGAACACAAGGTTGCTTGCGCCTTGCATGCAATTTGCTCCTATGTGGTTTGGAATCCAGTAAACGTTGTAGTGGAAGGCTGTATTCCCTATAAGGCCTCTATCTCAAGACGTAATTGGGTCTGGAATAGGCATTCCCACTAGCCACATGGGAAGTTAGAGAAGATGCTTTCAAATAATCGCAGTGGAGGCAAGTCAGCTTTGGATTCAGCTTATGTGGGTGAAAGGAAGCAGTGCAGAATGCCCCATTCAAGGACTCATTGACATCATTGCACTAGATGCTGGAACAGCTTTCAATGTGCTTTCCATGTCTGTCCTGTGTGCGTGCACTCTAAGCACCTGAGTGAAGTCTGCTGTGTGGAGCTGTTTTCGGCTGAGCAACAGATGCTCGCTTGTAGGGCCAGTCATATGCGGCCATGCTTTGCAAGACTTTCTGTGATAAATATTCCCGCGTACAACGAATTTTTCTTGCATTGTGATTTCAGTGTCTACCTTGTGTGCCTGCACTATGAGCTTCTGGCTATTAATCCTGTGTAGTGCTCGCTTTTGCTGAGCGGCAACGGGGTGCTCGCTTGCTTTGCCATTTTAGTGAAGTCTTGCTGAGGAAGGCTGGCTGTCAGAAAAATTCCCGCATACAACGAATTTACCTTGTAATTCTCAAAAGTTGCGTTTTTCTGCTACTTCCTGGATGCTTCAGAGAGGCCCAGGTAGTCTGGGTGGTATGGAAGCCGGTCTCCCATTCCACAGTCTGAGCTGTGAAACCTGAGTGAACATTTTTCAGTCCCCAAGCATCATGTAAGCAACAGGTGTGTGAAAGCTTCTCCAAAGCTTGGTTGTGATGAGGCCCCAGACCTCAGAGCTGTTGTCCTGCAGAGAAGGTATGGGACTGTCTCAGACCATGTGATTTGCTACTCAGCCATATTCAGAAAGGCAGCCAAACACTGCTGTGAAAAATAGAGCTTCTTTCATATACTTACACTCCCAGATACGAGAATACTGTGAAGAGGTCTTCTGCCCAGCCTCAGGGGAAGAGGCAAAGAAAGCTGCTTCCTGCACAGCATTTTAAGCAGGACGGATGGGCGTTCTGTTCAGCAGGTGAAAAGCAGGGAGGACCAAGAGCCTCGGTCAAGTAAGCTCCTCCTATGGCTAGTGCAGCTTAATTCAAACGTGCAATGGAAATTTTTCTGGGGTCACTGAGATCAATCTTCACTATCTAACACTTTCAGTTGCTTTCTCCAAATTCATACACCGTGGAATGCCCAAACGTACGTGTGCATTGTGTCCTCTCTGAATCCAGCTTAAGTCCGAAACATACGTGTGCTGAGAGTAGGACTTGCAACAAGTTTTAGGGAAGAGGCAGTTGGAGTCCTTCATCTGATCATCCTTTCATCAGAACAAAGCATTTCTCTGGGCCACAACTCTATCAGCCTGAACTGACCACGTGCAGCACAGCACTCTCGTGATCTACATGGAGAAACCATCTTTTGCTGTCTCTCTAAAGCTAAATGCTTAAGGGCAGCCCTAAGACCTCTGCATTCAAGCACACTGAAGAAGGCCTTTCATGCTTGGATCTTTCGTCCAAACACTTGGAATCATGCGGGAGGTCCTGGTTTCCTGTACGTGCTAGAAGAGGACGCAAAAGGCCACCTCATCACTTTACTAGCAATGCCATGATGACGCCTTAGCTGTAAAGTGTCCGAAACTACTGCAGGAGAGCCTTATGCCAGACTTTGAAATAGGAAACAGTACACCGTGCACTGAGGAGACCCTCCCTGAGAGAACACAAGGTTGCTTTCGCCTTGCATGCAATTTGCTCCTATGTGGTATGGAAACCAGTAAACGTTGTAGTGGAAGGCTGTATTCTCTATACGGCCTCTATCTCAAAGACGTAAGTGGGCCCGGAATAGGCATTTCCACTAGCCACATGGGAAGTTAGAGAAGATGCTTTCAAATAATCGCAGTGGAGGCAAGTCAGCTTTGGATTCAGCTTATGTGGGTGAAAGGAAGCAGTGCAGAACGCCCCATTCAAGGAATCATTGACATCATTGCACTAGATGCTGAAACAGCTTTCAATGTGCTTTCCGTGTCTTTCCTGTGTGCGTGCACTCTAAGCACCTGAGTGAAGTCTGCTGGGTGGAGCAGTCTTAGGCTGAGCAGCAGATGCTCGCTGGTGGGGCCAGTCATATTCAGCCTTGCTGGGGAAGACTTTCTGTGAGAAAAATTCCCGCGTACAACGAATTTTTCTTGCAGTGTGCTTTCAGAGTCTGTCTTGTGTGCCTGCACTCTTAGCGACTGGGCGATTAATCCTGTGTAGTGCTCGCTTTTGCTGAGCGACGACGGGAGCTCGCTTGTTTTGCCATTTTAGTGAAGTCTTGCTGAGGAAGGCTGGCTATCAGAAAAAATCCCGCATACAAAGAATTTACCTTGTAATTCTCAAAAGTTGTGTTTTTCTGCTTCTTCCTGGATACTTCAGAGAGGCCCAGGTAGTCTCGGTGGTATGGAAGCCGGTCTCCCATTCCACAGTCTGAGCTTTGAAACCTGAGTGCCCATTTTTCAGTCCCCAAGCATCATGTAAGCAACAGTTGTGTGAAAGCTTCTCCAAAGCGTGGTTGTGATGAGGCCCCAGACCTCAGAGCTGTTGTCCTGCAGAGAAGGCTCTGGGAGTGTCTCAGACCATGTGATATGCTACTCAGCCATATTCAGAAAGGCAGCCAAACACTGCTGTGAAAAGTAGAGCTTCTTGAATATACTTATACTCCCAGATACGAGAATACTGTGAAGAGGTGTTCTGCCCAGCCTCAGGGGAAGAGGCAAAGAAAGCTGCTTTCTGCACAGCATTGGAAGCAGGACGGATGGGCGTTCTGTTCAACAGGTGAAAAGCAGGGAGAACCAGGAGCCTCGTTCAAGTAAGCTCCTCCTATGGCTAGTGCAGCTTAATTCAAACGTGCAATGGAAATTTTTCTGGGGTCACTGAGATCAATCTACACTATCTAACACTTTCAGTTGCTTTCTCCAAATTCATACACTGTGGAATGCCCTAACGTACGTGTGCATGACGTCCTCTGTGAATTCATATTATGTCTGAAACATGCATGTGCTGAAGTAGGACTTGCAACAAGTTTTAGGGAAGAGGCTGTTGGAGTCCTTCATCTGATCATCCTTTCATCAGAACGACGCTTTTCTCTGGCTACAACTCTATCAGCCTGAACTGACCACATGCAGCACAGCACTCTCGTGATCTACATGGAGAAACCATCCTTTGCTGTGTTTCTAAAGCTAAATGCTTAAGGGCAGCCCTAAGACCTCTGCATTCAAGCACACTGAAGAAGGCCTTTCATGCTTGGATTTTTCGTCCAAAGACTTGGAATCATGCGGGAGGTCCTGGTTTCCTGTACGTGCTAGAAGAGGATGCAAAAGGCCAACTCATCCCGTTACTAGAAATGCCATGATGATGCCTTAGCTGTAAATTGCCCGAAACTCCATCAGGAGTGCCTTATGCAAGACTTTGAAATAGGAAATAGTCCACCGTGCACTGAGGAAACCCTCCCTGAGAACACAAGGTTGCTTTCGCCTTGCATGCAATTTGCTCCTATGTGGTTTGGAATCCAGTAAACGTTGTAGTGGAAGGCTGTATTCTCTATAAGGCCTCTATCTCAAGACGTAATTGGGCCTGGAATAGGCATTCCCACTAGCCACATGGGAAGTTACAGAAGATGCTTTCAAATAATCGCAGTGGAGGCAAGTCAGCTTTGGATTCAGCTTATGTGGGTGAAAGGAAGCAGTGCAGAATGCCCCATTCAAGGACTCATTGACATCATTGCACTAGATGCTGGAACAGCTTTCAATGTGCTTTCCATGTCTGTCCTGTGTGCGTGCACTCTAAGCACCTGAGTGAAGTCTGCTGTGTGGAGCTGTTTTCGGCTGAGCAACAGATGCTCGCTTGTAGGGCCAGTCATATGCGGCCATGCTTTGCAAGACTTTCTGTGATAAATATTCCCGCGTACAACGAATTTTTCTTGCATTGTGATTTCAGTGTCTATCTTGTGTGCCTGCACTATGAGCTTCTGGCTATTAATCCTGTGTAGTGCTCGCTTTTGCTGAGCGGCAACGGGGTGCTCGCTTGCTTTGCCATTTTAGTGAAGTCTTGCTGAGGAAGGCTGGCTGTCAGAAAAATTCCCGCATACAACGAATTTACCTTGTAATTCTCAAAAGTTGCGTTTTTCTGCTACTTCCTGGATGCTTCAGAGAGGCCCAGGTAGTCTGGGTGGTATGGAAGCCGGTCTCCCATTCCACAGTCTGAGCTGTGAAACCTGAGTGAACATTTTTCAGTCCCCAAGCATCATGTAAGCAACAGGTGTGTGAAAGCTTCTCCAAAGCTTGGTTGTGATGAGGCCCCAGACCTCAGAGCTGTTGTCCTGCAGAGAAGGTATGGGACTGTCTCAGACCATGTGATTTGCTACTCAGCCATATTCAGAAAGGCAGCCAAACACTGCTGTGAAAAATAGAGCTTCTTTCATATACTTACACTCCCAGATACGAGAATACTGTGAAGAGGTCTTCTGCCCAGCCTCAGGGGAAGAGGCAAAGAAAGCTGCTTCCTGCACAGCATTTTAAGCAGGACGGATGGGCGTTCTGTTCAGCAGGTGAAAAGCAGGGAGGACCAAGAGCCTCGGTCAAGTAAGCTCCTCCTATGGCTAGTGCAGCTTAATTCAAACGTGCAATGGAAATTTTTCTGGGGTCACTGAGATCAATCTTCACTATCTAACACTTTCAGTTGCTTTCTCCAAATTCATACACCGTGGAATGCCCAAACGTACGTGTGCATTGTGTCCTCTCTGAATCCAGCTTAAGTCCGAAACATACGTGTGCTGAGAGTAGGACTTGCAACAAGTTTTAGGGAAGAGGCAGTTGGAGTCCTTCATCTGATCATCCTTTCATCAGAACAAAGCATTTCTCTGGGCCACAACTCTATCAGCCTGAACTGACCACGTGCAGCACAGCACTCTCGTGATCTACATGGAGAAACCATCTTTTGCTGTCTCTCTAAAGCTAAATGCTTAAGGGCAGCCCTAAGACCTCTGCATTCAAGCACACTGAAGAAGGCCTTTCATGCTTGGATCTTTCGTCCAAACACTTGGAATCATGCGGGAGGTCCTGGTTTCCTGTACGTGCTAGAAGAGGACGCAAAAGGCCACCTCATCACTTTACTAGCAATGCCATGATGACGCCTTAGCTGTAAAGTGTCCGAAACTACTGCAGGAGAGCCTTATGCCAGACTTTGAAATAGGAAACAGTACACCGTGCACTGAGGAGACCCTCCCTGAGAGAACACAAGGTTGCTTTCGCCTTGCATGCAATTTGCTCCTATGTGGTATGGAAACCAGTAAACGTTGTAGTGGAAGGCTGTATTCTCTATACGGCCTCTATCTCAAAGACGTAAGTGGGCCCGGAATAGGCATTTCCACTAGCCACATGGGAAGTTAGAGAAGATGCTTTCAAATAATCGCAGTGGAGGCAAGTCAGCTTTGGATTCAGCTTATGTGGGTGAAAGGAAGCAGTGCAGAACGCCCCATTCAAGGAATCATTGACATCATTGCACTAGATGCTGAAACAGCTTTCAATGTGCTTTCCGTGTCTTTCCTGTGTGCGTGCACTCTAAGCACCTGAGTGAAGTCTGCTGGGTGGAGCAGTCTTAGGCTGAGCAGCAGATGCTCGCTGGTGGGGCCAGTCATATTCAGCCTTGCTGGGGAAGACTTTCTGTGAGAAAAATTCCCGCGTACAACGAATTTTTCTTGCAGTGTGCTTTCAGAGTCTGTCTTGTGTGCCTGCACTCTTAGCGACTGGGCGATTAATCCTGTGTAGTGCTCGCTTTTGCTGAGCGGCGACGGGAGCTCGCTTGTTTTGCCATTTTAGTGAAGTCTTGCTGAGGAAGGCTGGCTATCAGAAAAAATCCCGCATACAAAGAATTTACCTTGTAATTCTCAAAAGTTGTGTTTTTCTGCTTCTTCCTGGATACTTCAGAGAGGCCCAGGTAGTCTCGGTGGTATGGAAGCCGGTCTCCCATTCCACAGTCTGAGCTTTGAAACCTGAGTGCCCATTTTTCAGTCCCCAAGCATCATGTAAGCAACAGTTGTGTGAAAGCTTCTCCAAAGCGTGGTTGTGATGAGGCCCCAGACCTCAGAGCTGTTGTCCTGCAGAGAAGGCTCTGGGAGTGTCTCAGACCATGTGATATGCTACTCAGCCATATTCAGAAAGGCAGCCAAACACTGCTGTGAAAAGTAGAGCTTCTTGAATATACTTATACTCCCAGATACGAGAATACTGTGAAGAGGTGTTCTGCCCAGCCTCAGGGGAAGAGGCAAAGAAAGCTGCTTTCTGCACAGCATTGGAAGCAGGACGGATGGGCGTTCTGTTCAACAGGTGAAAAGCAGGGAGAACCAGGAGCCTCGTTCAAGTAAGCTCCTCCTATGGCTAGTGCAGCTTAATTCAAACGTGCAATGGAAATTTTTCTGGGGTCACTGAGATCAATCTACACTATCTACCACTTTCAGTTGCTTTCTCCCAATTCATACACTGTGGAATGCCCTAACGTACGTGTGCATGACGTCCTCTGTGAATTCATATTATGTCTGAAACATGCATGTGCTGAAGTAGGACTTGCAACAAGTTTTAGGGAAGAGGCTGTTGGAGTCCTTCATCTGATCATCCTTTCATCAGAACGACGCTTTTCTCTGGCTACAACTCTATCAGCCTGAACTGACCACATGCAGCACAGCACTCTCGTGATCTACATGGAGAAACCATCCTTTGCTGTGTTTCTAAAGCTAAATGCTTAAGGGCAGCCCTAAGACCTCTGCATTCAAGCACACTGAAGAAGGCCTTTCATGCTTGGATTTTTCGTCCAAAGACTTGGAATCATGCGGGAGGTCCTGGTTTCCTGTACGTGCTAGAAGAGGATGCAAAAGGCCAACTCATCCCGTTACTAGAAATGCGAAGATGATGTCTTAGCTGTAAATTGCCCGAAACTCCATCAGGAGTGCCTTATGCAAGACTTTGAAATAGGAAATAGTCCACCGTGCACTGAGGAAACCCTCCCTGAGAACACAAGGTTGCTTTCGCCTTGCATGCAATTTGCTCCTATGTGGTTTGGAATCCAGTAAACGTTGTAGTGGAAGGCTGTATTCTCTATAAGGCCTCTATCTCAAGACGTAATTGGGCCTGGAATAGGCATTCCCACTAGCCACATGGGAAGTTACAGAAGATGCTTTCAAATAATCGCAGTGGAGGCAAGTCAGCTTTGGATTCAGCTTATGTGGGTGAAAGGAAGCAGTGCAGAATGCCCCATTCAAGGACTCATTGACATCATTGCACTAGATGCTGGAACAGCTTTCAATGTGCTTTCCATGTCTGTCCTGTGTGCGTGCACTCTAAGCACCTGAGTGAAGTCTGCTGTGTGGAGCTGTTTTCGGCTGAGCAACAGATGCTCGCTTGTAGGGCCAGTCATATGCGGCCATGCTTTGCAAGACTTTCTGTGATAAATATTCCCGCGTACAACGAATTTTTCTTGCATTGTGATTTCAGTGTCTATCTTGTGTGCCTGCACTATGAGCTTCTGGCTATTAATCCTGTGTAGTGCTCGCTTTTGCTGAGCGGCAACGGGGTGCTCGCTTGCTTTGCCATTTTAGTGAAGTCTTGCTGAGGAAGGCTGGCTGTCAGAAAAATTCCCGCATACAACGAATTTACCTTGTAATTCTCAAAAGTTGCGTTTTTCTGCTACTTCCTGGATGCTTCAGAGAGGCCCAGGTAGTCTGGGTGGTATGGAAGCCGGTCTCCCATTCCACAGTCTGAGCTGTGAAACCTGAGTGAACATTTTTCAGTCCCCAAGCATCATGTAAGCAACAGGTGTGTGAAAGCTTCTCCAAAGCTTGGTTGTGATGAGGCCCCAGACCTCAGAGCTGTTGTCCTGCAGAGAAGGTATGGGACTGTCTCAGACCATGTGATTTGCTACTCAGCCATATTCAGAAAGGCAGCCAAACACTGCTGTGAAAAATAGAGCTTCTTTCATATACTTACACTCCCAGATACGAGAATACTGTGAAGAGGTCTTCTGCCCAGCCTCAGGGGAAGAGGCAAAGAAAGCTGCTTCCTGCACAGCATTTTAAGCAGGACGGATGGGCGTTCTGTTCAGCAGGTGAAAAGCAGGGAGGACCAAGAGCCTCGGTCAAGTAAGCTCCTCCTATGGCTAGTGCAGCTTAATTCAAACGTGCAATGGAAATTTTTCTGGGGTCACTGAGATCAATCTTCACTATCTAACACTTTCAGTTGCTTTCTCCAAATTCATACACCGTGGAATGCCCAAACGTACGTGTGCATTGTGTCCTCTCTGAATCCAGCTTAAGTCCGAAACATACGTGTGCTGAGAGTAGGACTTGCAACAAGTTTTAGGGAAGAGGCAGTTGGAGTCCTTCATCTGATCATCCTTTCATCAGAACAAAGCATTTCTCTGGGCCACAACTCTATCAGCCTGAACTGACCACGTGCAGCACAGCACTCTCGTGATCTACATGGAGAAACCATCCTTTGCTGTCTCTCTAAAGCTAAATGCTTAAGGGCAGCCCTAAGACCTCTGCATTCAAGCACACTGAAGAAGGCCTTTCATGCTTGGATCTTTCGTCCAAACACTTGGAATCATGCGGGAGGTCCTGGTTTCCTGTACGTGCTAGAAGAGGACGCAAAAGGCCACCTCATCACTTTACTAGCAATGCCATGATGACGCCTTAGCTGTAAAGTGTCCGAAACTACTGCAGGAGAGCCTTATGCCAGACTTTGAAATAGGAAACAGTACACCGTGCACTGAGGAGACCCTCCCTGAGAGAACACAAGGTTGCTTTCGCCTTGCATGCAATTTGCTCCTATGTGGTATGGAAACCAGTAAACGTTGTAGTGGAAGGCTGTATTCTCTATACGGCCTCTATCTCAAAGACGTAAGTGGGCCCGGAATAGGCATTTCCACTAGCCACATGGGAAGTTAGAGAAGATGCTTTCAAATAATCGCAGTGGAGGCAAGTCAGCTTTGGATTCAGCTTATGTGGGTGAAAGGAAGCAGTGCAGAACGCCCCATTCAAGGAATCATTGACATCATTGCACTAGATGCTGAAACAGCTTTCAATGTGCTTTCCGTGTCTTTCCTGTGTGCGTGCACTCTAAGCACCTGAGTGAAGTCTGCTGGGTGGAGCAGTCTTAGGCTGAGCAGCAGATGCTCGCTGGTGGGGCCAGTCATATTCAGCCTTGCTGTGGAAGACTTTCTGTGAGAAAAATTCCCGCGTACAACGAATTTTTCTTGCAGTGTGCTTTCAGAGTCTGTCTTGTGTGCCTGCACTCTTAGCGACTGGGCGATTAATCCTGTGTAGTGCTCGCTTTTGCTGAGCGGCGACGGGAGCTCGCTTGTTTTGCCATTTTAGTGAAGTCTTGCTGAGGAAGGCTGGCTATCAGAAAAAATCCTGCATACAAAGAATTTACCTTGTAATTCTCAAAAGTTGTGTTTTTCTGCTTCTTCCTGGATGCTTCAGAGAGGCCCAGGTAGTCTGGGTGGTATGGAAGCCGGTCTCCCATTCCACAGTCTGAGCTTTGAAACCTGAGTGCCCATTTTTCAGTCCCCAAGCATCATGTAAGCAACAGGTGTGTGAAAGCTTCTCCAAAGCGTGGTTGTGATGAGGCCCCAGACCTCAGAGCTCTTGTCCTGCAGAGAAGGCTCTGGGAGTGTCTCAGACCATGTGATTTGCTACTCAGCCATATTCAGAAAGGCAGCCAAACACTGCTGTGAAGAGTAGAGCTTCTTGAATATACTTATACTCCCAGATACGAGAATACTGTGAAGAGGTGTTCTGCCCAGCCTCAGGGGAAGAGGCAAAGAAAGCTGCTTTCTGCACAGCATTGGAAGCAGGACGGATGGGCGTTCTGTTCAACAGGTGAAAAGCAGGGAGAACCAGGAGCCTCGGTCAAGTAAGCTCCTCCTATGGCTAGTGCAGCTTAATTCAAACGTGCAATGGAAATTTTTCTGGGGTCACTGAGATCAATCTACACTATCTACCACTTTCAGTTGCTTTCTCCAAATTCATACACTGTGGAATGCCCTAACGTACGTGTGCATGACGTCCTCTGTGAATTCATATTATGTCTGAAACATGCATGTGCTGAAGTAGGACTTGCAACAAGTTTTAGGGAAGAGGCTGTTGGAGTCCTTCATATGATCATCCTTTCATCAGAACGACGCTTTTCTCTGGCTACAACTCTATCAGCCTGAACTGACCACATGCAGCACAGCACTCTCGTGATCTACATGGAGAAACCATCCTTTGCTGTGTTTCTAAAGCTAAATGCTTAAGGGCAGCCCTAAGACCTCTGCATTCAAGCACACTGAAGAAGGCCTTTCATGCTTGGATTTTTCGTCCAAAGACTTGGAATCATGCGGGAGGTCCTGGTTTCCTGTACGTGCTAGAAGAGGATGCAAAAGGCCAACTCATCCCGTTACTAGAAATGCGAAGATGATGTCTTAGCTGTAAATTGCCCGAAACTCCATCAGGAGTGCCTTATGCAAGACTTTGAAATAGGAAATAGTCCACCGTGCACTGAGGAAACCCTCCCTGAGAACACAAGGTTGCTTTCGCCTTGCATGCAATTTGCTCCTATGTGGTTTGGAATCCAGTAAACGTTGTAGTGGAAGGCTGTATTCTCTATAAGGCCTCTATCTCAAGACGTAATTGGGCCTGGAATAGGCATTCCCACTAGCCACATGGGAAGTTACAGAAGATGCTTTCAAATAATCGCAGTGGAGGCAAGTCAGCTTTGGATTCAGCTTATGTGGGTGAAAGGAAGCAGTGCAGAATGCCCCATTCAAGGACTCATTGACATCATTGCACTAGATGCTGGAACAGCTTTCAATGTGCTTTCCATGTCTGTCCTGTGTGCGTGCACTCTAAGCACCTGAGTGAAGTCTGCTGTGTGGAGCTGTTTTCGGCTGAGCAACAGATGCTCGCTTGTAGGGCCAGTCATATGCGGCCATGCTTTGCAAGACTTTCTGTGATAAATATTCCCGCGTACAACGAATTTTTCTTGCATTGTGATTTCAGTGTCTATCTTGTGTGCCTGCACTATGAGCTTCTGGCTATTAATCCTGTGTAGTGCTCGCTTTTGCTGAGCGGCAACGGGGTGCTCGCTTGCTTTGCCATTTTAGTGAAGTCTTGCTGAGGAAGGCTGGCTGTCAGAAAAATTCCCGCATACAACGAATTTACCTTGTAATTCTCAAAAGTTGCGTTTTTCTGCTACTTCCTGGATGCTTCAGAGAGGCCCAGGTAGTCTGGGTGGTATGGAAGCCGGTCTCCCATTCCACAGTCTGAGCTGTGAAACCTGAGTGAACATTTTTCAGTCCCCAAGCATCATGTAAGCAACAGGTGTGTGAAAGCTTCTCCAAAGCTTGGTTGTGATGAGGCCCCAGACCTCAGAGCTGTTGTCCTGCAGAGAAGGTATGGGACTGTCTCAGACCATGTGATTTGCTACTCAGCCATATTCAGAAAGGCAGCCAAACACTGCTGTGAAAAATAGAGCTTCTTTCATATACTTACACTCCCAGATACGAGAATACTGTGAAGAGGTCTTCTGCCCAGCCTCAGGGGAAGAGGCAAAGAAAGCTGCTTCCTGCACAGCATTTTAAGCAGGACGGATGGGCGTTCTGTTCAGCAGGTGAAAAGCAGGGAGGACCAAGAGCCTCGGTCAAGTAAGCTCCTCCTATGGCTAGTGCAGCTTAATTCAAACGTGCAATGGAAATTTTTCTGGGGTCACTGAGATCAATCTTCACTATCTAACACTTTCAGTTGCTTTCTCCAAATTCATACACCGTGGAATGCCCAAACGTACGTGTGCATTGTGTCCTCTCTGAATCCAGCTTAAGTCCGAAACATACGTGTGCTGAGAGTAGGACTTGCAACAAGTTTTAGGGAAGAGGCAGTTGGAGTCCTTCATCTGATCATCCTTTCATCAGAACAAAGCATTTCTCTGGGCCACAACTCTATCAGCCTGAACTGACCACGTGCAGCACAGCACTCTCGTGATCTACATGGAGAAACCATCCTTTGCTGTCTCTCTAAAGCTAAATGCTTAAGGGCAGCCCTAAGACCTCTGCATTCAAGCACACTGAAGAAGGCCTTTCATGCTTGGATCTTTCGTCCAAACACTTGGAATCATGCGGGAGGTCCTGGTTTCCTGTACGTGCTAGAAGAGGACGCAAAAGGCCACCTCATCACTTTACTAGCAATGCCATGATGACGCCTTAGCTGTAAAGTGTCCGAAACTACTGCAGGAGAGCCTTATGCCAGACTTTGAAATAGGAAACAGTACACCGTGCACTGAGGAGACCCTCCCTGAGAGAACACAAGGTTGCTTTCGCCTTGCATGCAATTTGCTCCTATGTGGTATGGAAACCAGTAAACGTTGTAGTGGAAGGCTGTATTCTCTATACGGCCTCTATCTCAAAGACGTAAGTGGGCCCGGAATAGGCATTTCCACTAGCCACATGGGAAGTTAGAGAAGATGCTTTCAAATAATCGCAGTGGAGGCAAGTCAGCTTTGGATTCAGCTTATGTGGGTGAAAGGAAGCAGTGCAGAACGCCCCATTCAAGGAATCATTGACATCATTGCACTAGATGCTGAAACAGCTTTCAATGTGCTTTCCGTGTCTTTCCTGTGTGCGTGCACTCTAAGCACCTGAGTGAAGTCTGCTGGGTGGAGCAGTCTTAGGCTGAGCAGCAGATGCTCGCTGGTGGGGCCAGTCATATTCAGCCTTGCTGTGGAAGACTTTCTGTGAGAAAAATTCCCGCGTACAACGAATTTTTCTTGCAGTGTGCTTTCAGAGTCTGTCTTGTGTGCCTGCACTCTTAGCGACTGGGCGATTAATCCTGTGTAGTGCTCGCTTTTGCTGAGCGGCGACGGGAGCTCGCTTGTTTTGCCATTTTAGTGAAGTCTTGCTGAGGAAGGCTGGCTATCAGAAAAAATCCTGCATACAAAGAATTTACCTTGTAATTCTCAAAAGTTGTGTTTTTCTGCTTCTTCCTGGATGCTTCAGAGAGGCCCAGGTAGTCTGGGTGGTATGGAAGCCGGTCTCCCATTCCACAGTCTGAGCTTTGAAACCTGAGTGCCCATTTTTCAGTCCCCAAGCATCATGTAAGCAACAGGTGTGTGAAAGCTTCTCCAAAGCGTGGTTGTGATGAGGCCCCAGACCTCAGAGCTCTTGTCCTGCAGAGAAGGCTCTGGGAGTGTCTCAGACCATGTGATTTGCTACTCAGCCATATTCAGAAAGGCAGCCAAACACTGCTGTGAAGAGTAGAGCTTCTTGAATATACTTATACTCCCAGATACGAGAATACTGTGAAGAGGTGTTCTGCCCAGCCTCAGGGGAAGAGGCAAAGAAAGCTGCTTTCGGCACAGCATTGGAAGCAGGACGGATGGGCGTTCTGTTCAACAGGTGAAAAGCAGGGAGAACCAGGAGCCTCGGTCAAGTAAGCTCCTCCTATGGCTAGTGCAGCTTAATTCAAACGTGCAATGGAAATTTTTCTGGGGTCACTGAGATCAATCTACACTATCTACCACTTTCAGTTGCTTTCTCCAAATTCATACACTGTGGAATGCCCTAACGTACGTGTGCATGACGTCCTCTGTGAATTCATATTATGTCTGAAACATGCATGTGCTGAAGTAGGACTTGCAACAAGTTTTAGGGAAGAGGCTGTTGGAGTCCTTCATCTGATCATCCTTTCATCAGAACGACGCTTTTCTCTGGCTACAACTCTATCAGCCTGAACTGACCACATGCAGCACAGCACTCTCGTGATCTACATGGAGAAACCATCCTTTGCTGTGTTTCTAAAGCTAAATGCTTAAGGGCAGCCCTAAGACCTCTGCATTCAAGCACACTGAAGAAGGCCTTTCATGCTTGGATTTTTCGTCCAAAGACTTGGAATCATGCGGGAGGTCCTGGTTTCCTGTACGTGCTAGAAGAGGATGCAAAAGGCCAACTCATCCCGTTACTAGAAATGCGAAGATGATGTCTTAGCTGTAAATTGCCCGAAACTCCATCAGGAGTGCCTTATGCAAGACTTTGAAATAGGAAATAGTCCACCGTGCACTGAGGAAACCCTCCCTGAGAACACAAGGTTGCTTTCGCCTTGCATGCAATTTGCTCCTATGTGGTTTGGAATCCAGTAAACGTTGTAGTGGAAGGCTGTATTCTCTATAAGGCCTCTATATCAAGACGTAATTGGGCCTGGAATAGGCATTCCCACTAGCCACATGGGAAGTTACAGAAGATGCTTTGAAATAACCCCAGTGGAGGCAAGTCAGCTTTGGATTCAGCTTATGTGGGTGAAAGGAAGCAGTGCAGAATGCCCCATTCAAGGACTCATTGACATCATTGCACTAGATGCTGGAACAGCTTTCAATGTGCTTTCCATGTCTGTCCTGTGTGCGTGCACTCTAAGCACCTGAGTGAAGTCTGCTGTGTGGAGCTGTTTTCGGCTGAGCAACAGATGCTCGCTTGTAGGGCCAGTCATATGCGGCCATGCTTTGCAAGACTTTCTGTGATAAATATTCCCGCGTACAACGAATTTTTCTTGCATTGTGATTTCAGTGTCTATCTTGTGTGCCTGCACTATGAGCTTCTGGCTATTAATCCTGTGTAGTGCTCGCTTTTGCTGAGCGGCAACGGGGTGCTCGCTTGCTTTGCCATTTTAGTGAAGTCTTGCTGAGGAAGGCTGGCTGTCAGAAAAATTCCCGCATACAACGAATTTACCTTGTAATTCTCAAAAGTTGCGTTTTTCTGCTACTTCCTGGATGCTTCAGAGAGGCCCAGGTAGTCTGGGTGGTATGGAAGCCGGTCTCCCATTCCACAGTCTGAGCTGTGAAACCTGAGTGAACATTTTTCAGTCCCCAAGCATCATGTAAGCAACAGGTGTGTGAAAGATCCTCCAAAGCGTGGTTGTGATGAGGCCCCAGACCTCAGAGCTCTTGTCCTGCAGAGAAGGTATGGGACTGTCTCAGACCATGTGAATTGCTACTCAGCCATATTCAGAAAGGCAGCCAAACACTGCTGTGAAAAATAGAGCTTCTTTCATATACTTACACTCCCAGATACGAGAATACTGTGAAGAGGTCTTCTGCCCAGCCTCAGGGGAAGAGGCAAAGAAAGCTGCTTCCTGCACAGCATTTTAAGCAGGACGGATGGGCGTTCTGTACAGCAGGTGAAAAGCAGGGAGGACCAAGAGCCTCGGTCAAGTAAGCTCCTCCTATGGCTAGTGAAGCTTAATTCAAACGTGCAATGGAAATTTTTCTGGGGTCACTGAGATCAATCTTCACTATCTAACACTTTCAGTTGCTTTCTCCAAATTCATACACCGTGGAATGCCCAAACGTACGTGTGCATTGTGTCCTCTCTGAATCCAGCTTAAGTCCGAAACATACGTGTGCTGAGAGTATTACTTGCAACAAGTTTTAGGGAAGAGGCAGTTGGAGTCCTTCATCTGATCATCCTTTCATCAGAACAAAGCATTTCTCTGGGCCACAACTCTATCAGCCTGAACTGACCACGTGCAGCACAGCACTCTCGTGATCTACATGGAGAAACCATCCTTTGCTGTCTCTCTAAAGCTAAATGCTTAAGGGCAGCCCTAAGACCTCTGCATTCAAGCACACTGAAGAAGGCCTTTCATGCTTGGATCTTTCGTCCAAACACTTGGAATCATGCGGGTGGTCCTGGTTTCCTGTAGGTGCTAGAAGAGGATGCAAAAGGCCACCTCATCACTTACTAGCAATGCCATGATGACGCCTTAGCTGTAAAGTGTCCGAAACTACTGCAGGAGAGCCTTATGCCAGACTTTGAAATAGGAAACAGTACACCGTGCACTGAGGAGACCCTCCCTGAGAGAACACAAGGTTGCTTTCGCCTTGCATGCAATTTGCTCCTATGTGGTATGGAAACCAGTAAACGTTGTAGTGGAAGGCTGTATTCTCTATACGGCCTCTATCTCAAAGACGTAAGTGGGCCCGGAATAGGCATTTCCACTAGCCACATGGGAAGTTAGAGAAGATGCTTTCAAATAATCGCAGTGGAGGCAAGTCAGCTTTGGATTCAGCTTATGTGGGTGAAAGGAAGCAGTGCAGAACGCCCCATTCAAGGAATCATTGACATCATTGCACTAGATGCTGAAACAGCTTTCAATGTGCTTTCCGTGTCTTTCCTGTGTGCGTGCACTCTAAGCACCTGAGTGAAGTCTGCTGGGTGGAGCAGTCTTAGGCTGAGCAGCAGATGCTCGCTGGTGGGGCCAGTCATATTCAGCCTTGCTGTGGAAGACTTTCTGTGAGAAAAATTCCCGCGTACAACGAATTTTTCTTGCAGTGTGCTTTCAGAGTCTGTCTTGTGTGCCTGCACTCTTAGCGACTGGGCGATTAATCCTGTGTAGTGCTCGCTTTTGCTGAGCGGCGACGGGAGCTCGCTTGTTTTGCCATTTTAGTGAAGTCTTGCTGAGGAAGGCTGGCTATCAGAAAAAATCCCGCATACAAAGAATTTACCTTGTAATTCTCAAAAGTTGCGTTTTTCTGCTACTTCCTGGATGCTTCAGAGAGACCCAGGTAGTCTGGGTGGTATGGAAGCCGGTCTCCCATTCCACAGTCTGAGCTTTGAAACCTGAGTGCCCATTTTTCAGTCCCCAAGCATCATGTAAGCAACAGGTGTGTGAAAGCTTCTCCAAAGCGTGGTTGTGATGAGGCCCCAGACCTCAGAGCTCTTGTCCTGCAGAGAAGGCCCTGGGAGTTTCTCAGACCATGTGATTTGCTACTCAGCCATATTCAGAAAGGCAGCCAAACACTGCTGTGAAAAGTAGAGCTTCTTGAATATACTTATACTCCCAGATACGAGAATACTGTGAAGAGGTGTTCTGCCCAGCCTCAGGGGAAGAGGCAAAGAAAGCTGCTTTCTGCACAGCATTGGAAGCAGGACGGATGGGCGTTCTGTTCAACAGGTGAAAAGCAGGGAGGACCAGGAGCCTCGGTCAAGTAAGCTCCTCCTATGGCTGGTGCAGCTTAATTCAAACGTGCAATGGAAATTTTTCTGGGGTCACTGAGATCAATCTACACTATCTAACACTTTCAGTTGCTTTCTCCAAATTCATACACTGTGGAATGCCCTAACGTACGTGTGCATGACGTCCTCTGTGAATTCATATTATGTCTGAAACATGCATGTGCTGAAGTAGGACTTGCAACAAGTTTTAGGGAAGAGGCTGTTGGAGTCCTTCATCTGGTCATCCTTTCATCAGAACGACGCTTTTCTCTGGCTACAACTCTATCAGCCTGAACTGACCACATGCAGCACAGCACTCTCGTGATCTACATGGAGAAACCATCCTTTGCTGTGTTTCTAAAGCTAAATGCTTAAGGGCAGCCCTAAGACCTCTGCATTCAAGCACACTGAAGAAGGCCTTTCATGCTTGGATTTTTCGTCCAAAGACTTGGAATCATGCGGGAGGTCCTGGTTTCCTGTACGTGCTAGAAGAGGATGCAAAAGGCCAACTCATCCCGTTACTAGAAATGCCATGATGATGCCTTAGCTGTAAATTGCCCGAAACTCCATCAGGAGTGCCTTATGCAAGACTTTGAAATAGGAAATAGTCCACCGTGCACTGAGGAAACCCTCCCTGAGAACACAAGGTTGCTTTCGCCTTGCATGCAATTTGCTCCTATGTGGTTTGGAATCCAGTAAACGTTGTAGTGGAAGGCTGTATTCTCTATAAGGCCTCTATCTCAAGACGTAATTGGGCCTGGAATAGGCATTCCCACTAGCCACATGGGAAGTTACAGAAGATGCTTTGAAATAACCCCAGTGGAGGCAAGTCAGCTTTGGATTCAGCTTATGTGGGTGAAAGGAAGCAGTGCAGAATGCCCCATTCAAGGACTCATTGACATCATTGCACTAGATGCTGGAACAGCTTTCAATGTGCTTTCCATGTCTGTCCTGTGTGCGTGCACTCTAAGCACCTGAGTGAAGTCTGCTGTGTGGAGCTGTTTTCGGCTGAGCAACAGATGCTCGCTTGTAGGGCCAGTCATATGCGGCCATGCTTTGCAAGACTTTCTGTGATAAATATTCCCGCGTACAACGAATTTTTCTTGCATTGTGATTTCAGTGTCTATCTTGTGTGCCTGCACTATGAGCTTCTGGCTATTAATCCTGTGTAGTGCTCGCTTTTGCTGAGCGGCAACGGGGTGCTCGCTTGCTTTGCCATTTTAGTGAAGTCTTGCTGAGGAAGGCTGGCTGTCAGAAAAATTCCCGCATACAACGAATTTACCTTGTAATTCTCAAAAGTTGCGTTTTTCTGCTACTTCCTGGATGCTTCAGAGAGGCCCAGGTAGTCTGGGTGGTATGGAAGCCGGTCTCCCATTCCACAGTCTGAGCTGTGAAACCTGAGTGAACATTTTTCAGTCCCCAAGCATCATGTAAGCAACAGGTGTGTGAAAGATCCTCCAAAGCGTGGTTGTGATGAGGCCCCAGACCTCAGAGCTCTTGTCCTGCAGAGAAGGTATGGGACTGTCTCAGACCATGTGATTTGCTACTCAGCCATATTCAGAAAGGCAGCCAAACACTGCTGTGAAAACTAGAGCTTCTTTCATATACTTACACTCCCAGATACGAGAATACTGTGAAGAGGTCTTCTGCCCAGCCTCAGGGGAAGAGGCAAAGAAAGCTGCTTCCTGCACAGCATTTTAAGCAGGACGGATGGGCGTTCTGTTCAGCAGGTGAAAAGCAGGGAGGACCAAGAGCCTCGGTCAAGTAAGCTCCTACTATGGCTAGTGCAGCTTAATTCAAACGTGCAATGGAAATTTTTCTGGGGTCACTGAGATCAATCTTCACTATCTAACACTTTCAGTTGCTTTCTCCAAATTCATACACCGTGGAATGCCCAAACGTACGTGTGCATTGTGTCCTCTCTGAATCCAGCTTAAGTCCGAAACATACGTGTGCTGAGAGTAGGACTTGCAGCAAGTTTTAGGGAAGAGGCAGTTGGAGTCCTTCATTTTATCATCCTTTCATCAGAACAAAGCATTTCTCTGGGCCACAACTCTATCAGCCTGAACTGACCACGTGCAGCACAGCACTCTCGTGATCTACATGGAGAAACCATCCTTTGCTGTCTCTCTAAAGCTAAATGCTTAAGGGCAGCCCTAAGACCTCTGCATTCAAGCACACTGAAGAAGGCCTTTCATGCTTGGATCTTTCGTCCAAACACTTGGAATCATGCGGGTGGTCCTGGTTTCCTGTAGGTGCTAGAAGAGGATGCAAAAGGCCACCTCATCACTTACTAGCAATGCCATGATGACGCCTTAGCTGTAAAGTGTCCGAAACTACTGCAGGAGAGCCTTATGCCAGACTTTGAAATAGGAAACAGTACACCGTGCACTGAGGAGACCCTCCCTGAGAGAACACAAGGTTGCTTTCGCCTTGCATGCAATTTGCTCCTATGTGGTATGGAAACCAGTAAACGTTGTAGTGGAAGGCTGTATTCTCTATACGGCCTCTATCTCAAAGACGTAAGTGGGCCCGGAATAGGCATTTCCACTAGCCACATGGGAAGTTAGAGAAGATGCTTTCAAATAATCGCAGTGGAGGCAAGTCAGCTTTGGATTCAGCTTATGTGGGTGAAAGGAAGCAGTGCAGAACGCCCCATTCAAGGAATCATTGACATCATTGCACTAGATGCTGAAACAGCTTTCAATGTGCTTTCCGTGTCTTTCCTGTGTGCGTGCACTCTAAGCACCTGAGTGAAGTCTGCTGGGTGGAGCAGTCTTAGGCTGAGCAGCAGATGCTCGCTGGTGGGGCCAGTCATATTCAGCCTTGCTGTGGAAGACTTTCTGTGAGAAAAATTCCCGCGTACAACGAATTTTTCTTGCAGTGTGCTTTCAGAGTCTGTCTTGTGTGCCTGCACTCTTAGCGACTGGGCGATTAATCCTGTGTAGTGCTCGCTTTTGCTGAGCGGCGACGGGAGCTCGCTTGTTTTGCCATTTTAGTGAAGTCTTGCTGAGGAAGGCTGGCTATCAGAAAAAATCCCGCATACAAAGAATTTACCTTGTAATTCTCAAAAGTTGCGTTTTTCTGCTACTTCCTGGATGCTTCAGAGAGGCCCAGGTAGTCCGGGTGGTATGGAAGCCGGTCTCCCATTCCACAGTCTGAGCTTTGAAACCTGAGTGCCCATTTTTCAGTCCCCAAGCATCATGTAAGCAACAGGTGTGTGAAAGCTTCTCCAAAGCGTGGTTGTGATGAGGCCCCAGACCTCAGAGCTCTTGTCCTGCAGAGAAGGCCCTGGGAGTTTCTCAGACCATGTGATTTGCTACTCAGCCATATTCAGAAAGGCAGCCAAACACTGCTGTGAAAAGTAGAGCTTCTTGAATATACTTATACTCCCAGATACGAGAATACTGTGAAGAGGTGTTCTGCCCAGCCTCAGGGGAAGAGGCAAAGAAAGCTGCTTTCTGCACAGCATTGGAAGCAGGACGGATGGGCGTTCTGTTCAACAGGTGAAAAGCAGGGAGGACCAGGAGCCTCGGTCAAGTAAGCTCCTCCTATGGCTGGTGCAGCTTAATTCAAACGTGCAATGGAAATTTTTCTGGGGTCACTGAGATCAATCTACACTATCTAACACTTTCAGTTGCTTTCTCCAAATTCATACACTGTGGAATGCCCTAACGTACGTGTGCATGACGTCCTCTGTGAATTCATATTATGTCTGAAACATGCATGTGCTGAAGTAGGACTTGCAACAAGTTTTAGGGAAGAGGCTGTTGGAGTCCTTCATCTGGTCATCCTTTCATCAGAACGACGCTTTTCTCTGGCTACAACTCTATCAGCCTGAACTGACCACATGCAGCACAGCACTCTCGTGATCTACATGGAGAAACCATCCTTTGCTGTGTTTCTAAAGCTAAATGCTTAAGGGCAGCCCTAAGACCTCTGCATTCAAGCACACTGAAGAAGGCCTTTCATGCTTGGATTTTTCGTCCAAAGACTTGGAATCATGCGGGAGGTCCTGGTTTCCTGTACGTGCTAGAAGAGGATGCAAAAGGCCAACTCATCCCGTTACTAGAAATGCCATGATGATGCCTTAGCTGTAAATTGCCCGAAACTCCATCAGGAGTGCCTTATGCAAGACTTTGAAATAGGAAATAGTCCACCGTGCACTGAGGAAACCCTCCCTGAGAACACAAGGTTGCTTTCGCCTTGCATGCAATTTGCTCCTATGTGGTTTGGAATCCAGTAAACGTTGTAGTGGAAGGCTGTATTCTCTATAAGGCCTCTATCTCAAGACGTAATTGGGCCTGGAATAGGCATTCCCACTAGCCACATGGGAAGTTACAGAAGATGCTTTGAAATAACCCCAGTGGAGGCAAGTCAGCTTTGGATTCAGCTTATGTGGGTGAAAGGAAGCAGTGCAGAATGCCCCATTCAAGGACTCATTGACATCATTGCACTAGATGCTGGAACAGCTTTCAATGTGCTTTCCATGTCTGTCCTGTGTGCGTGCACTCTAAGCACCTGAGTGAAGTCTGCTGTGTGGAGCTGTTTTCGGCTGAGCAACAGATGCTCGCTTGTAGGGCCAGTCATATGCGGCCATGCTTTGCAAGACTTTCTGTGATAAATATTCCCGCGTACAATGAATTTTTCTTGCATTGTGATTTCAGTGTCTATCTTGTGTGCCTGCACTATGAGCTTCTGGCTATTAATCCTGTGTAGTGCTCGCTTTTGCTGAGCGGCAACGGGGTGCTCGCTTGCTTTGCCATTTTAGTGAAGTCTTGCTGAGGAAGGCTGGCTGTCAGAAAAATTCCCGCATACAACGAATTTACCTTGTAATTCTCAAAAGTTGCGTTTTTCTGCTACTTCCTGGATGCTTCAGAGAGGCCCAGGTAGTCTGGGTGGTATGGAAGCCGGTCTCCCATTCCACAGTCTGAGCTGTGAAACCTGAGTGAACATTTTTCAGTCCCCAAGCATCATGTAAGCAACAGGTGTGTGAAAGATCCTCCAAAGCGTGGTTGTGATGAGGCCCCAGACCTCAGAGCTCTTGTCCTGCAGAGAAGGTATGGGACTGTCTCAGACCATGTGATTTGCTACTCAGCCATATTCAGAAAGGCAGCCAAACACTGCTGTGAAAACTAGAGCTTCTTTCATATACTTACACTCCCAGATACGAGAATACTGTGAAGAGGTCTTCTGCCCAGCCTCAGGGGAAGAGGCAAAGAAAGCTGCTTCCTGCACAGCATTTTAAGCAGGACGGATGGGCGTTCTGTTCAGCAGGTGAAAAGCAGGGAGGACCAAGAGCCTCGGTCAAGTAAGCTCCTCCTATGGCTAGTGCAGCTTAATTCAAACGTGCAATGGAAATTTTTCTGGGGTCACTGAGATCAATCTTCACTATCTAACACTTTCAGTTGCTTTCTCCAAATTCATACACCGTGGAATGCCCAAACGTACGTGTGCATTGTGTCCTCTCTGAATCCAGCTTAAGTCCGAAACATACGTGTGCTGAGAGTAGGACTTGCAACAAGTTTTAGGG
Source organism: Manis pentadactyla (assembly GCF_030020395.1). Taxonomy (NCBI): domain Eukaryota; kingdom Metazoa; phylum Chordata; class Mammalia; order Pholidota; family Manidae; genus Manis; species Manis pentadactyla. Next base: position 4,512,548 of record NC_080036.1, on the reverse strand, counting down.
AAGAGGCAGTTGGAGTCCTTCATCTGATCATCCTTTCATCAGAACAAAGCATTTCTCTGGGCCACAACTCTATCAGCCTGAACTGACCACGTGCAGCACAGCACTCTCGTGATCTACATGGAGAAACCATCCTTTGCTGTCTCTCTAAAGCTAAATGCTTAAGGGCAGCCCTAAGACCTCTACATTCAAGCACACTGAAGAAGGCCTTTCATGCTTGGATCTTTCGTCCAAACACTTGGAATCATGCGGGTGGTCCTGGTTTCCTGTAGGTGCTAGAAGAGGATGCAAAAGGCCACCTCATCACTTACTAGCAATGCCATGATGACGCCTTAGCTGTAAAGTGTCCGAAACTACTGCAGGAGAGCCTTATGCCAGACTTTGAAATAGGAAACAGTACACCGTGCACTGAGGAGACCCTCCCTGAGAGAACACAAGGTTGCTTTCGCCTTGCATGCAATTTGCTCCTATGTGGTATGGAAACCAGTAAACGTTGTAGTGGAAGGCTGTATTCTCTATACGGCCTCTATCTCAAAGACGTAAGTGGGCCCGGAATAGGCATTTCCACTAGCCACATGGGAAGTTAGAGAAGATGCTTTCAAATAATCGCAGTGGAGGCAAGTCAGCTTTGGATTCAGCTTATGTGGGTGAAAGGAAGCAGTGCAGAACGCCCCATTCAAGGAATCATTGACATCATTGCACTAGATGCTGAAACAGCTTTCAATGTGCTTTCCGTGTCTTTCCTGTGTGCGTGCACTCTAAGCACCTGAGTGAAGTCTGCTGGGTGGAGCAGTCTTAGGCTGAGCAGCAGATGCTCGCTGGTGGGGCCAGTCATATTCAGCCTTGCTGTGGAAGACTTTCTGTGAGAAAAATTCCCGCGTACAACGAATTTTTCTTGCAGTGTGCTTTCAGAGTCTGTCTTGTGTGCCTGCACTCTTAGCGACTGGGCGATTAATCCTGTGTAGTGCTCGCTTTTGCTGAGCGGCGACGGGAGCTCGCTTGTTTTGCCATTTTAGTGAAGTCTTGCTGAGGAAGGCTGGCTATCAGAAAAAATCCCGCATACAAAGAATTTACCTTGTAATTCTCAAAAGTTGCGTTTTTCTGCTACTTCCTGGATGCTTCAGAGAGGCCCAGGTAGTCTGGGTGGTATGGAAGCCGGTCTCCCATTCCACAGTCTGAGCTGTGAAACCTGAGTGAACATTTTTCAGTCCCCAAGCATCATGTAAGCAACAGGTGTGTGAAAGCTTCTCCAAAGCGTGGTTGTGATGAGGCCCCAGACCTCAGAGCTCTTGTCCTGCAGAGAAGGCCCTGGGAGTTTCTCAGACCATGTGATTTGCTACTCAGCCATATTCAGAAAGGCAGCCAAACACTGCTGTGAAAAGTAGAGCTTCTTGAATATACTTATACTCCCAGATACGAGAATACTGTGAAGAGGTGTTCTGCCCAGCCTCAGGGGAAGAGGCAAAGAAAGCTGCTTTCTGCACAGCATTGGAAGCAGGACGGATGGGCGTTCTGTTCAACAGGTGAAAAGCAGGGAGGACCAGGAGCCTCGGTCAAGTAAGCTCCTCCTATGGCTGGTGCAGCTTAATTCAAACGTGCAATGGAAATTTTTCTGGGGTCACTGAGATCAATCTACACTATCTAACACTTTCAGTTGCTTTCTCCAAATTCATACACTGTGGAATGCCCTAACGTACGTGTGCATGACGTCCTCTGTGAATTCATATTATGTCTGAAACATGCATGTGCTGAAGTAGGACTTGCAACAAGTTTTAGGGAAGAGGCTGTTGGAGTCCTTCATCTGGTCATCCTTTCATCAGAACGACGCTTTTCTCTGGCTACAACTCTATCAGCCTGAACTGACCACATGCAGCACAGCACTCTCGTGATCTACATGGAGAAACCATCCTTTGCTGTGTTTCTAAAGCTAAATGCTTAAGGGCAGCCCTAAGACCTCTGCATTCAAGCACACTGAAGAAGGCCTTTCATGCTTGGATTTTTCGTCCAAAGACTTGGAATCATGCGGGAGGTCCTGGTTTCCTGTACGTGCTAGAAGAGGATGCAAAAGGCCAACTCATCCCGTTACTAGAAATGCCATGATGATGCCTTAGCTGTAAATTGCCCGAAACTCCATCAGGAGTGCCTTATGCAAGACTTTGAAATAGGAAATAGTCCACCGTGCACTGAGGAAACCCTCCCTGAGAACACAAGGTTGCTTTCGCCTTGCATGCAATTTGCTCCTATGTGGTTTGGAATCCAGTAAACGTTGTAGTGGAAGGCTGTATTCTCTATAAGGCCTCTATCTCAAGACGTAATTGGGCCTGGAATAGGCATTCCCACTAGCCACATGGGAAGTTACAGAAGATGCTTTGAAATAACCCCAGTGGAGGCAAGTCAGCTTTGGATTCAGCTTATGTGGGTGAAAGGAAGCAGTGCAGAATGCCCCATTCAAGGACTCATTGACATCATTGCACTAGATGCTGGAACAGCTTTCAATGTGCTTTCCATGTCTGTCCTGTGTGCGTGCACTCTAAGCACCTGAGTGAAGTCTGCTGTGTGGAGCTGTTTTCGGCTGAGCAACAGATGCTCGCTTGTAGGGCCAGTCATATGCGGCCATGCTTTGCAAGACTTTCTGTGATAAATATTCCCGCGTACAATGAATTTTTCTTGCATTGTGATTTCAGTGTCTATCTTGTGTGCCTGCACTATGAGCTTCTGGCTATTAATCCTGTGTAGTGCTCGCTTTTGCTGAGCGGCAACGGGGTGCTCGCTTGCTTTGCCATTTTAGTGAAGTCTTGCTGAGGAAGGCTGGCTGTCAGAAAAATTCCCGCATACAACGAATTTACCTTGTAATTCTCAAAAGTTGCGTTTTTCTGCTACTTCCTGGATGCTTCAGAGAGGCCCAGGTAGTCTGGGTGGTATGGAAGCCGGTCTCCCATTCCACAGTCTGAGCTGTGAAACCTGAGTGAACATTTTTCAGTCCCCAAGCATCATGTAAGCAACAGGTGTGTGAAAGATCCTCCAAAGCGTGGTTGTGATGAGGCCCCAGACCTCAGAGCTCTTGTCCTGCAGAGAAGGTATGGGACTGTCTCAGACCATGTGATTTGCTACTCAGCCATATTCAGAAAGGCAGCCAAACACTGCTGTGAAAACTAGAGCTTCTTTCATATACTTACACTCCCAGATACGAGAATACTGTGAAGAGGTCTTCTGCCCAGCCTCAGGGGAAGAGGCAAAGAAAGCTGCTTCCTGCACAGCATTTTAAGCAGGACGGATGGGCGTTCTGTTCAGCAGGTGAAAAGCAGGGAGGACCAAGAGCCTCGGTCAAGTAAGCTCCTACTATGGCTAGTGCAGCTTAATTCAAACGTGCAATGGAAATTTTTCTGGGGTCACTGAGATCAATCTTCACTATCTAACACTTTCAGTTGCTTTCTCCAAATTCATACACCGTGGAATGCCCAAACGTACGTGTGCATTGTGTCCTCTCTGAATCCAGCTTAAGTCCGAAACATACGTGTGCTGAGAGTAGGACTTGCAACAAGTTTTAGGGAAGAGGCAGTTGGAGTCCTTCATCTGATCATCCTTTCATCAGAACAAAGCATTTCTCTGGGCCACAACTCTATCAGCCTGAACTGACCACGTGCAGCACAGCACTCTCGTGATCTACATGGAGAAACCATCCTTTGCTGTCTCTCTAAAGCTAAATGCTTAAGGGCAGCCCTAAGACCTCTGCATTCAAGCACACTGAAGAAGGCCTTTCATGCTTGGATCTTTCGTCCAAACACTTGGAATCATGCGGGTGGTCCTGGTTTCCTGTAGGTGCTAGAAGAGGATGCAAAAGGCCACCTCATCACTTACTAGCAATGCCATGATGACGCCTTAGCTGTAAAGTGTCCGAAACTACTGCAGGAGAGCCTTATGCCAGACTTTGAAATAGGAAACAGTACACCGTGCACTGAGGAGACCCTCCCTGAGAGAACACAAGGTTGCTTTCGCCTTGCATGCAATTTGCTCCTATGTGGTATGGAAACCAGTAAACGTTGTAGTGGAAGGCTGTATTCTCTATACGGCCTCTATCTCAAAGACGTAAGTGGGCCCGGAATAGGCATTTCCACTAGCCACATGGGAAGTTAGAGAAGATGCTTTCAAATAATCGCAGTGGAGGCAAGTCAGCTTTGGATTCAGCTTATGTGGGTGAAAGGAAGCAGTGCAGAACGCCCCATTCAAGGAATCATTGACATCATTGCACTAGATGCTGAAACAGCTTTCAATGTGCTTTCCGTGTCTTTCCTGTGTGCGTGCACTCTAAGCACCTGAGTGAAGTCTGCTGGGTGGAGCAGTCTTAGGCTGAGCAGCAGATGCTCGCTGGTGGGGCCAGTCATATTCAGCCTTGCTGTGGAAGACTTTCTGTGAGAAAAATTCCCGCGTACAACGAATTTTTCTTGCAGTGTGCTTTCAGAGTCTGTCTTGTGTGCCTGCACTCTTAGCGACTGGGCGATTAATCCTGTGTAGTGCTCGCTTTTGCTGAGCGGCGACGGGAGCTCGCTTGTTTTGCCATTTTAGTGAAGTCTTGCTGAGGAAGGCTGGCTATCAGAAAAAATCCCGCATACAAAGAATTTACCTTGTAATTCTCAAAAGTTGCGTTTTTCTGCTACTTCCTGGATGCTTCAGAGAGGCCCAGGTAGTCTGGGTGGTATGGAAGCCGGTCTCCCATTCCACAGTCTGAGCTGTGAAACCTGAGTGAACATTTTTCAGTCCCCAAGCATCATGTAAGCAACAGGTGTGTGAAAGCTTCTCCAAAGCGTGGTTGTGATGAGGCCCCAGACCTCAGAGCTCTTGTCCTGCAGAGAAGGCCCTGGGAGTTTCTCAGACCATGTGATTTGCTACTCAGCCATATTCAGAAAGGCAGCCAAACACTGCTGTGAAAAGTAGAGCTTCTTGAATATACTTATACTCCCAGATACGAGAATACTGTGAAGAGGTGTTCTGCCCAGCCTCAGGGGAAGAGGCAAAGAAAGCTGCTTTCTGCACAGCATTGGAAGCAGGACGGATGGGCGTTCTGTTCAACAGGTGAAAAGCAGGGAGGACCAGGAGCCTCGGTCAAGTAAGCTCCTCCTATGGCTGGTGCAGCTTAATTCAAACGTGCAATGGAAATTTTTCTGGGGTCACTGAGATCAATCTACACTATCTAACACTTTCAGTTGCTTTCTCCAAATTCATACACTGTGGAATGCCCTAACGTACGTGTGCATGACGTCCTCTGTGAATTCATATTATGTCTGAAACATGCATGTGCTGAAGTAGGACTTGCAACAAGTTTTAGGGAAGAGGCTGTTGGAGTCCTTCATCTGGTCATCCTTTCATCAGAACGACGCTTTTCTCTGGCTACAACTCTATCAGCCTGAACTGACCACATGCAGCACAGCACTCTCGTGATCTACATGGAGAAACCATCCTTTGCTGTGTTTCTAAAGCTAAATGCTTAAGGGCAGCCCTAAGACCTCTGCATTCAAGCACACTGAAGAAGGCCTTTCATGCTTGGATTTTTCGTCCAAAGACTTGGAATCATGCGGGAGGTCCTGGTTTCCTGTACGTGCTAGAAGAGGATGCAAAAGGCCAACTCATCCCGTTACTAGAAATGCCATGATGATGCCTTAGCTGTAAATTGCCCGAAACTCCATCAGGAGTGCCTTATGCAAGACTTTGAAATAGGAAATAGTCCACCGTGCACTGAGGAAACCCTCCCTGAGAACACAAGGTTGCTTTCGCCTTGCATGCAATTTGCTCCTATGTGGTTTGGAATCCAGTAAACGTTGTAGTGGAAGGCTGTATTCTCTATAAGGCCTCTATCTCAAGACGTAATTGGGCCTGGAATAGGCATTCCCACTAGCCACATGGGAAGTTACAGAAGATGCTTTGAAATAACCCCAGTGGAGGCAAGTCAGCTTTGGATTCAGCTTATGTGGGTGAAAGGAAGCAGTGCAGAATGCCCCATTCAAGGACTCATTGACATCATTGCACTAGATGCTGGAACAGCTTTCAATGTGCTTTCCATGTCTGTCCTGTGTGCGTGCACTCTAAGCACCTGAGTGAAGTCTGCTGTGTGGAGCTGTTTTCGGCTGAGCAACAGATGCTCGCTTGTAGGGCCAGTCATATGCGGCCATGCTTTGCAAGACTTTCTGTGATAAATATTCCCGCGTACAATGAATTTTTCTTGCATTGTGATTTCAGTGTCTATCTTGTGTGCCTGCACTATGAGCTTCTGGCTATTAATCCTGTGTAGTGCTCGCTTTTGCTGAGCGGCAACGGGGTGCTCGCTTGCTTTGCCATTTTAGTGAAGTCTTGCTGAGGAAGGCTGGCTGTCAGAAAAATTCCCGCATACAACGAATTTACCTTGTAATTCTCAAAAGTTGCGTTTTTCTGCTACTTCCTGGATGCTTCAGAGAGGCCCAGGTAGTCTGGGTGGTATGGAAGCCGGTCTCCCATTCCACAGTCTGAGCTGTGAAACCTGAGTGAACATTTTTCAGTCCCCAAGCATCATGTAAGCAACAGGTGTGTGAAAGATCCTCCAAAGCGTGGTTGTGATGAGGCCCCAGACCTCAGAGCTCTTGTCCTGCAGAGAAGGTATGGGACTGTCTCAGACCATGTGATTTGCTACTCAGCCATATTCAGAAAGGCAGCCAAACACTGCTGTGAAAACTAGAGCTTCTTTCATATACTTACACTCCCAGATACGAGAATACTGTGAAGAGGTCTTCTGCCCAGCCTCAGGGGAAGAGGCAAAGAAAGCTGCTTCCTGCACAGCATTTTAAGCAGGACGGATGGGCGTTCTGTTCAGCAGGTGAAAAGCAGGGAGGACCAAGAGCCTCGGTCAAGTAAGCTCCTCCTATGGCTAGTGCAGCTTAATTCAAACGTGCAATGGAAATTTTTCTGGGGTCACTGAGATCAATCTTCACTATCTAACACTTTCAGTTGCTTTCTCCAAATTCATACACCGTGGAATGCCCAAACGTACGTGTGCATTGTGTCCTCTCTGAATCCAGCTTAAGTCCGAAACATACGTGTGCTGAGAGTAGGACTTGCAACAAGTTTTAGGGAAGAGGCAGTTGGAGTCCTTCATCTGATCATCCTTTCATCAGAACAAAGCATTTCTCTGGGCCACAACTCTATCAGCCTGAACTGACCACGTGCAGCACAGCACTCTCGTGATCTACATGGAGAAACCATCCTTTGCTGTCTCTCTAAAGCTAAATGCTTAAGGGCAGCCCTAAGACCTCTACATTCAAGCACACTGAAGAAGGCCTTTCATGCTTGGATCTTTCGTCCAAACACTTGGAATCATGCGGGTGGTCCTGGTTTCCTGTAGGTGCTAGAAGAGGATGCAAAAGGCCACCTCATCACTTACTAGCAATGCCATGATGACGCCTTAGCTGTAAAGTGTCCGAAACTACTGCAGGAGAGCCTTATGCCAGACTTTGAAATAGGAAACAGTACACCGTGCACTGAGGAGACCCTCCCTGAGAGAACACAAGGTTGCTTTCGCCTTGCATGCAATTTGCTCCTATGTGGTATGGAAACCAGTAAACGTTGTAGTGGAAGGCTGTATTCTCTATACGGCCTCTATCTCAAAGACGTAAGTGGGCCCGGAATAGGCATTTCCACTAGCCACATGGGAAGTTAGAGAAGATGCTTTCAAATAATCGCAGTGGAGGCAAGTCAGCTTTGGATTCAGCTTATGTGGGTGAAAGGAAGCAGTGCAGAACGCCCCATTCAAGGAATCATTGACATCATTGCACTAGATGCTGAAACAGCTTTCAATGTGCTTTCCGTGTCTTTCCTGTGTGCGTGCACTCTAAGCACCTGAGTGAAGTCTGCTGGGTGGAGCAGTCTTAGGCTGAGCAGCAGATGCTCGCTGGTGGGGCCAGTCATATTCAGCCTTGCTGTGGAAGACTTTCTGTGAGAAAAATTCCCGCGTACAACGAATTTTTCTTGCAGTGTGCTTTCAGAGTCTGTCTTGTGTGCCTGCACTCTTAGCGACTGGGCGATTAATCCTGTGTAGTGCTCGCTTTTGCTGAGCGGCGACGGGAGCTCGCTTGTTTTGCCATTTTAGTGAAGTCTTGCTGAGGAAGGCTGGCTATCAGAAAAAATCCCGCATACAAAGAATTTACCTTGTAATTCTCAAAAGTTGCGTTTTTCTGCTACTTCCTGGATGCTTCAGAGAGGCCCAGGTAGTCTGGGTGGTATGGAAGCCGGTCTCCCATTCCACAGTCTGAGCTGTGAAACCTGAGTGAACATTTTTCAGTCCCCAAGCATCATGTAAGCAACAGGTGTGTGAAAGCTTCTCCAAAGCGTGGTTGTGATGAGGCCCCAGACCTCAGAGCTCTTGTCCTGCAGAGAAGGCCCTGGGAGTTTCTCAGACCATGTGATTTGCTACTCAGCCATATTCAGAAAGGCAGCCAAACACTGCTGTGAAAAGTAGAGCTTCTTGAATATACTTATACTCCCAGATACGAGAATACTGTGAAGAGGTGTTCTGCCCAGCCTCAGGGGAAGAGGCAAAGAAAGCTGCTTTCTGCACAGCATTGGAAGCAGGACGGATGGGCGTTCTGTTCAACAGGTGAAAAGCAGGGAGGACCAGGAGCCTCGGTCAAGTAAGCTCCTCCTATGGCTGGTGCAGCTTAATTCAAACGTGCAATGGAAATTTTTCTGGGGTCACTGAGATCAATCTACACTATCTAACACTTTCAGTTGCTTTCTCCAAATTCATACACTGTGGAATGCCCTAACGTACGTGTGCATGACGTCCTCTGTGAATTCATATTATGTCTGAAACATGCATGTGCTGAAGTAGGACTTGCAACAAGTTTTAGGGAAGAGGCTGTTGGAGTCCTTCATCTGGTCATCCTTTCATCAGAACGACGCTTTTCTCTGGCTACAACTCTATCAGCCTGAACTGACCACATGCAGCACAGCACTCTCGTGATCTACATGGAGAAACCATCCTTTGCTGTGTTTCTAAAGCTAAATGCTTAAGGGCAGCCCTAAGACCTCTGCATTCAAGCACACTGAAGAAGGCCTTTCATGCTTGGATTTTTCGTCCAAAGACTTGGAATCATGCGGGAGGTCCTGGTTTCCTGTACGTGCTAGAAGAGGATGCAAAAGGCCAACTCATCCCGTTACTAGAAATGCCATGATGATGCCTTAGCTGTAAATTGCCCGAAACTCCATCAGGAGTGCCTTATGCAAGACTTTGAAATAGGAAATAGTCCACCGTGCACTGAGGAAACCCTCCCTGAGAACACAAGGTTGCTTTCGCCTTGCATGCAATTTGCTCCTATGTGGTTTGGAATCCAGTAAACGTTGTAGTGGAAGGCTGTATTCTCTATAAGGCCTCTATCTCAAGACGTAATTGGGCCTGGAATAGGCATTCCCACTAGCCACATGGGAAGTTACAGAAGATGCTTTGAAATAACCCCAGTGGAGGCAAGTCAGCTTTGGATTCAGCTTATGTGGGTGAAAGGAAGCAGTGCAGAATGCCCCATTCAAGGACTCATTGACATCATTGCACTAGATGCTGGAACAGCTTTCAATGTGCTTTCCATGTCTGTCCTGTGTGCGTGCACTCTAAGCACCTGAGTGAAGTCTGCTGTGTGGAGCTGTTTTCGGCTGAGCAACAGATGCTCGCTTGTAGGGCCAGTCATATGCGGCCATGCTTTGCAAGACTTTCTGTGATAAATATTCCCGCGTACAATGAATTTTTCTTGCATTGTGATTTCAGTGTCTATCTTGTGTGCCTGCACTATGAGCTTCTGGCTATTAATCCTGTGTAGTGCTCGCTTTTGCTGAGCGGCAACGGGGTGCTCGCTTGCTTTGCCATTTTAGTGAAGTCTTGCTGAGGAAGGCTGGCTGTCAGAAAAATTCCCGCATACAACGAATTTACCTTGTAATTCTCAAAAGTTGCGTTTTTCTGCTACTTCCTGGATGCTTCAGAGAGGCCCAGGTAGTCTGGGTGGTATGGAAGCCGGTCTCCCATTCCACAGTCTGAGCTGTGAAACCTGAGTGAACATTTTTCAGTCCCCAAGCATCATGTAAGCAACAGGTGTGTGAAAGATCCTCCAAAGCGTGGTTGTGATGAGGCCCCAGACCTCAGAGCTCTTGTCCTGCAGAGAAGGTATGGGACTGTCTCAGACCATGTGATTTGCTACTCAGCCATATTCAGAAAGGCAGCCAAACACTGCTGTGAAAACTAGAGCTTCTTTCATATACTTACACTCCCAGATACGAGAATACTGTGAAGAGGTCTTCTGCCCAGCCTCAGGGGAAGAGGCAAAGAAAGCTGCTTCCTGCACAGCATTTTAAGCAGGACGGATGGGCGTTCTGTTCAGCAGGTGAAAAGCAGGGAGGACCAAGAGCCTCGGTCAAGTAAGCTCCTACTATGGCTAGTGCAGCTTAATTCAAACGTGCAATGGAAATTTTTCTGGGGTCACTGAGATCAATCTTCACTATCTAACACTTTCAGTTGCTTTCTCCAAATTCATACACCGTGGAATGCCCAAACGTACGTGTGCATTGTGTCCTCTCTGAATCCAGCTTAAGTCCGAAACATACGTGTGCTGAGAGTAGGACTTGCAACAAGTTTTAGGGAAGAGGCAGTTGGAGTCCTTCATCTGATCATCCTTTCATCAGAACAAAGCATTTCTCTGGGCCACAACTCTATCAGCCTGAACTGACCACGTGCAGCACAGCACTCTCGTGATCTACATGGAGAAACCATCCTTTGCTGTCTCTCTAAAGCTAAATGCTTAAGGGCAGCCCTAAGACCTCTGCATTCAAGCACACTGAAGAAGGCCTTTCATGCTTGGATCTTTCGTCCAAACACTTGGAATCATGCGGGTGGTCCTGGTTTCCTGTAGGTGCTAGAAGAGGATGCAAAAGGCCACCTCATCACTTACTAGCAATGCCATGATGACGCCTTAGCTGTAAAGTGTCCGAAACTACTGCAGGAGAGCCTTATGCCAGACTTTGAAATAGGAAACAGTACACCGTGCACTGAGGAGACCCTCCCTGAGAGAACACAAGGTTGCTTTCGCCTTGCATGCAATTTGCTCCTATGTGGTATGGAAACCAGTAAACGTTGTAGTGGAAGGCTGTATTCTCTATACGGCCTCTATCTCAAAGACGTAAGTGGGCCCGGAATAGGCATTTCCACTAGCCACATGGGAAGTTAGAGAAGATGCTTTCAAATAATCGCAGTGGAGGCAAGTCAGCTTTGGATTCAGCTTATGTGGGTGAAAGGAAGCAGTGCAGAACGCCCCATTCAAGGAATCATTGACATCATTGCACTAGATGCTGAAACAGCTTTCAATGTGCTTTCCGTGTCTTTCCTGTGTGCGTGCACTCTAAGCACCTGAGTGAAGTCTGCTGGGTGGAGCAGTCTTAGGCTGAGCAGCAGATGCTCGCTGGTGGGGCCAGTCATATTCAGCCTTGCTGTGGAAGACTTTCTGTGAGAAAAATTCCCGCGTACAACGAATTTTTCTTGCAGTGTGCTTTCAGAGTCTGTCTTGTGTGCCTGCACTCTTAGCGACTGGGCGATTAATCCTGTGTAGTGCTCGCTTTTGCTGAGCGGCGACGGGAGCTCGCTTGTTTTGCCATTTTAGTGAAGTCTTGCTGAGGAAGGCTGGCTATCAGAAAAAATCCCGCATACAAAGAATTTACCTTGTAATTCTCAAAAGTTGCGTTTTTCTGCTACTTCCTGGATGCTTCAGAGAGGCCCAGGTAGTCTGGGTGGTATGGAAGCCGGTCTCCCATTCCACAGTCTGAGCTGTGAAACCTGAGTGAACATTTTTCAGTCCCCAAGCATCATGTAAGCAACAGGTGTGTGAAAGCTTCTCCAAAGCGTGGTTGTGATGAGGCCCCAGACCTCAGAGCTCTTGTCCTGCAGAGAAGGCCCTGGGAGTTTCTCAGACCATGTGATTTGCTACTCAGCCATATTCAGAAAGGCAGCCAAACACTGCTGTGAAAAGTAGAGCTTCTTGAATATACTTATACTCCCAGATACGAGAATACTGTGAAGAGGTGTTCTGCCCAGCCTCAGGGGAAGAGGCAAAGAAAGCTGCTTTCTGCACAGCATTGGAAGCAGGACGGATGGGCGTTCTGTTCAACAGGTGAAAAGCAGGGAGGACCAGGAGCCTCGGTCAAGTAAGCTCCTCCTATGGCTGGTGCAGCTTAATTCAAACGTGCAATGGAAATTTTTCTGGGGTCACTGAGATCAATCTACACTATCTAACACTTTCAGTTGCTTTCTCCAAATTCATACACTGTGGAATGCCCTAACGTACGTGTGCATGACGTCCTCTGTGAATTCATATTATGTCTGAAACATGCATGTGCTGAAGTAGGACTTGCAACAAGTTTTAGGGAAGAGGCTGTTGGAGTCCTTCATCTGGTCATCCTTTCATCAGAACGACGCTTTTCTCTGGCTACAACTCTATCAGCCTGAACTGACCACATGCAGCACAGCACTCTCGTGATCTACATGGAGAAACCATCCTTTGCTGTGTTTCTAAAGCTAAATGCTTAAGGGCAGCCCTAAGACCTCTGCATTCAAGCACACTGAAGAAGGCCTTTCATGCTTGGATTTTTCGTCCAAAGACTTGGAATCATGCGGGAGGTCCTGGTTTCCTGTACGTGCTAGAAGAGGATGCAAAAGGCCAACTCATCCCGTTACTAGAAATGCCATGATGATGCCTTAGCTGTAAATTGCCCGAAACTCCATCAGGAGTGCCTTATGCAAGACTTTGAAATAGGAAATAGTCCACCGTGCACTGAGGAAACCCTCCCTGAGAACACAAGGTTGCTTTCGCCTTGCATGCAATTTGCTCCTATGTGGTTTGGAATCCAGTAAACGTTGTAGTGGAAGGCTGTATTCTCTATAAGGCCTCTATCTCAAGACGTAATTGGGCCTGGAATAGGCATTCCCACTAGCCACATGGGAAGTTACAGAAGATGCTTTGAAATAACCCCAGTGGAGGCAAGTCAGCTTTGGATTCAGCTTATGTGGGTGAAAGGAAGCAGTGCAGAATGCCCCATTCAAGGACTCATTGACATCATTGCACTAGATGCTGGAACAGCTTTCAATGTGCTTTCCATGTCTGTCCTGTGTGCGTGCACTCTAAGCACCTGAGTGAAGTCTGCTGTGTGGAGCTGTTTTCGGCTGAGCAACAGATGCTCGCTTGTAGGGCCAGTCATATGCGGCCATGCTTTGCAAGACTTTCTGTGATAAATATTCCCGCGTACAATGAATTTTTCTTGCATTGTGATTTCAGTGTCTATCTTGTGTGCCTGCACTATGAGCTTCTGGCTATTAATCCTGTGTAGTGCTCGCTTTTGCTGAGCGGCAACGGGGTGCTCGCTTGCTTTGCCATTTTAGTGAAGTCTTGCTGAGGAAGGCTGGCTGTCAGAAAAATTCCCGCATACAACGAATTTACCTTGTAATTCTCAAAAGTTGCGTTTTTCTGCTACTTCCTGGATGCTTCAGAGAGGCCCAGGTAGTCTGGGTGTTATGGAAGCCGGTCTCCCATTCCACAGTCTGAGCTGTGAAACCTGAGTGAACATTTTTCAGTCCCCAAGCATCATGTAAGCAACAGGTGTGTGAAAGATCCTCCAAAGCGTGGTTGTGATGAGGCCCCAGACCTCAGAGCTCTTGTCCTGCAGAGAAGGTATGGGACTGTCTCAGACCATGTGATTTGCTACTCAGCCATATTCAGAAAGGCAGCCAAACACTGCTGTGAAAACTAGAGCTTCTTTCATATACTTACACTCCCAGATACGAGAATACTGTGAAGAGGTCTTCTGCCCAGCCTCAGGGGAAGAGGCAAAGAAAGCTGCTTCCTGCACAGCATTTTAAGCAGGACGGATGGGCGTTCTGTTCAGCAGGTGAAAAGCAGGGAGGACCAAGAGCCTCGGTCAAGTAAGCTCCTACTATGGCTAGTGCAGCTTAATTCAAACGTGCAATGGAAATTTTTCTGGGGTCACTGAGATCAATCTTCACTATCTAACACTTTCAGTTGCTTTCTCCAAATTCATACACCGTGGAATGCCCAAACGTACGTGTGCATTGTGTCCTCTCTGAATCCAGCTTAAGTCCGAAACATACGTGTGCTGAGAGTAGGACTTGCAACAAGTTTTAGGGAAGAGGCAGTTGGAGTCCTTCATCTGATCATCCTTTCATCAGAACAAAGCATTTCTCTGGGCCACAACTCTATCAGCCTGAACTGACCACGTGCAGCACAGCACTCTCGTGATCTACATGGAGAAACCATCCTTTGCTGTCTCTCTAAAGCTAAATGCTTAAGGGCAGCCCTAAGACCTCTGCATTCAAGCACACTGAAGAAGGCCTTTCATGCTTGGATCTTTCGTCCAAACACTTGGAATCATGCGGGTGGTCCTGGTTTCCTGTAGGTGCTAGAAGAGGATGCAAAAGGCCACCTCATCACTTACTAGCAATGCCATGATGACGCCTTAGCTGTAAAGTGTCCGAAACTACTGCAGGAGAGCCTTATGCCAGACTTTGAAATAGGAAACAGTCCACCGTGCACTGAGGAGACCCTCCCTGAGAGAACACAAGGTTGCTTTCGCCTTGCATGCAATTTGCTCCTATGTGGTATGGAAACCAGTAAACGTTGTAGTGGAAGGCTGTATTCTCTATACGGCCTCTATCTCAAAGACGTAAGTGGGCCCGGAATAGGCATTTCCACTAGCCACATGGGAAGTTAGAGAAGATGCTTTCAAATAATCGCAGTGGAGGCAAGTCAGCTTTGGATTCAGCTTATGTGGGTGAAAGGAAGCAGTGCAGAACGCCCCATTCAAGGAATCATTGACATCATTGCACTAGATGCTGAAACAGCTTTCAATGTGCTTTCCGTGTCTTTCCTGTGTGCGTGCACTCTAAGCACCTGAGTGAAGTCTGCTGGGTGGAGCAGTCTTAGGCTGAGCAGCAGATGCTCGCTGGTGGGGCCAGTCATATTCAGCCTTGCTGTGGAAGACTTTCTGTGAGAAAAATTCCCGCGTACAACGAATTTTTCTTGCAGTGTGCTTTCAGAGTCTGTCTTGTGTGCCTGCACTCTTAGCGACTGGGCGATTAATCCTGTGTAGTGCTCGCTTTTGCTGAGCGGCGACGGGAGCTCGCTTGTTTTGCCATTTTAGTGAAGTCTTGCTGAGGAAGGCTGGCTATCAGAAAAAATCCCGCATACAAAGAATTTACCTTGTAATTCTCAAAAGTTGCGTTTTTCTGCTACTTCCTGGATGCTTCAGAGAGGCCCAGGTAGTCTGGGTGGTATGGAAGCCGGTCTCCCATTCCACAGTCTGAGCTTTGAAACCTGAGTGCCCATTTTTCAGTCCCCAAGCATCATGTAAGCAACAGGTGTGTGAAAGCTTCTCCAAAGCGTGGTTGTGATGAGGCCCCAGACCTCAGAGCTCTTGTCCTGCAGAGAAGGCTCTGGGAGTGTCTCAGACCATGTGATTTGCTACTCAGCCATATTCAGGAAGGCAGCCAAACACTGCTGTGAAAAGTAGAGCTTCTTGAATATACTTATACTCCCAGATACGAGAATACTGTGAAGAGGTGTTCTGCCCAGCCTCAGGGGAAGAGGCAAAGAAAGCTGCTTTCTGCACAGCATTGGAAGCAGGACGGATGGGCGTTCTGTTCAACAGGTGAAAAGCAGGGAGGACCAGGAGCCTCGGTCAAGTAAGCTCCTCCTATGGCTGGTGCAGCTTAATTCAAACGTGCAATGGAAATTTTTCTGGGGTCACTGAGATCAATCTACACTATCTAACACTTTCAGTTGCTTTCTCCAAATTCATACACTGTGGAATGCCCTAACGTACGTGTGCATGACGTCCTCTGTGAATTCATATTATGTCTGAAACATGCATGTGCTGAAGTAGGACTTGCAACAAGTTTTAGGGAAGAGGCTGTTGGAGTCCTTCATCTGATCATCCTTTCATCAGAACGACGCTTTTCTCTGGCTACAACTCTATCAGCCTGAACTGACCACATGCAGCACAGCACTCTCGTGATCTACATGGAGAAACCATCCTTTGCTGTGTTTCTAAAGCTAAATGCTTAAGGGCAGCCCTAAGACCTCTGCATTCAAGCACACTGTAGAAGGCTTTTCATGCTTGGATTTTTCGTCCAAAGACTTGGAATCATGCGGGAGGTCCTGGTTTCCTGTACGTGCTAGAAGAGGATGCAAAAGGCCAACTCATCCCGTTACTAGAAATGCCATGATGATGCCTTAGCTGTAAATTGCCCGAAACTCCATCAGGAGTGCCTTATGCAAGACTTTGAAATAGGAAATAGTCCACCGTGCACTGAGGAAACCCTCCCTGAGAACACAAGGTTGCTTTCGCCTTACATGCAATTTGCTCCTATGTGGTTTGGAATCCAGTAAACGTTGTAGTGGAAGGCTGTATTCTCTATAAGGCCTCTATCTCAAGACGTAATTGGGCCTGGAATAGGCATTCCCACTAGCCACATGGGAAGTTACAGAAGATGCTTTGAAATAACCCCAGTGGAGGCAAGTCAGCTTTGGATTCAGCTTATGTGGGTGAAAGGAAGCAGTGCAGAATGCCCCATTCAAGGACTCATTGACATCATTGCACTAGATGCTGGAACAGCTTTCAATGTGCTTTCCATGTCTGTCCTGTGTGCGTGCACTCTAAGCACCTGAGTGAAGTCTGCTGTGTGGAGCTGTTTTCGGCTGAGCAACAGATGCTCGCTTGTAGGGCCAGTCATATGCGGCCATGCTTTGCAAGACTTTCTGTGATAAGTATTCCCGCGTACAACGAATTTTTCTTGCATTGTGATTTCAGTGTCTATCTTGTGTGCCTGCACTATGAGCTTCTGGCTATTAATCCTGTGTAGTGCTCGCTTTTGCTGAGCGGCAACGGGGTGCTCGCTTGCTTTGCCATTTTAGTGAAGTCTTGCTGAGGAAGGCTGGCTGTCAGAAAAATTCCCGCATACAACGAATTTACCTTGTAATTCTCAAAAGTTGCGTTTTTCTGCTACTTCCTGGATGCTTCAGAGAGGCCCAGGTAGTCTGGGTGGTATGGAAGCTGGTCTCCCATTCCACAGTCTGAGCTGTGAAACCTGAGTGAACATTTTTCAGTCCCCAAGCATCATGTAAGCAACAGGTGTGTGAAAGCTTCTCCAAAGCGTGGTTGTGATGAGGCCCCAGACCTCAGAGCTCTTGTCCTGCAGAGAAGGTATGGGACTGTCTCAGACCATGTGATTTGCTACTCAGCCATATTCAGAAAGGCAGCCAAACACTGCTGTGAAAACTAGAGCTTCTTTCATATACTTACACTCCCAGATACGAGAATACTGTGAAGAGGTCTTCTGCCCAGCCTCAGGGGAAGAGGCAAAGAAAGCTGCTTTCTGCACAGCATTGGAAGCAGGACGGATGGGCGTTCTGTTCAACAGGTGAAAAGCAGGGAGAACCAGGAGCCTCGGTCAAGAAAGCTCCTCCTATGGCTAGTGCAGCTTAATTCAAACGTGCAATGGAAATTTTTCTGGGGTCACTGAGATCAATCTTCACTATCTAACACTTTCAGTTGCTTTCTCCAAATTCATACACCGTGGAATGCCCAAACGTACGTGTGCATTGTGTCCTCTCTGAATCCAGCTTAAGTCCGAAACATACGTGTGCTGAGAGTAGGACTTGCAACAAGTTTTAGGGAAGAGGCAGTTGGAGTCCTTCATCTGATCATCCTTTCATCAGAACAAAGCATTTCTCTGGGCCACAACTCTATCAGCCTGAACTGACCACGTGCAGCACAGCACTCTCGTGATCTACATGGAGAAACCATCCTTTGCTGTCTCTCTAAAGCTAAATGCTTAAGGGCAGCCCTAAGAACTCTGCATTCAAGCACACTGAAGAAGGCCTTTCATGCTTGGATCTTTCGTCCAAACACTTGGAATCATGCGGGTGGTCCTGGTTTCCTGTAGGAGCTAGAAGAGGATGCAAAAGGCCACCTCATCACTTACTAGCAATGCCATGATGACGCCTTAGCTGTAAAGTGTCCAAAACTACGGCAGGAGAGCCTTATGCCAGACTTTGAAATAGGAAACAGTACACCGTGCACTGAGGAGACCCTCCCTGAGAGAACACAAGGTTGCTTTCGCCTTGCATGCAATTTGCGCCTATGTGGTATGGAAACCAGTAAACGTTGTAGTGGAAGGCTGTATTCTCTATACAGCCTCTATCTCAAAGACGTAAGTGGGCCCGGAATAGGCATTTCCACTAGCCACATGGGAAGTTAGAGAAGATGCTTTGAAATAATCACAGTGGAGGCAAGTCGGTTTGGATTCAGCTTATGTGGGTGAAAGGAAGCAGTGCAGAACGCCCCATTCAAGGAATCATTGACATCATTGCACTAGATGCTGAAACAGCTTTCAATGTGCTTTCCGTGTCTTTCCTGTGTGCGTGCACTCTAAGCACCTGAGTGAAGTCTGCTGGGTGGAGCAGTCTTAGGCTGAGCAGCAGATGCTCGCTGGTGGGGCCAGTCATATTCAGCCTTGCTGTGGAAGACTTTCTGTGAGAAAAATTCCCGCGTACAACGAACTTTTCTTGCAGTGTGCTTTCAGAGTCGGTCTTGTGTGCCTGCACTCTTAGCGACTGGGCGATTAATCCTGTGTAGTGCTCGCTTTTGCTGAGCGGCGACGGGAGCTCGCTTGTTTTGCCATTTTAGTGAAGTCTTGCTGAGGAAGGCTGGCTATCAGAAAAAATCCCGCATACAAAGAATTTACCTTGTAATTCTCAAAAGTTGTGTTTTTCTGCTTCTTCCTGGATGCTTCAGAGAGGCCCAGGTAGTCTGGGTGGTATGGAAGCCGGTCTCCCATTCCACAGTCTGAGCTTTGAAACCTGAGTGCCCATTTTTCAGTCCCCAAGCATCATGTAAGCAACAGGTGTGTGAAAGCTTCTCCAAAGCGTGGTTGTGATGAGGCCCCAGACCTCAGAGCTCTTGTCCTGCAGAGAAGGCTCTGGGAGTGTCTCAGACCATGTGATTTGCTACTCAGCCATATTCAGAAAGGCAGCCAAACACTGCTGTGAAAAGTAGAGCTTCTTGAATATACTTATACTCCCAGATACGAGAATACTGTGAAGAGGTGTTCTGCCCAGCCTCAGGGGAAGAGGCAAAGAAAGCTGCTTTCTGCACAGCATTGGAAGCAGGACGGATGGGCGTTCTGTTCAACAGGTGAAAAGCAGGGAGAACCAGGAGCCTCGGTCAAGTAAGCTCCTCCTATGGCTAGTGCAGCTTAATTCAAACGTGCAATGGAAATTTTTCTGGGGTCACTGAGATCAATCTACACTATCTAACACTTTCAGTTGCTTTCTCCAAATTCATACACTGTGGAATGCCCTAACGTACGTGTGCATGACGTCCTCTGTGAATTCATATTATGTCTGAAACATGCATGTGCTGAAGTAGGACTTGCAACAAGTTTTAGGGAAGAGGCTGTTGGAGTCCTTCATCTGATCATCCTTTCATCAGAACGACGCTTTTCTCTGGCTACAACTCTATCAGCCTGAACTGACCACATGCAGCACAGCACTCTCGTGATCTACATGGAGAAACCATCCTTTGCTGTGTTTCTAAAGCTAAATGCTTAAGGGCAGCCCTAAGACCTCTGCATTCAAGCACACTGAAGAAGGCCTTTCATGTTTGGATTTTTCGTCCAAAGACTTGGAATCATGCGGGAGGTCCTGGTTTCCTGTACGTGCTAGAAGAGGATGCAAAAGGCCAACTCATCCCGTTACTAGAAATGCCATGATGATGCCTTAGCTGTAAGTTGCCCGAAACTCCATCAGGAGTGCCTTATGCAAGACTTTGAAATAGGAAATAGTCCACCGTGCACTGAGGAAACCCTCCCTGAGAACACAAGGTTGCTTTCGCCTTGCATGCAATTTGCTCCTATGTGGTTTAGAATCCAGTACGTTGTAGTGGAAGGCTGTATTCTCTATAAGGCCTCTATCTCAAGACGTAATTGGGCCTGGAATAGGCATTCCCACTAGCCACATGGGAAGTTAGAGAAGATGCTTTCAAATAATCGCAGTGGAGGCAAGTCAGCTTTGGATTCAGCTTATGTGGGTGAAAGGAAGCAGTGCAGAATGCCCCATTCAAGGACTCATTGACATCATTGCACTAGATGCTGGAACAGCTTTCAATGTGCTTTCCATGTCTGTCCTGTGTGCGTGCACTCTAAGCACCTGAGTGAAGTCTGCTGTGTGGAGCTGTTTTCGGCTGAGCAACAGATGCTCGCTTGTAGGGCCAGTCATATGCGGCCATGCTTTGCAAGACTTTCTGTGATAAATATTCCCGCGTACAACGAATTTTTCTTGCATTGTGATTTCAGTGTCTATCTTGTGTGCCTGCACTATGAGCTTCTGGCTATTAATCCGGTGTAGTGCTCGCTTTTGCTGAGCGGCAACGGGGTGCTCGCTTGCTTTGCCAATTTAGTGAAGTCTTGCTGAGGAAGGCTGGCTGTAAGAAAAATTCCCGCATACAACGAATTTACCTTGTAATTCTCAAAAGTTGCGTTTTTCTGCTACTTCCTGGGTGCTTCAGAGAGGCCCAGGTTGTCTGGGTGGTATGGAAGCCGGTCTCCCATTCCACAGTCTGAGCTGTGAAACCTGAGTGAACATTTTTCAGTCCCCAAGCATCATGTAAGCAACAGGTGTGTGAAAGATCCTCCAAAGCGTGGTTGTGATGAGGCCCCAGACCTCAGAGCTCTTGTCCTGCAGAGAAGGTACGGGACTGTCTCAGACCATGTGATTTGCTACTCAGCCATATTCAGAAAGGCAGCCAAACACTGCTGTGGAAACTAGAGCTTCTTTCATATACTTACACTCCCAGATACGAGAATACTGTGAAGAGGTCTTCTGCCCAGCCTCAGGGGAAGAGGCAAAGAAAGCTGCTTCCTGCACAGCATTTTAAGCAGGACGGATGGGCGTTCTGTTCAGCAGGTGAAAAGCAGGGAGGACCAAGAGCCTCGGTCAAGTAAGCTCCTCCTATGGCTAGTGAAGCTTAATTCAAACGTGCAATGGAAATTTTTCTGGGGTCACTGAGATCAATCTTCACTATCTAACACTTTCAGTTGCTTTCTCCAAATTCATACACCGTGGAATGCCCAAACGTACGTGTGCATTGTGTCCTCTCTGAATCCAGCTTAAGTCCGAAACATACGTGTGCTGAGAGTAGGACTTGCAACAAGTTTTAGGGAAGAGGCAGTTGGAGTCCTTCATCTGATCATCCTTTCATCAGAACAAAGCATTTCTCTGGGCCACAACTCTATCAGCCTGAACTGACCACGTGCAGCACAGCACTCTCGTGATCTACATGGAGAAACCATCCTTTGCTGTCTCTCTAAAGCTAAATGCTTAAGGGCAGCCCTAAGACCTCTGCATTCAAGCACACTGAAGAAGGCCTTTCATGCTTGGATCTTTCGTCCAAACACTTGGAATCATGCGGGTGGTCCTGGTTTCCTGTAGGTGCTAGAAGAGGATGCAAAAGGCCACCTCATCACTTACTAGCAATGCCATGATGACGCCTTAGCTGTAAAGTGTCCGAAACTACTGCAGGAGAGCCTTATGCCAGACTTTGAAATAGGAAACAGTCCACCGTGCACTGAGGAGACCCTCCCTGAGAGAACACAAGGTTGCTTTCGCCTTGCATGCAATTTGCTCCTATGTGGTATGGAAACCAGTAAACGTCGTAGTGGAAGGCTGTATTCTCTATACGGCCTCTATCTCAAAGACGTAAGTGGGCCCGGAATAGGCATTTCCACTAGCCACATGGGAAGTTAGAGAAGATGCTTTCAAATAATCGCAGTGGAGGCAAGTCAGCTTTGGATTCAGCTTATGTGGGTGAAAGGAAGCAGTGCAGAACGCCCCATTCAAGGAATCATTGACATCATTGCACTAGATGCTGAAACAGCTTTCAATGTGCTTTCCGTGTCTTTCCTGTGTGCGTGCACTCTAAGCACCTGAGTGAAGTCTGCTGGGTGGAGCAGTCTTAGGCTGAGCAGCAGATGCTCGCTGGTGGGGCCAGTCATATTCAGCCTTGCTGTGGAAGACTTTCTGTGAGAAAAATTCCCGCGTACAACGAATTTTTCTTGCAGTGTGCTTTCAGAGTCTGTCTTGTGTGCCTGCACTCTTAGCGACTGGGCGATTAATCCTGTGTAGTGCTCGCTTTTGCTGAGCGGCGACGGGAGCTCGCTTGTTTTGCCATTTTAGTGAAGTCTTGCTGAGGAAGGCTGGCTATCAGAAAAAATCCCGCATACAAAGAATTTACCTTGTAATTCTCAAAAGTTGCGTTTTTCTGCTACTTCCTGGATGCTTCAGAGAGGCCCAGGTAGTCTGGGTGGTATGGAAGCCGGTCTCCCATTCCACAGTCTGAGCTTTGAAACCTGAGTGCCCATTTTTCAGTCCCCAAGCATCATGTAAGCAACAGGTGTGTGAAAGCTTCTCCAAAGCGTGGTTGTGATGAGGCCCCAGACCTCAGAGCTCTTGTCCTGCAGAGAAGGCTCTGGGAGTGTCTCAGACCATGTGATTTGCTACTCAGCCATATTCAGGAAGGCAGCCAAACACTGCTGTGAAAAGTAGAGCTTCTTGAATATACTTATACTCCCAGATACGAGAATACTGTGAAGAGGTGTTCTGCCCAGCCTCAGGGGAAGAGGCAAAGAAAGCTGCTTTCTGCACAGCATTGGAAGCAGGACGGATGGGCGTTCTGTTCAACAGGTGAAAAGCAGGGAGGACCAGGAGCCTCGGTCAAGTAAGCTCCTCCTATGGCTGGTGCAGCTTAATTCAAACGTGCAATGGAAATTTTTCTGGGGTCACTGAGATCAATCTACACTATCTAACACTTTCAGTTGCTTTCTCCAAATTCATACACTGTGGAATGCCCTAACGTACGTGTGCATGACGTCCTCTGTGAATTCATATTATGTCTGAAACATGCATGTGCTGAAGTAGGACTTGCAACAAGTTTTAGGGAAGAGGCTGTTGGAGTCCTTCATCTGATCATCCTTTCATCAGAACGACGCTTTTCTCTGGCTACAACTCTATCAGCCTGAACTGACCACATGCAGCACAGCACTCTCGTGATCTACATGGAGAAACCATCCTTTGCTGTGTTTCTAAAGCTAAATGCTTAAGGGCAGCCCTAAGACCTCTGCATTCAAGCACACTGTAGAAGGCTTTTCATGCTTGGATTTTTCGTCCAAAGACTTGGAATCATGCGGGAGGTCCTGGTTTCCTGTACGTGCTAGAAGAGGATGCAAAAGGCCAACTCATCCCGTTACTAGAAATGCCATGATGATGCCTTAGCTGTAAATTGCCCGAAACTCCATCAGGAGTGCCTTATGCAAGACTTTGAAATAGGAAATAGTCCACCGTGCACTGAGGAAACCCTCCCTGAGAACACAAGGTTGCTTTCGCCTTGCATGCAATTTGCTCCTATGTGGTTTGGAATCCAGTAAACGTTGTAGTGGAAGGCTGTATTCTCTATAAGGCCTCTATCTCAAGACGTAATTGGGCCTGGAATAGGCATTCCCACTAGCCACATGGGAAGTTACAGAAGATGCTTTGAAATAACCCCAGTGGAGGCAAGTCAGCTTTGGATTCAGCTTATGTGGGTGAAAGGAAGCAGTGCAGAATGCCCCATTCAAGGACTCATTGACATCATTGCACTAGATGCTGGAACAGCTTTCAATGTGCTTTCCATGTCTGTCCTGTGTGCGTGCACTCTAAGCACCTGAGTGAAGTCTGCTGTGTGGAGCTGTTTTCGGCTGAGCAACAGATGCTCGCTTGTAGGGCCAGTCATATGCGGCCATGCTTTGCAAGACTTTCTGTGATAAGTATTCCCGCGTACAACGAATTTTTCTTGCATTGTGATTTCAGTGTCTATCTTGTGTGCCTGCACTATGAGCTTCTGGCTATTAATCCTGTGTAGTGCTCGCTTTTGCTGAGCGGCAACGGGGTGCTCGCTTGCTTTGCCATTTTAGTGAAGTCTTGCTGAGGAAGGCTGGCTGTCAGAAAAATTCCCGCATACAACGAATTTACCTTGTAATTCTCAAAAGTTGCGTTTTTCTGCTACTTCCTGGATGCTTCAGAGAGGCCCAGGTAGTCTGGGTGGTATGGAAGCTGGTCTCCCATTCCACAGTCTGAGCTGTGAAACCTGAGTGAACATTTTTCAGTCCCCAAGCATCATGTAAGCAACAGGTGTGTGAAAGCTTCTCCAAAGCGTGGTTGTGATGAGGCCCCAGACCTCAGAGCTCTTGTCCTGCAGAGAAGGTATGGGACTGTCTCAGACCATGTGATTTGCTACTCAGCCATATTCAGAAAGGCAGCCAAACACTGCTGTGAAAACTAGAGCTTCTTTCATATACTTACACTCCCAGATACGAGAATACTGTGAAGAGGTCTTCTGCCCAGCCTCAGGGGAAGAGGCAAAGAAAGCTGCTTTCTGCACAGCATTGGAAGCAGGACGGATGGGCGTTCTGTTCAACAGGTGAAAAGCAGGGAGAACCAGGAGCCTCGGTCAAGAAAGCTCCTCCTATGGCTAGTGCAGCTTAATTCAAACGTGCAATGGAAATTTTTCTGGGGTCACTGAGATCAATCTTCACTATCTAACACTTTCAGTTGCTTTCTCCAAATTCATACACCGTGGAATGCCCAAACGTACGTGTGCATTGTGTCCTCTCTGAATCCAGCTTAAGTCCGAAACATACGTGTGCTGAGAGTAGGACTTGCAACAAGTTTTAGGGAAGAGGCAGTTGGAGTCCTTCATCTGATCATCCTTTCATCAGAACAAAGCATTTCTCTGGGCCACAACTCTATCAGCCTGAACTGACCACGTGCAGCACAGCACTCTCGTGATCTACATGGAGAAACCATCCTTTGCTGTCTCTCTAAAGCTAAATGCTTAAGGGCAGCCCTAAGAACTCTGCATTCAAGCACACTGAAGAAGGCCTTTCATGCTTGGATCTTTCGTCCAAACACTTGGAATCATGCGGGTGGTCCTGGTTTCCTGTAGGTGCTAGAAGAGGATGCAAAAGGCCACCTCATCACTTACTAGCAATGCCATGATGACGCCTTAGCTGTAAAGTGTCCAAAACTACGGCAGGAGAGCCTTATGCCAGACTTTGAAATAGGAAACAGTACACCGTGCACTGAGGAGACCCTCCCTGAGAGAACACAAGGTTGCTTTCGCCTTGCATGCAATTTGCGCCTATGTGGTATGGAAACCAGTAAACGTTGTAGTGGAAGGCTGTATTCTCTATACAGCCTCTATCTCAAAGACGTAAGTGGGCCCGGAATAGGCATTTCCACTAGCCACATGGGAAGTTAGAGAAGATGCTTTGAAATAATCACAGTGGAGGCAAGTCGGTTTGGATTCAGCTTATGTGGGTGAAAGGAAGCAGTGCAGAACGCCCCATTCAAGGAATCATTGACATCATTGCACTAGATGCTGAAACAGCTTTCAATGTGCTTTCCGTGTCTTTCCTGTGTGCGTGCACTCTAAGCACCTGAGTGAAGTCTGCTGGGTGGAGCAGTCTTAGGCTGAGCAGCAGATGCTCGCTGGTGGGGCCAGTCATATTCAGCCTTGCTGTGGAAGACTTTCTGTGAGAAAAATTCCCGCGTACAACGAACTTTTCTTGCAGTGTGCTTTCAGAGTCGGTCTTGTGTGCCTGCACTCTTAGCGACTGGGCGATTAATCCTGTGTAGTGCTCGCTTTTGCTGAGCGGCGACGGGAGCTCGCTTGTTTTGCCATTTTAGTGAAGTCTTGCTGAGGAAGGCTGGCTATCAGAAAAAATCCCGCATACAAAGAATTTACCTTGTAATTCTCAAAAGTTGTGTTTTTCTGCTTCTTCCTGGATGCTTCAGAGAGGCCCAGGTAGTCTGGGTGGTATGGAAGCCGGTCTCCCATTCCACAGTCTGAGCTTTGAAACCTGAGTGCCCATTTTTCAGTCCCCAAGCATCATGTAAGCAACAGGTGTGTGAAAGCTTCTCCAAAGCGTGGTTGTGATGAGGCCCCAGACCTCAGAGCTCTTGTCCTGCAGAGAAGGCTCTGGGAGTGTCTCAGACCATGTGATTTGCTACTCAGCCATATTCAGAAAGGCAGCCAAACACTGCTGTGAAAAGTAGAGCTTCTTGAATATACTTATACTCCCAGATACGAGAATACTGTGAAGAGGTGTTCTGCCCAGCCTCAGGGGAAGAGGCAAAGAAAGCTGCTTTCTGCACAGCATTGGAAGCAGGACGGATGGGCGTTCTGTTCAACAGGTGAAAAGCAGGGAGAACCAGGAGCCTCGGTCAAGTAAGCTCCTCCTATGGCTAGTGCAGCTTAATTCAAACGTGCAATGGAAATTTTTCTGGGGTCACTGAGATCAATCTACACTATCTAACACTTTCAGTTGCTTTCTCCAAATTCATACACTGTGGAATGCCCTAACGTACGTGTGCATGACGTCCTCTGTGAATTCATATTATGTCTGAAACATGCATGTGCTGAAGTAGGACTTGCAACAAGTTTTAGGGAAGAGGCTGTTGGAGTCCTTCATCTGATCATCCTTTCATCAGAACGACGCTTTTCTCTGGCTACAACTCTATCAGCCTGAACTGACCACATGCAGCACAGCACTCTCGTGATCTACATGGAGAAACCATCCTTTGCTGTGTTTCTAAAGCTAAATGCTTAAGGGCAGCCCTAAGACCTCTGCATTCAAGCACACTGAAGAAGGCCTTTCATGCTTGGATTTTTCGTCCAAAGACTTGGAATCATGCGGGAGGTCCTGGTTTCCTGTACGTGCTAGAAGAGGATGCAAAAGGCCAACTCATCCCGTTACTAGAAATGCCATGATGATGCCTTAGCTGTAAATTGCCCGAAACTCCATCAGGAGTGCCTTATGCAAGACTTTGAAATAGGAAATAGTCCACCGTGCACTGAGGAAACCCTCCCTGAGAACACAAGGTTGCTTTCGCCTTGCATGCAATTTGCTCCTATGTGGTTTGGAATCCAGTACGTTGTAGTGGAAGGCTGTATTCTCTATAAGGCCTCTATCTCAAGACGTAATTGGGCCCGGAATAGGCATTTCCACTAGCCACATGGGAAGTTAGAGAAGATGCTTTGAAATAATCACAGTGGAGGCAAGTCAGCTTTGGATTCAGCTTATGTGGGTGAAAGGAAGCAGTGCAGAACGCCCCATTCAAGGAATCATTGACATCATTGCACTAGATGCTGAAACAGCTTTCAATGTGCTTTCCGTGTCTTTCCTGTGTGCGTGCACTCTAAGCACCTGAGTGAAGTCTGCTGGGTGGAGCAGTCTTAGGCTGAGCAGCAGATGCTCGCTGGTGGGGCCAGTCATATTCAGCCTTGCTGTGGAAGACTTTCTGTGAGAAAAATTCCCGCGTACAACGAACTTTTCTTGCAGTGTGCTTTCAGAGTCTGTCTTGTGTGCCTGCACTCTTAGCGACTGGGCGATTAATCCTGTGTAGTGCTCGCTTTTGCTGAGCGGCGACGGGAGCTCGCTTATTTTGCCATTTTAGTGAAGTCTTGCTGAGGAAGGCTGGCTATCAGAAAAAATCCCGCATACAAAGAATTTACCTTGTAATTCTCAAAAGTTGTGTTTTTCTGCTTCTTCCTGGATGCTTCAGAGAGGCCCAGGTAGTCCGGGTGGTATGGAAGCCGGTCTCCCATTCCACAGTCTGAGCTTTGAAACCTGAGTGCCCATTTTTCAGTCCCCAAGCATCATGTAAGCAACAGGTGTGTGAAAGCTTCTCCAAAGCGTGGTTGTGATGAGGCCCCAGACCTCAGAGCTCTTGTCCTGCAGAGAAGGCTCTGGGAGTGTCTCAGACCATGTGATTTGCTACTCAGCCATATTCAGAAAGGCAGCCAAACACTGCTGTGAAAAGTAGAGCTTCTTGAATATACTTATACTCCCAGATACGAGAATACTGTGAAGAGGTGTTCTGCCCAGCCTCAGGGGAAGAGGCAAAGAAAGCTGCTTTCTGCACAGCATTGGAAGCAGGACGGATGGGCGTTCTGTTCAACAGGTGAAAAGCAGGGAGAACCAGGAGCCTCGGTCAAGTAAGCTCCTCCTATGGCTAGTGCAGCTTAATTCAAACGTGCAATGGAAATTTTTCTGGGGTCACTGAGATCAATCTACACTATCTAACACTTTCAGTTGCTTTCTCCAAATTCATACACTGTGGAATGCCCTAACGTACGTGTGCATGACGTCCTCTGTGAATTCATATTATGTCTGAAACATGCATGTGCTGAAGTAGGACTTGCAACAAGTTTTAGGGAAGAGGCTGTTGGAGTCCTTCATCTGATCATCCTTTCATCAGAACGACGCTTTTCTCTGGCTACAACTCTATCAGCCTGAACTGACCACATGCAGCACAGCACTCTCGTGATCTACATGGAGAAACCATCCTTTGCTGTGTTTCTAAAGCTAAATGCTTAAGGGCAGCCCTAAGACCTCTGCATTCAAGCACACTGAAGAAGGCCTTTCATGTTTGGATTTTTCGTCCAAAGACTTGGAATCATGCGGGAGGTCCTGGTTTCCTGTACGTGCTAGAAGAGGATGCAAAAGGCCAACTCATCCCGTTACTAGAAATGCCATGATGATGCCTTAGCTGTAAGTTGCCCGAAACTCCATCAGGAGTGCCTTATGCAAGACTTTGAAATAGGAAATAGTCCACCGTGCACTGAGGAAACCCTCCCTGAGAACACAAGGTTGCTTTCGCCTTGCATGCAATTTGCTCCTATGTGGTTTAGAATCCAGTACGTTGTAGTGGAAGGCTGTATTCTCTATAAGGCCTCTATCTCAAGACGTAATTGGGCCTGGAATAGGCATTCCCACTAGCCACATGGGAAGTTAGAGAAGATGCTTTCAAATAATCGCAGTGGAGGCAAGTCAGCTTTGGATTCAGCTTATGTGGGTGAAAGGAAGCAGTGCAGAATGCCCCATTCAAGGACTCATTGACATCATTGCACTAGATGCTGGAACAGCTTTCAATGTGCTTTCCATGTCTGTCCTGTGTGCGTGCACTCTAAGCACCTGAGTGAAGTCTGCTGTGTGGAGCTGTTTTCGGCTGAGCAACAGATGCTCGCTTGTAGGGCCAGTCATATGCGGCCATGCTTTGCAAGACTTTCTGTGATAAATATTCCCGCGTACAACGAATTTTTCTTGCATTGTGATTTCAGTGTCTATCTTGTGTGCCTGCACTATGAGCTTCTGGCTATTAATCCGGTGTAGTGCTCGCTTTTGCTGAGCGGCAACGGGGTGCTCGCTTGCTTTGCCAATTTAGTGAAGTCTTGCTGAGGAAGGCTGGCTGTAAGAAAAATTCCCGCATACAACGAATTTACCTTGTAATTCTCAAAAGTTGCGTTTTTCTGCTACTTCCTGGGTGCTTCAGAGAGGCCCAGGTTGTCTGGGTGGTATGGAAGCCGGTCTCCCATTCCACAGTCTGAGCTGTGAAACCTGAGTGAACATTTTTCAGTCCCCAAGCATCATGTAAGCAACAGGTGTGTGAAAGATCCTCCAAAGCGTGGTTGTGATGAGGCCCCAGACCTCAGAGCTCTTGTCCTGCAGAGAAGGTACGGGACTGTCTCAGACCATGTGATTTGCTACTCAGCCATATTCAGAAAGGCAGCCAAACACTGCTGTGGAAACTAGAGCTTCTTTCATATACTTACACTCCCAGATACGAGAATACTGTGAAGAGGTCTTCTGCCCAGCCTCAGGGGAAGAGGCAAAGAAAGCTGCTTCCTGCACAGCATTTTAAGCAGGACGGATGGGCGTTCTGTTCAGCAGGTGAAAAGCAGGGAGGACCAAGAGCCTCGGTCAAGTAAGCTCCTCCTATGGCTAGTGAAGCTTAATTCAAACGTGCAATGGAAATTTTTCTGGGGTCACTGAGATCAATCTTCACTATCTAACACTTTCAGTTGCTTTCTCCAAATTCATACACCGTGGAATGCCCAAACGTACGTGTGCATTGTGTCCTCTCTGAATCCAGCTTAAGTCCGAAACATACGTGTGCTGAGAGTAGGACTTGCAACAAGTTTTAGGGAAGAGGCAGTTGGAGTCCTTCATCTGATCATCCTTTCATCAGAACAAAGCATTTCTCTGGGCCACAACTCTATCAGCCTGAACTGACCACGTGCAGCACAGCACTCTCGTGATCTACATGGAGAAACCATCCTTTGCTGTCTCTCTAAAGCTAAATGCTTAAGGGCAGCCCTAAGACCTCTGCATTCAAGCACACTGAAGAAGGCCTTTCATGCTTGGATCTTTCGTCCAAACACTTGGAATCATGCGGGTGGTCCTGGTTTCCTGTAGGTGCTAGAAGAGGATGCAAAAGGCCACCTCATCACTTACTAGCAATGCCATGATGACGCCTTAGCTGTAAAGTGTCCGAAACTACTGCAGGAGAGCCTTATGCCAGACTTTGAAATAGGAAACAGTACACCGTGCACTGAGGAGACCCTCCCTGAGAGAACACAAGGTTGCTTTCGCCTTGCATGCAATTTGCTCCTATGTGGTATGGAAACCAGTAAACGTCGTAGTGGAAGGCTGTATTCTCTATACGGCCTCTATCTCAAAGACGTAAGTGGGCCCGGAATAGGCATTTCCACTAGCCACATGGGAAGTTAGAGAAGATGCTTTCAAATAATCGCAGTGGAGGCAAGTCAGCTTTGGATTCAGCTTATGTGGGTGAAAGGAAGCAGTGCAGAACGCCCCATTCAAGGAATCATTGACATCATTGCACTAGATGCTGAAACAGCTTTCAATGTGCTTTCCGTGTCTTTCCTGTGTGCGTGCACTCTAAGCACCTGAGTGAAGTCTGCTGGGTGGAGCAGTCTTAGGCTGAGCAGCAGATGCTCGCTGGTGGGGCCAGTCATATTCAGCCTTGCTGTGGAAGACTTTCTGTGAGAAAAATTCCCGCGTACAACGAATTTTTCTTGCAGTGTGCTTTCAGAGTCTGTCTTGTGTGCCTGCACTCTTAGCGACTGGGCGATTAATCCTGTGTAGTGCTCGCTTTTGCTGAGCGGCGACGGGAGCTCGCTTGTTTTGCCATTTTAGTGAAGTCTTGCTGAGGAAGGCTGGCTATCAGAAAAAATCCCGCATACAAAGAATTTACCTTGTAATTCTCAAAAGTTGCGTTTTTCTGCTACTTCCTGGATGCTTCAGAGAGGCCCAGGTAGTCTGGGTGGTATGGAAGCCGGTCTCCCATTCCACAGTCTGAGCTTTGAAACCTGAGTGCCCATTTTTCAGTCCCCAAGCATCATGTACGCAACAGGTGTGTGAAAGCTTCTCCAAAGCGTGGTTGTGATGAGGCCCCAGACCTCAGAGCTCTTGTCCTGCAGAGAAGGCTCTGGGAGTGTCTCAGACCATGTGATTTGCTACTCAGCCATATTCAGAAAGGCAGCCAAACACTGCTGTGAAAAGTAGAGCTTCTTGAATATACTTATACTCCCAGATACGGGAATACTGTGAAGAGGTGTTCTGCCCAGCCTCAGGGGAAGAGGCAAAGAAAGCTGCTTTCTGCACAGCATTGGAAGCAGGACGGATGGGCGTTCTGTTCAACAGGTGAAAAGCAGGGAGGACCAGGAGCCTCGGTCAAGTAAGCTCCTCCTATGGCTAGTGCAGCTTAATTCAAACGTGCAATGGAAATTTTTCTGGGGTCACTGAGATCAATCTACACTATCTAACACTTTCAGTTGCTTTCTCCAAATTCATACACTGTG
This sequence comes from Manis pentadactyla, assembly GCF_030020395.1. Lineage (NCBI taxonomy): Eukaryota > Metazoa > Chordata > Mammalia > Pholidota > Manidae > Manis > Manis pentadactyla. The sequence goes on along the minus strand of NC_080036.1, from coordinate 4,480,730 downwards.
GAATGCCCTAACGTACGTGTGCATGACGTCCTCTGTGAATTCATATTATGTCTGAAACATGCATGTGCTGAAGTAGGACTTGCAACAAGTTTTAGGGAAGAGGCTGTTGGAGTCCTTCATCTGATCATCCTTTCATCAGAACGACGCTTTTCTCTGGCTACAACTCTATCAGCCTGAACTGACCACATGCAGCACAGCACTCTCGTGATCTACATGGAGAAACCATCCTTTGCTGTGTTTCTAAAGCTAAATGCTTAAGGGCAGCCCTAAGACCTCTGCATTCAAGCACACTGAAGAAGGCCTTTCATGCTTGGATTTTTCGTCCAAAGACTTGGAATCATGCGGGAGGTCCTGGTTTCCTGTACGTGCTAGAAGAGGATGCAAAAGGCCAACTCATCCCGTTACTAGAAATGCCATGATGATGCCTTAGCTGTAAGTTGCCCGAAACTCCATCAGGAGTGCCTTATGCAAGACTTTGAAATAGGAAATAGTCCACCGTGCACTGAGGAAACCCTCCCTGAGAACACAAGGTTGCTTTCGCCTTGCATGCAATTTGCTCCTATGTGGTTTGGAATCCAGTAAACGTTGTAGTGGAAGGCTGTATTCTCTATAAGGCCTCTATCTCAAGACGTAATTGGGCCTGGAATAGGCATTCCCACTAGCCACATGGGAAGTTACAGAAGATGCTTTGAAATAACCCCAGTGGAGGCAAGTCAGCTTTGGATTCAGCTTATGTGGGTGAAAGGAAGCAGTGCAGAAAGCCCCATTCAAGGAATCATTGACATCATTGCACTAGATGCTGAAACAGCTTTCAATGTGCTTTCCGTGTCTGTCCTGTGTGCGTGCACTCTAAGCACCTGAGTGAAGTCTGCTGTGTGGAGCTGTTTTCGGCTGAGCAACAGATGCTCGCTTGTAGGGCCAGTCATATGCGGCCATGCTTTGCAAGACTTTCTGTGATAAATATTCCCGCGTACAACGAATTTTTCTTGCATTGTGATTTCAGTGTCTATCTTGTGTGCCTGCACTATGAGCTTCTGGCTATTAATCCTGTGTAGTGCTCGCTTTTGCTGAGCGGCAACGGGGTGCTCGCTTGCTTTGCCATTTTAGTGAAGTCTTGCTGAGGAAGGCTGGCTGTCAGAAAAATTCCCGCATACAACGAATTTACCTTGTAATTCTCAAAAGTTGCGTTTTTCTGCTACTTCCTGGATGCTTCAGAGAGGCCCAGGTAGTCTGGGTGGTATGGAAGCCGGTCTCCCATTCCACAGTCTGAGCTGTGAAACCTGAGTGAACATTTTTCAGTCCCCAAGCATCATGTAAGCAACAGGTGTGTGAAAGATCCTCCAAAGCTTGGTTGTGATGAGGCCCCAGACCTCAGAGCTCTTGTCCTGCAGAGAAGGTATGGGACTGTCTCAGACCATGTGATTTGCTACTCAGCCATATTCAGAAAGGCAGCCAAACACTGCTGTGAAAAATAGAGCTTCTTTCATATACTTACACTCCCAGATACGAGAATACTGTGAAGAGGTCTTCTGCCCAGCCTCAGGGGAAGAGGCAAAGAAAGCTGCTTCCTGCACAGCATTTTAAGCAGGACGGATGGGCGTTCTGTTCAGCAGGTGAAAAGCAGGGAGGACCAAGAGCCTCGGTCAAGTAAGCTCCTCCTATGGCTAGTGCAGCTTAATTCAAACGTGCAATGGAAATTTTTCTGGGGTCACTGAGATCAATCTTCACTATCTAACACTTTCAGTTGCTTTCTCCAAATTCATACACCGTGGAATGCCCAAACGTACGTGTGCATTGTGTCCTCTCTGAATCCAGCTTAAGTCCGAAACATACGTGTGCTGAGAGTAGGACTTGCAACAAGTTTTAGGGAAGAGGCAGTTGGAGTCCTTCATCTGATCATCCTTTCATCAGAACAAAGCATTTCTCTGGGCCACAACTCTATCAGCCTGAACTGACCACGTGCAGCACAGCACTCTCGTGATCTACATGGAGAAACCATCCTTTGCTGTCTCTCTAAAGCTAAATGCTTAAGGGCAGCCCTAAGACCTCTGCATTCAAGCACACTGAAGAAGGCCTTTCATGCTTGGATCTTTCGTCCAAACACTTGGAATCATGCGGGTGGTCCTGGTTTCCTGTAGGTGCTAGAAGAGGATGCAAAAGGCCACCTCATCACTTACTAGCAATGCCATGATGACGCCTTAGCTGTAAAGTGTCCGAAACTACTGCAGGAGAGCCTTATGCCAGACTTTGAAATAGGAAACAGTACACCGTGCACTGAGGAGACCCTCCCTGAGAGAACACAAGGTTGCTTTCGCCTTGCATGCAATTTGCTCCTATGTGGTATGGAAACCAGTAAACGTTGTAGTGGAAGGCTGTATTCTCTATACGGCCTCTATCTCAAAGACGTAAGTGGGCCCGGAATAGGCATTTCCACTAGCCACATGGGAAGTTAGAGAAGATGCTTTCAAATAATCGCAGTGGAGGCAAGTCAGCTTTGGATTCAGCTTATGTGGGTGAAAGGAAGCAGTGCAGAACGCCCCATTCAAGGAATCATTGACATCATTGCACTAGATGCTGAAACAGCTTTCAATGTGCTTTCCGTGTCTTTCCTGTGTGCGTGCACTCTAAGCACCTGAGTGAAGTCTGCTGGGTGGAGCAGTCTTAGGCTGAGCAGCAGATGCTCGCTGGTGGGGCCAGTCATATACAGCCATGCTGGGGAAGACTTTCTGTGAGAAAAATTCCCGCGTACAACGAATTTTTCTTGCAGTGTGCTTTCAGAGTCTGTCTTGTGTGCCTGCACTCTTAGCGACTGGGCGATTAATCCTGTGTAGTGCTCGCTTTTGCTGAGCGGCGACGGGAGCTCGCTTGTTTTGCCATTTTAGTGAAGTCTTGCTGAGGAAGGCTGGCTATCAGAAAAAATCCCGCATACAAAGAATTTACCTTGTAATTCTCAAAAGTTGCGTTTTTCTGCTACTTCCTGGATGCTTCAGAGAGGCCCAGGTAGTCTGGGTGGTATGGAAGCCGGTCTCCCATTCCACAGTCTGAGCTTTGAAACCTGAGTGCCCATTTTTCAGTCCCCAAGCATCATGTACGCAACAGGTGTGTGAAAGCTTCTCCAAAGCGTGGTTGTGATGAGGCCCCAGACCTCAGAGCTCTTGTCCTGCAGAGAAGGCTCTGGGAGTGTCTCAGACCATGTGATTTGCTACTCAGCCATATTCAGAAAGGCAGCCAAACACTGCTGTGAAAAGTAGAGCTTCTTGAATATACTTATACTCCCAGATACGAGAATACTGTGAAGAGGTGTTCTGCCCAGCCTCAGGGGAAGAGGCAAAGAAAGCTGCTTTCTGCACAGCATTGGAAGCAGGACGGATGGGCGTTCTGTTCAACAGGTGAAAAGCAGGGAGGACCAGGAGCCTCGGTCAACTAAGCTCCTCCTATGGCTAGTGCAGCTTAATTCAAACGTGCAATGGAAATTTTTCTGGGGTCACTGAGATCAATCTACACTATCTAACACTTTCAGTTGCTTTCTCCAAATTCATACACTGTGGAATGCCCTAACGTACGTGTGCATGACGTCCTCTGTGAATTCATATTATGTCTGAAACATGCATGTGCTGAAGTAGGACTTGCAACAAGTTTTAGGGAAGAGGCTGTTGGAGTCCTTCATCTGATCATCCTTTCATCAGAACGACGCTTTTCTCTGGCTACAACTCTATCAGCCTGAACTGACCACATGCAGCACAGCACTCTCGTGATCTACATGGAGAAACCATCCTTTGCTGTGTTTCTAAAGCTAAATGCTTAAGGGCAGCCCTAAGACCTCTGCATTCAAGCACACTGAAGAAGGCCTTTCATGCTTGGATTTTTCGTCCAAAGACTTGGAATCATGCGGGAGGTCCTGGTTTCCTGTACGTGCTAGAAGAGGATGCAAAAGGCCAACTCATCCCGTTACTAGAAATGCCATGATGATGCCTTAGCTGTAAATTGCCCGAAACTCCATCAGGAGTGCCTTATGCAAGACTTTGAAATAGGAAATAGTCCACCGTGCACTGAGGAAACCCTCCCTGAGAACACAAGGTTGCTTTCGCCTTGCATGCAATTTGCTCCTATGTGGTTTGGAATCCAGTAAACGTTGTAGTGGAAGGCTGTATTCTCTATAAGGCCTCTATCTCAAGACGTAATTGGGCCTGGAATAGGCATTCCCACTAGCCACATGGGAAGTTACAGAAGATGCTTTGAAATAACCCCAGTGGAGGCAAGTCAGCTTTGGATTCAGCTTATGTGGGTGAAAGGAAGCAGTGCAGAAAGCCCCATTCAAGGAATCATTGACATCATTGCACTAGATGCTGAAACAGCTTTCAATGTGCTTTCCGTGTCTGTCCTGTGTGCGTGCACTCTAAGCACCTGAGTGAAGTCTGCTGTGTGGAGCTGTTTTCGGCTGAGCAACAGATGCTCGCTTGTAGGGCCAGTCATATGCGGCCATGCTTTGCAAGACTTTCTGTGATAAATATTCCCGCGTACAACGAATTTTTCTTGCATTGTGATTTCAGTGTCTATCTTGTGTGCCTGCACTATGAGCTTCTGGCTATTAATCCTGTGTAGTGCTCGCTTTTGCTGAGCGGCAACGGGGTGCTCGCTTGCTTTGCCATTTTAGTGAAGTCTTGCTGAGGAAGGCTGGCTGTCAGAAAAATTCCCGCATACAACGAATTTACCTTGTAATTCTCAAAAGTTGCGTTTTTCTGCTACTTCCTGGATGCTTCAGAGAGGCCCAGGTAGTCTGGGTGGTATGGAAGCCGGTCTCCCATTCCACAGTCTGAGCTGTGAAACCTGAGTGAACATTTTTCAGTCCCCAAGCATCATGTAAGCAACAGGTGTGTGAAAGATCCTCCAAAGCTTGGTTGTGATGAGGCCCCAGACCTCAGAGCTCTTGTCCTGCAGAGAAGGTATGGGACTGTCTCAGACCATGTGATTTGCTACTCAGCCATATTCAGAAAGGCAGCCAAACACTGCTGTGAAAAATAGAGCTTCTTTCATATACTTACACTCCCAGATACGAGAATACTGTGAAGAGGTCTTCTGCCCAGCCTCAGGGGAAGAGGCAAAGAAAGCTGCTTCCTGCACAGCATTTTAAGCAGGACGGATGGGCGTTCTGTTCAGCAGGTGAAAAGCAGGGAGGACCAAGAGCCTCGGTCAAGTAAGCTCCTCCTATGGCTAGTGCAGCTTAATTCAAACGTGCAATGGAAATTTTTCTGGGGTCACTGAGATCAATCTTCACTATCTAACACTTTCAGTTGCTTTCTCCAAATTCATACACCGTGGAATGCCCAAACGTACGTGTGCATTGTGTCCTCTCTGAATCCAGCTTAAGTCCGAAACATACGTGTGCTGAGAGTAGGACTTGCAACAAGTTTTAGGGAAGAGGCAGTTGGAGTCCTTCATCTGATCATCCTTTCATCAGAACAAAGCATTTCTCTGGGCCACAACTCTATCAGCCTGAACTGACCACGTGCAGCACAGCACTCTCGTGATCTACATGGAGAAACCATCCTTTGCTGTCTCTCTAAAGCTAAATGCTTAAGGGCAGCCCTAAGACCTCTGCATTCAAGCACACTGAAGAAGGCCTTTCATGCTTGGATCTTTCGTCCAAACACTTGGAATCATGCGGGTGGTCCTGGTTTCCTGTAGGTGCTAGAAGAGGATGCAAAAGGCCACCTCATCACTTACTAGCAATGCCATGATGACGCCTTAGCTGTAAAGTGTCCGAAACTACTGCAGGAGAGCCTTATGCCAGACTTTGAAATAGGAAACAGTACACCGTGCACTGAGGAGACCCTCCCTGAGAGAACACAAGGTTGCTTTCGCCTTGCATGCAATTTGCTCCTATGTGGTATGGAAACCAGTAAACGTTGTAGTGGAAGGCTGTATTCTCTATACGGCCTCTATCTCAAAGACGTAAGTGGGCCCGGAATAGGCATTTCCACTAGCCACATGGGAAGTTAGAGAAGATGCTTTCAAATAATCGCAGTGGAGGCAAGTCAGCTTTGGATTCAGCTTATGTGGGTGAAAGGAAGCAGTGCAGAACGCCCCATTCAAGGAATCATTGACATCATTGCACTAGATGCTGAAACAGCTTTCAATGTGCTTTCCGTGTCTTTCCTGTGTGCGTGCACTCTAAGCACCTGAGTGAAGTCTGCTGGGTGGAGCAGTCTTAGGCTGAGCAGCAGATGCTCGCTGGTGGGGCCAGTCATATTCAGCCTTGCTGTGGAAGACTTTCTGTGAGAAAAATTCCCGCGTACAACGAACTTTTCTTGCAGTGTGCTTTCAGAGTCTGTCTTGTGTGCCTGCACTCTTAGCGACTGGGCGATTAATCCTGTGTAGTGCTCGCTTTTGCTGAGCGGCGACGGGAGCTCGCTTGTTTTGCCATTTTAGTGAAGTCTTGCTGAGGAAGGCTGGCTATCAGAAAAAATCCCGCATACAAAGAATTTACCTTGTAATTCTCAAAAGTTGTGTTTTTCTGCTTCTTCCTGGATGCTTCAGAGAGGCCCAGGTAGTCTGGGTGGTATGGAAGCCGGTCTCCCATTCCACAGTCTGAGCTTTGAAACCTGAGTGCCCATTTTTCAGTCCCCAAGCATCATGTAAGCAACAGGTGTGTGAAAGCTTCTCCAAAGCGTGGTTGTGATGAGGCCCCAGACCTCAGAGCTCTTGTCCTGCAGAGAAGGCTCTGGGAGTGTCTCAGACCATGTGATTTGCTACTCAGCCATATTCAGAAAGGCAGCCAAACACTGCTGTGAAAAGTAGAGCTTCTTGAATATACTTATACTCCCAGATACGAGAATACTGTGAAGAGGTGTTCTGCCCAGCCTCAGGGGAAGAGGCAAAGAAAGCTGCTTTCTGCACAGCATTGGAAGCAGGACGGATGGGCGTTCTGTTCAACAGGTGAAAAGCAGGGAGAACCAGGAGCCTCGGTCAAGTAAGCTCCTCCTATGGCTAGTGCAGCTTAATTCAAACGTGCAATGGAAATTTTTCTGGGGTCACTGAGATCAATCTACACTATCTAACACTTTCAGTTGCTTTCTCCAAATTCATACACTGTGGAATGCCCTAACGTACGTGTGCATGACGTCCTCTGTGAATTCATATTATGTCTGAAACATGCATGTGCTGAAGTAGGACTTGCAACAAGTTTTAGGGAAGAGGCTGTTGGAGTCCTTCATCTGATCATCCTTTCATCAGAACGACGCTTTTCTCTGGCTACAACTCTATCAGCCTGAACTGACCACATGCAGCACAGCACTCTCGTGATCTACATGGAGAAACCATCCTTTGCTGTGTTTCTAAAGCTAAATGCTTAAGGGCAGCCCTAAGACCTCTGCATTCAAGCACACTGAAGAAGGCCTTTCATGTTTGGATTTTTCGTCCAAAGACTTGGAATCATGCGGGAGGTCCTGGTTTCCTGTACGTGCTAGAAGAGGATGCAAAAGGCCAACTCATCCCGTTACTAGAAATGCCATGATGATGCCTTAGCTGTAAATTGCCCGAAACTCCATCAGGAGTGCCTTATGCAAGACTTTGAAATAGGAAATAGTCCACCGTGCACTGAGGAAACCCTCCCTGAGAACACAAGGTTGCTTTCGCCTTGCATGCAATTTGCTCCTATGTGGTTTGGAATCCAGTACGTTGTAGTGGAAGGCTGTATTCTCTATAAGGCCTCTATCTCAAGACGTAATTGGGCCTGGAATAGGCATTCCCACTAGCCACATGGGAAGTTAGAGAAGATGCTTTCAAATAATCGCAGTGGAGGCAAGTCAGCTTTGGATTCAGCTTATGTGGGTGAAAGGAAGCAGTGCAGAATGCCCCATTCAAGGACTCATTGACATCATTGCACTAGATGCTGGAACAGCTTTCAATGTGCTTTCCATGTCTGTCCTGTGTGCGTGCACTCTAAGCACCTGAGTGAAGTCTGCTGTGTGGAGCTGTTTTCGGCTGAGCAACAGATGCTCGCTTGTAGGGCCAGTCATATGCGGCCATGCTTTGCAAGACTTTCTGTGATAAATATTCCCGCGTACAACGAATTTTTCTTGCATTGTGATTTCAGTGTCTATCTTGTGTGCCTGCACTATGAGCTTCTGGCTATTAATCCGGTGTAGTGCTCGCTTTTGCTGAGCGGCAACGGGGTGCTCGCTTGCTTTGCCAATTTAGTGAAGTCTTGCTGAGGAATTCTGGCTGTAAGAAAAATTCCCGCATACAACGAATTTACCTTGTAATTCTCAAAAGTTGCGTTTTTCTGCTACTTCCTGGGTGCTTCAGAGAGGCCCAGGTTGTCTGGGTGGTATGGAAGCCGGTCTCCCATTCCACAGTCTGAGCTGTGAAACCTGAGTGAACATTTTTCAGTCCCCAAGCATCATGTAAGCAACAGGTGTGTGAAAGATCCTCCAAAGCGTGGTTGTGATGAGGCCCCAGACCTCAGAGCTCTTGTCCTGCAGAGAAGGTACGGGACTGTCTCAGACCATGTGATTTGCTACTCAGCCATATTCAGAAAGGCAGCCAAACACTGCTGTGAAAACTAGAGCTTCTTTCATATACTTACACTCCCAGATACGAGAATACTGTGAAGAGGTCTTCTGCCCAGCCTCAGGGGAAGAGGCAAAGAAAGCTGCTTCCTGCACAGCATTTTAAGCAGGACGGATGGGCGTTCTGTTCAGCAGGTGAAAAGCAGGGAGGACCAAGAGCCTCGGTCAAGTAAGCTCCTCCTATGGCTAGTGCAGCTTAATTCAAACGTGCAATGGAAATTTTTCTGGGGTCACTGAGATGAATCTTCACTATCTAACACTTTCAGTTGCTTTCTCCAAATTCATACACCGTGGAATGCCCAAACGTACGTGTGCATTGTGTCCTCTCTGAATCCAGCTTAAGTCCGAAACATACGTGTGCTGAGAGTAGGACTTGCAACAAGTTTTAGGGAAGAGGCAGTTGGAGTCCTTCATCTGATCATCCTTTCATCAGAACAAAGCATTTCTCTGGGCCACAACTCTATCAGCCTGAACTGACCACGTGCAGCACAGCACTCTCGTGATCTACATGGAGAAACCATCCTTTGCTGTCTCTCTAAAGCTAAATGCTTAAGGGCAGCCCTAAGACCTCTGCATTCAAGCACACTGAAGAAGGCCTTTCATGCTTGGATCTTTCGTCCAAACACTTGGAATCATGCGGGTGGTCCTGGTTTCCTGTAGGTGCTAGAAGAGGATGCAAAAGGCCACCTCATCACTTACTAGCAATGCCATGATGACGCCTTAGCTGTAAAGTGTCCGAAACTACTGCAGGAGAGCCTTATGCCAGACTTTGAAATAGGAAACAGTACACCGTGCACTGAGGAGACCCTCCCTGAGAGAACACAAGGTTGCTTTCGCCTTGCATGCAATTTGCTCCTATGTGGTATGGAAACCAGTAAACGTTGTAGTGGAAGGCTGTATTCTCTATACGGCCTCTATCTCAAAGACGTAAGTGGGCCCGGAATAGGCATTTCCACTAGCCACATGGGAAGTTAGAGAAGATGCTTTCAAATAATCGCAGTGGAGGCAAGTCAGCTTTGGATTCAGCTTATGTGGGTGAAAGGAAGCAGTGCAGAACGCCCCATTCAAGGAATCATTGACATCATTGCACTAGATGCTGAAACAGCTTTCAATGTGCTTTCCGTGTCTTTCCTGTGTGCGTGCACTCTAAGCACCTGAGTGAAGTCTGCTGGGTGGAGCAGTCTTAGGCTGAGCAGCAGATGCTCGCTGGTGGGGCCAGTCATATTCAGCCTTGCTGTGGAAGACTTTCTGTGAGAAAAATTCCCGCGTACAACGAATTTTTCTTGCAGTGTGCTTTCAGAGTCTGTCTTGTGTGCCTGCACTCTTAGCGACTGGGCGATTAATCCTGTGTAGTGCTCGCTTTTGCTGAGCGGCGACGGGAGCTCGCTTGTTTTGCCATTTTAGTGAAGTCTTGCTGAGGAAGGCTGGCTATCAGAAAAAATCCCGCATACAAAGAATTTACCTTGTAATTCTCAAAAGTTGCGTTTTTCTGCTACTTCCTGGATGCTTCAGAGAGGCCCAGGTAGTCTGGGTGGTATGGAAGCCGGTCTCCCATTCCACAGTCTGAGCTTTGAAACCTGAGTGCCCATTTTTCAGTCCCCAAGCATCATGTACGCAACAGGTGTGTGAAAGCTTCTCCAAAGCGTGGTTGTGATGAGGCCCCAGACCTCAGAGCTCTTGTCCTGCAGAGAAGGCTCTGGGAGTGTCTCAGACCATGTGATTTGCTACTCAGCCATATTCAGAAAGGCAGCCAAACACTGCTGTGAAAAGTAGAGCTTCTTGAATATACTTATACTCCCAGATACGGGAATACTGTGAAGAGGTGTTCTGCCCAGCCTCAGGGGAAGAGGCAAAGAAAGCTGCTTTCTGCACAGCATTGGAAGCAGGACGGATGGGCGTTCTGTTCAACAGGTGAAAAGCAGGGAGGACCAGGAGCCTCGGTCAAGTAAGCTCCTCCTATGGCTAGTGCAGCTTAATTCAAACGTGCAATGGAAATTTTTCTGGGGTCACTGAGATCAATCTACACTATCTAACACTTTCAGTTGCTTTCTCCAAATTCATACACTGTGGAATGCCCTAACGTACGTGTGCATGACGTCCTCTGTGAATTCATATTATGTCTGAAACATGCATGTGCTGAAGTAGGACTTGCAACAAGTTTTAGGGAAGAGGCAGTTGGAGTCCTTCATCTGATCATCCTTTCATCAGAACGACGCTTTTCTCTGGCTACAACTCTATCAGCCTGAACTGACCACATGCAGCACAGCACTCTCGTGATCTACATGGAGAAACCATCCTTTGCTGTGTTTCTAAAGCTAAATGCTTAAGGGCAGCCCTAAGACTTCTGCATTCAAGCACACTGAAGAAGGCCTTTCATGCTTGGATTTTTCGTCCAAAGACTTGGAATCATGCGGGAGGTCCTGGTTTCCTGTACGTGCTAGAAGAGGATGCAAAAGGCCAACTCATCCCGTTACTAGAAATGCCATGATGATGCCTTAGCTGTAAGTTGCCCGAAACTCCATCAGGAGTGCCTTATGCAAGACTTTGAAATAGGAAATAGTCCACCGTGCACTGAGGAAACTCTCCCTGAGAACACAAGGTTGCTTTCGCCTTGCATGCAATTTGCTCCTATGTGGTTTGGAATCCAGTAAACGTTGTAGTGGAAGGCTGTATTCTCTATAAGGCCTCTATCTCAAGACGTAATTGGGCCTGGAATAGGCATTCCCACTAGCCACATGGGAAGTTACAGAAGATGCTTTGAAATAACCCCAGTGGAGGCAAGTCAGCTTTGGATTCAGCTTATGTGGGTGAAAGGAAGCAGTGCAGAAAGCCCCATTCAAGGAATCATTGACATCATTGCACTAGATGCTGAAACAGCTTTCAATGTGCTTTCCGTGTCTGTCCTGTGTGCGTGCACTCTAAGCACCTGAGTGAAGTCTGCTGTGTGGAGCTGTTTTCGGCTGAGCAACAGATGCTCGCTTGTAGGGCCAGTCATATGCGGCCATGCTTTGCAAGACTTTCTGTGATAAATATTCCCGCGTACAACGAATTTTTCTTGCATTGTGATTTCAGTGTCTATCTTGTGTGCCTGTACTATGAGCTTCTGGCTATTAATCCTGTGTAGTGCTCGCTTTTGCTGAGCGGCAACGGGGTGCTCGCTTGCTTTGCCATTTTAGTGAAGTCTTGCTGAGGAAGGCTGGCTGTCAGAAAAATTCCCGCATACAAAGAATTTACCTTGTAATTCTCAAAAGTTGCGTTTTTCTGCTACTTCCTGGATGCTTCAGAGAGGCCCAGGTAGTCTGGGTGGTATGGAAGCCGGTCTCCCATTCCACAGTCTGAGCTGTGAAACCTGAGTGAACATTTTTCAGTCCCCAAGCATCATGTAAGCAACAGGTGTGTGAAAGATCCTCCAAAGCGTGGTTGTGATGAGGCCCCAGACCTCAGAGCTCTTGTCCTGCAGAGAAGGTATGGGACTGTCTCAGACCATGTGATTTGCTACTCAGCCATATTCAGAAAGGCAGCCAAACACTGCTGTGAAAAATAGAGCTTCTTTCATATACTTACACTCCCAGATACGAGAATACTGTGAAGAGGTCTTCTGCCCAGCCTCAGGGGAAGAGGCAAAGAAAGCTGCTTCCTGCACAGCATTTTAAGCAGGACGGATGGGCGTTCTGTTCAGCAGGTGAAAAGCAGGGAGGACCAAGAGCCTCGGTCAAGTAAGCTCCTCCTATGGCTAGTGCAGCTTAATTCAAACGTGCAATGGAAATTTTTCTGGGGTCACTGAGATGAATCTTCACTATCTAACACTTTCAGTTGCTTTCTCCAAATTCATACACCGTGGAATGCCCAAACGTACGTGTGCATTGTGTCCTCTCTGAATCCAGCTTAAGTCCGAAACATACGTGTGCTGAGAGTAGGACTTGCAACAAGTTTTAGGGAAGAGGCAGTTGGAGTCCTTCATCTGATCATCCTTTCATCAGAACAAAGCATTTCTCTGGGCCACAACTCTATCAGCCTGAACTGACCACGTGCAGCACAGCACTCTCGTGATCTACATGGAGAAACCATCCTTTGCTGTCTCTCTAAAGCTAAATGCTTAAGGGCAGCCCTAAGACCTCTGCATTCAAGCACACTGAAGAAGGCCTTTCATGCTTGGATCTTTCGTCCAAACACTTGGAATCATGCGGGTGGTCCTGGTTTCCTGTAGGTGCTAGAAGAGGATGCAAAAGGCCACCTCATCACTTACTAGCAATGCCATGATGACGCCTTAGCTGTAAAGTGTCCGAAACTACTGCAGGAGAGCCTTATGCCAGACTTTGAAATAGGAAACAGTACACCGTGCACTGAGGAGACCCTCCCTGAGAGAACACAAGGTTGCTTTCGCCTTGCATGCAATTTGCTCCTATGTGGTATGGAAACCAGTAAACTTTGTAGTGGAAGGCTGTATTCTCTATACGGCCTCTATCTCAAAGATGTAAGTGGGCCCGGAATAGGCATTTCCACTAGCCACATGGGAAGTTAGAGAAGATGCTTTCAAATAATCGCAGTGGAGGCAAGTCAGCTTTGGATTCAGCTTATGTGGGTGAAAGGAAGCAGTGCAGAACGCCCCATTCAAGGAATCATTGACATCATTGCACTAGATGCTGAAACAGCTTTCAATGTGCTTTCCGTGTCTTTCCTGTGTGCGTGCACTCTAAGCACCTGAGTGAAGTCTGCTGGGTGGAGCAGTCTTAGGCTGAGCAGCAGATGCTCGCTGGTGGGGCCAGTCATATTCAGCCTTGCTGTGGAAGACTTTCTGTGAGAAAAATTCCCGCGTACAACGAATTTTTCTTGCAGTGTGCTTTCAGAGTCTGTCTTGTGTGCCTGCACTCTTAGCGACTGGGCGATTAATCCTGTGTAGTGCTCGCTTTTGCTGAGCGGCGACGGGAGCTCGCTTGTTTTGCCATTTTAGTGAAGTCTTGCTGAGGAAGGCTGGCTATCAGAAAAAATCCCGCATACAAAGAATTTACCTTGTAATTCTCAAAAGTTGCGTTTTTCTGCTACTTCCTGGATGCTTCAGAGAGGCCCAGGTAGTCTGGGTGGTATGGAAGCCGGTCTCCCATTCCACAGTCTGAGCTTTGAAACCTGAGTGCCCATTTTTCAGTCCCCAAGCATCATGTACGCAACAGGTGTGTGAAAGCTTCTCCAAAGCGTGGTTGTGATGAGGCCCCAGACCTCAGAGCTCTTGTCCTGCAGAGAAGGCTCTGGGAGTGTCTCAGACCATGTGATTTGCTACTCAGCCATATTCAGAAAGGCAGCCAAACACTGCTGTGAAAAGTAGAGCTTCTTGAATATACTTATACTCCCAGATACGAGAATACTGTGAAGAGGTGTTCTGCCCAGCCTCAGGGGAAGAGGCAAAGAAAGCTGCTTTCTGCACAGCATTGGAAGCAGGACGGATGGGCGTTCTGTTCAACAGGTGAAAAGCAGGGAGGACCAGGAGCCTCGGTCAAGTAAGCTCCTCCTATGGCTAGTGCAGCTTAATTCAAACGTGCAATGGAAATTTTTCTGGGGTCACTGAGATCAATCTACACTATCTAACACTTTCAGTTGCTTTCTCCAAATTCATACACTGTGGAATGCCCTAACGTACGTGTGCATGACGTCCTCTGTGAATTCATATTATGTCTGAAACATGCATGTGCTGAAGTAGGACTTGCAACAAGTTTTAGGGAAGAGGCTGTTGGAGTCCTTCATCTGATCATCCTTTCATCAGAACGACGCTTTTCTCTGGCTACAACTCTATCAGCCTGAACTGACCACATGCAGCACAGCACTCTCGTGATCTACATGGAGAAACCATCCTTTGCTGTGTTTCTAAAGCTAAATGCTTAAGGGCAGCCCTAAGACCTCTGCATTCAAGCACACTGAAGAAGGCCTTTCATGCTTGGATTTTTCGTCCAAAGACTTGGAATCATGCGGGAGGTCCTGGTTTCCTGTACGTGCTAGAAGAGGATGCAAAAGGCCAACTCATCCCGTTACTAGAAATGCCATGATGATGCCTTAGCTGTAAGTTGCCCGAAACTCCATCAGGAGTGCCTTATGCAAGACTTTGAAATAGGAAATAGTCCACCGTGCACTGAGGAAACCCTCCCTGAGAACACAAGGTTGCTTTCGCCTTGCATGCAATTTGCTCCTATGTGGTTTGGAATCCAGTAAACGTTGTAGTGGAAGGCTGTATTCTCTATAAGGCCTCTATCTCAAGACGTAATTGGGCCTGGAATAGGCATTCCCACTAGCCACATGGGAAGTTACAGAAGATGCTTTGAAATAACCCCAGTGGAGGCAAGTCAGCTTTGGATTCAGCTTATGTGGGTGAAAGGAAGCAGTGCAGAAAGCCCCATTCAAGGAATCATTGACATCATTGCACTAGATGCTGAAACAGCTTTCAATGTGCTTTCCGTGTCTGTCCTGTGTGCGTGCACTCTAAGCACCTGAGTGAAGTCTGCTGTGTGGAGCTGTTTTCGGCTGAGCAACAGATGCTCGCTTGTAGGGCCAGTCATATGCGGCCATGCTTTGCAAGACTTTCTGTGATAAATATTCCCGCGTACAACGAATTTTTCTTGCATTGTGATTTCAGTGTCTATCTTGTGTGCCTGTACTATGAGCTTCTGGCTATTAATCCGGTGTAGTGCTCGCTTTTGCTGAGCGGCAACGGGGTGCTCGCTTGCTTTGCCATTTTAGTGAAGTCTTGCTGAGGAAGGCTGGCTGTCAGAAAAATTCCCGCATACAACGAATTTACCTTGTAATTCTCAAAAGTTGCGTTTTTCTGCTACTTCCTGGATGCTTCAGAGAGGCCCAGGTAGTCTGGGTGGTATGGAAGCCGGTCTCCCATTCCACAGTCTGAGCTGTGAAACCTGAGTGAACATTTTTCAGTCCCCAAGCATCATGTAAGCAACAGGTGTGTGAAAGATCCTCCAAAGCGTGGTTGTGATGAGGCCCCAGACCTCAGAGCTCTTGTCCTGCAGAGAAGGTATGGGACTGTCTCAGACCATGTGATTTGCTACTCAGCCATATTCAGAAAGGCAGCCAAACACTGCTGTGAAAAATAGAGCTTCTTTCATATACTTACACTCCCAGATACGAGAATACTGTGAAGAGGTCTTCTGCCCAGCCTCAGGGGAAGAGGCAAAGAAAGCTGCTTCCTGCACAGCATTTTAAGCAGGACGGATGGGCGTTCTGTTCAGCAGGTGAAAAGCAGGGAGGACCAAGAGCCTCGGTCAAGTAAGCTCCTCCTATGGCTAGTGCAGCTTAATTCAAACGTGCAATGGAAATTTTTCTGGGGTCACTGAGATCAATCTTCACTATCTAACACTTTCAGTTGCTTTCTCCAAATTCATACACCGTGGAATGCCCAAACGTACGTGTGCATTGTGTCCTCTCTGAATCCAGCTTAAGTCCGAAACATACGTGTGCTGAGAGTAGGACTTGCAACAAGTTTTAGGGAAGAGGCAGTTGGAGTCCTTCATCTGATCATCCTTTCATCAGAACAAAGCATTTCTCTGGGCCACAACTCTATCAGCCTGAACTGACCACGTGCAGCACAGCACTCTCGTGATCTACATGGAGAAACCATCCTTTGCTGTCTCTCTAAAGCTAAATGCTTAAGGGCAGCCCTAAGACCTCTGCATTCAAGCACACTGAAGAAGGCCTTTCATGCTTGGATCTTTCGTCCAAACACTTGGAATCATGCGGGTGGTCCTGGTTTCCTGTAGGTGCTAGAAGAGGATGCAAAAGGCCACCTCATCACTTACTAGCAATGCCATGATGACGCCTTAGCTGTAAAGTGTCCGAAACTACTGCAGGAGAGCCTTATGCCAGACTTTGAAATAGGAAACAGTACACCGTGCACTGAGGAGACCCTCCCTGAGAGAACACAAGGTTGCTTTCGCCTTGCATGCAATTTGCTCCTATGTGGTATGGAAACCAGTAAACGTTGTAGTGGAAGGCTGTATTCTCTATATGGCCTCTATCTCAAAGATGTAAGTGGGCCCGGAATAGGCATTTCCACTAGCCACATGGGAAGTTAGAGAAGATGCTTTCAAATAATCGCAGTGGAGGCAAGTCAGCTTTGGATTCAGCTTATGTGGGTGAAAGGAAGCAGTGCAGAACGCCCCATTCAAGGAATCATTGACATCATTGCACTAGATGCTGAAACAGCTTTCAATGTGCTTTCCGTGTCTTTCCTGTGTGCGTGCACTCTAAGCACCTGAGTGAAGTCTGCTGGGTGGAGCAGTCTTAGGCTGAGCAGCAGATGCTCGCTGGTGGGGCCAGTCATATTCAGCCTTGCTGGGGAAGACTTTCTGTGAGAAAAATTCCCGCGTACAACGAATTTTTCTTGCAGTGTGCTTTCAGAGTCTGTCTTGTGTGCCTGCACTCTTAGCGACTGGGCGATTAATCCTGTGTAGTGCTCGCTTTTGCTGAGCGGCGACGGGAGCTCGCTTGTTTTGCCATTTTAGTGAAGTCTTGCTGAGGAAGGCTGGCTATCAGAAAAAATCCCGCATACAAAGAATTTACCTTGTAATTCTCAAAAGTTGCGTTTTTCTGCTACTTCCTGGATGCTTCAGAGAGGCCCAGGTAGTCTGGGTGGTATGGAAGCCGGTCTCCCATTCCACAGTCTGAGCTTTGAAACCTGAGTGCCCATTTTTCAGTCCCCAAGCATCATGTACGCAACAGGTGTGTGAAAGCTTCTCCAAAGCGTGGTTGTGATGAGGCCCCAGACCTCAGAGCTCTTGTCCTGCAGAGAAGGCTCTGGGAGTGTCTCAGACCATGTGATTTGCTACTCAGCCATATTCAGAAAGGCAGCCAAACACTGCTGTGAAAAGTAGAGCTTCTTGAATATACTTATACTCCCAGATACGAGAATACTGTGAAGAGGTGTTCTGCCCAGCCTCAGGGGAAGAGGCAAAGAAAGCTGCTTTCTGCACAGCATTGGAAGCAGGACGGATGGGCGTTCTGTTCAACAGGTGAAAAGCAGGGAGGACCAGGAGCCTCGGTCAAGTAAGCTCCTCCTATGGCTAGTGCAGCTTAATTCAAACGTGCAATGGAAATTTTTCTGGGGTCACTGAGATCAATCTACACTATCTAACACTTTCAGTTGCTTTCTCCAAATTCATACACTGTGGAATGCCCTAACGTACGTGTGCATGACGTCCTCTGTGAATTCATATTATGTCTGAAACATGCATGTGCTGAAGTAGGACTTGCAACAAGTTTTAGGGAAGAGGCTGTTGGAGTCCTTCATCTGATCATCCTTTCATCAGAACGACGCTTTTCTCTGGCTACAACTCTATCAGCCTGAACTGACCACATGCAGCACAGCACTCTCGTGATCTACATGGAGAAACCATCCTTTGCTGTGTTTCTAAAGCTAAATGCTTAAGGGCAGCCCTAAGACCTCTGCATTCAAGCACATTGAAGAAGGCCTTTCATGCTTGGATTTTTCGTCCAAAGACTTGGAATCATGCGGGAGGTCCTGGTTTCCTGTACGTGCTAGAAGAGGATGCAAAAGGCCAACTCATCCCGTTACTAGAAATGCCATGATGATGCCTTAGCTGTAAGTTGCCCGAAACTCCATCAGGAGTGCCTTATGCAAGACTTTGAAATAGGAAATAGTCCACCGTGCACTGAGGAAACCCTCCCTGAGAACACAAGGTTGCTTTCGCCTTGCATGCAATTTGCTCCTATGTGGTTTGGAATCCAGTAAACGTTGTAGTGGAAGGCTGTATTCTCTATAAGGCCTCTATCTCAAGACGTAATTGGGCCTGGAATAGGCATTCCCACTAGCCACATGGGAAGTTACAGAAGATGCTTTGAAATAACCCCAGTGGAGGCAAGTCAGCTTTGGATTCAGCTTATGTGGGTGAAAGAAAGCAGTGCAGAAAGCCCCATTCAAGGAATCATTGACATCATTGCACTAGATGCTGAAACAGCTTTCAATGTGCTTTCCGTGTCTGTCCTGTGTGCGTGCACTCTAAGCACCTGAGTGAAGTCTGCTGTGTGGAGCTGTTTTCGGCTGAGCAACAGATGCTCGCTTGTAGGGCCAGTCATATGCGGCCATGCTTTGCAAGACTTTCTGTGATAAATATTCCCGCGTACAACGAATTTTTCTTGCATTGTGATTTCAGTGTCTATCTTGTGTGCCTGTACTATGAGCTTCTGGCTATTAATCCTGTGTAGTGCTCGCTTTTGCTGAGCGGCAACGGGGTGCTCGCTTGCTTTGCCATTTTAGTGAAGTCTTGCTGAGGAAGGCTGGCTGTCAGAAAATTTCCCGCATACAACGAATTTACCTTGTAATTCTCAAAAGTTGCGTTTTTCTGCTACTTCCTGGATGCTTCAGAGAGGCCCAGGTAGTCTGGGTGGTATGGAAGCCGGTCTCCCATTTAACAGTCTGAGCTGTGAAACCTGAGTGAACATTTTTCAGTCCCCAAGCATCATGTAAGCAACAGGTGTGTGAAAGATCCTCCAAAGCGTGGTTGTGATGAGGCCCCAGACCTCAGAGCTCTTGTCCTGCAGAGAAGGTATGGGACTGTCTCAGACCATGTGATTTGCTACTCAGCCATATTCAGAAAGGCAGCCAAACACTGCTGTGAAAAATAGAGCTTCTTTCATATACTTACACTCCCAGATACGAGAATACTGTGAAGAGGTCTTCTGCCCAGCCTCAGGGGAAGAGGCAAAGAAAGCTGCTTCCTGCACAGCATTTTAAGCAGGACGGATGGGCGTTCTGTTCAGCAGGTGAAAAGCAGGGAGGACCAAGAGCCTCGGTCAAGTAAGCTCCTCCTATGGCTAGTGCAGCTTAATTCAAACGTGCAATGGAAATTTTTCTGGGGTCACTGAGATGAATCTTCACTATCTAACACTTTCAGTTGCTTTCTCCAAATTCATACACCGTGGAATGCCCAAACGTACGTGTGCATTGTGTCCTCTCTGAATCCAGCTTAAGTCCGAAACATACGTGTGCTGAGAGTAGGACTTGCAACAAGTTTTAGGGAAGAGGCAGTTGGAGTCCTTCATCTGATCATCCTTTCATCAGAACAAAGCATTTCTCTGGGCCACAACTCTATCAGCCTGAACTGACCACGTGCAGCACAGCACTCTCGTGATCTACATGGAGAAACCATCCTTTGCTGTCTCTCTAAAGCTAAATGCTTAAGGGCAGCCCTAAGACCTCTGCATTCAAGCACACTGAAGAAGGCCTTTCATGCTTGGATCTTTCGTCCAAACACTTGGAATCATGCGGGTGGTCCTGGTTTCCTGTAGGTGCTAGAAGAGGATGCAAAAGGCCACCTCATCACTTACTAGCAATGCCATGATGACGCCTTAGCTGTAAAGTGTCCGAAACTACTGCAGGAGAGCCTTATGCCAGACTTTGAAATAGGAAACAGTACACCGTGCACTGAGGAGACCCTCCCTGAGAGAACACAAGGTTGCTTTCGCCTTGCATGCAATTTGCTCCTATGTGGTATGGAAACCAGTAAACGTTGTAGTGGAAGGCTGTATTCTCTATACGGCCTCTATCTCAAAGATGTAAGTGGGCCCGGAATAGGCATTTCCACTAGCCACATGGGAAGTTAGAGAAGATGCTTTCAAATAATCGCAGTGGAGGCAAGTCAGCTTTGGATTCAGCTTATGTGGGTGAAAGGAAGCAGTGCAGAACGCCCCATTCAAGGAATCATTGACATCATTGCACTAGATGCTGAAACAGCTTTCAATGTGCTTTCCGTGTCTTTCCTGTGTGCGTGCACTCTAAGCACCTGAGTGAAGTCTGCTGGGTGGAGCAGTCTTAGGCTGAGCAGCAGATGCTCGCTGGTGGGGCCAGTCATATTCAGCCTTGCTGGGGAAGACTTTCTGTGAGAAAAATTCCCGCGTACAACGAATTTTTCTTGCAGTGTGCTTTCAGAGTCTGTCTTGTGTGCCTGCACTCTTAGCGACTGGGCGATTAATCCTGTGTAGTGCTCGCTTTTGCTGAGCGGCGACGGGAGCTCGCTTGTTTTGCCATTTTAGTGAAGTCTTGCTGAGGAAGGCTGGCTATCAGAAAAAATCCCGCATACAAAGAATTTACCTTGTAATTCTCAAAAGTTGCGTTTTTCTGCTACTTCCTGGATGCTTCAGAGAGGCCCAGGTAGTCTGGGTGGTATGGAAGCCGGTCTCCCATTCCACAGTCTGAGCTTTGAAACCTGAGTGCCCATTTTTCAGTCCCCAAGCATCATGTACGCAACAGGTGTGTGAAAGCTTCTCCAAAGCGTGGTTGTGATGAGGCCCCAGACCTCAGAGCTCTTGTCCTGCAGAGAAGGCTCTGGGAGTGTCTCAGACCATGTGATTTGCTACTCAGCCATATTCAGAAAGGCAGCCAAACACTGCTGTGAAAAGTAGAGCTTCTTGAATATACTTATACTCCCAGATACGAGAATACTGTGAAGAGGTGTTCTGCCCAGCCTCAGGGGAAGAGGCAAAGAAAGCTGCTTTCTGCACAGCATTGGAAGCAGGACGGATGGGCGTTCTGTTCAACAGGTGAAAAGCAGGGAGGACCAGGAGCCTCGGTCAAGTAAGCTCCTCCTATGGCTAGTGCAGCTTAATTCAAACGTGCAATGGAAATTTTTCTGGGGTCACTGAGATCAATCTACACTATCTAACACTTTCAGTTGCTTTCTCCAAATTCATACACTGTGGAATGCCCTAACGTACGTGTGCATGACGTCCTCTGTGAATTCATATTATGTCTGAAACATGCATGTGCTGAAGTAGGACTTGCAACAAGTTTTAGGGAAGAGGCTGTTGGAGTCCTTCATCTGATCATCGTTTCATCAGAACGACGCTTTTCTCTGGCTACAACTCTATCAGCCTGAACTGACCACATGCAGCACAGCACTCTCGTGATCTACATGGAGAAACCATCCTTTGCTGTGTTTCTAAAGCTAAATGCTTAAGGGCAGCCCTAAGACCTCTGCATTCAAGCACACTGAAGAAGGCCTTTCATGCTTGGATTTTTCGTCCAAAGACTTGGAATCATGCGGGAGGTCCTGGTTTCCTGTACGTGCTAGAAGAGGATGCAAAAGGCCAACTCATCCCGTTACTAGAAATGCCATGATGATGCCTTAGCTGTAAATTGCCCGAAACTCCATCAGGAGTGCCTTATGCAAGACTTTGAAATAGGAAATAGTCCACCGTGCACTGAGGAAACCCTCCCTGAGAACACAAGGTTGCTTTCGCATTGCATGCAATTTGCTCCTATGTGGTTTGGAATCCAGTAAACGTTGTAGTGGAAGGCTGTATTCTCTATAAGGCCTCTATCTCAAGACGTAATTGGGCCTGGAATAGGCATTCCCACTAGCCACATGGGAAGTTACAGAAGATGCTTTGAAATAACCCCAGTGGAGGCAAGTCAGCTTTGGATTCAGCTTATGTGGGTGAAAGGAAGCAGTGCAGAATGCCCCATTCAAGGACTCATTGACATCATTGCACTAGATGCTGGAACAGCTTTCAATGTGCTTTCCATGTCTGTCCTGTGTGCGTGCACTCTAAGCACCTGAGTGAAGTCTGCTGTGTGGAGCTGTTTTCGGCTGAGCAACAGATGCTCGCTTGTAGGGCCAGTCATATGCGGCCATGCTTTGCAAGACTTTCTGTGATAAATATTCCCGCGTACAACGAATTTTTCTTGCATTGTGATTTCAGTGTCTAACTTGTGTGCCTGTACTATGAGCTTCTGGCTATTAATCCTGTGTAGTGCTCGCTTTTGCTGATCGGCAACGGGGTGCTCGCTTGCTTTGCCATTTTAGTGAAGTCTTGCTGAGGAAGGCTGGCTGTCAGAAAATTTCCCGCATACAACGAATTTACCTTGTAATTCTCAAAAGTTGCGTTTTTCTGCTACTTCCTGGATGCTTCAGAGAGGCCCAGGTAGTCTGGGTGGTATGGAAGCCGGTCTCCCATTCCACAGTCTGAGCTGTGAAACCTGAGTGAACATTTTTCAGTCCCCAAGCATCATGTAAGCAACAGGTGTGTGAAAGATCCTCCAAAGCGTGGTTGTGATGAGGCCCCAGACCTCAGAGCTCTTGTCCTGCAGAGAAGGCTCTGGGACTGTCTCAGACCATGTGATTTGCTACTCAGCCATATTCAGAAAGGCAGCCAAACACTGCTGTGAAAAATAGAGCTTCTTTCATATACTTACACTCCCAGATACGAGAATACTGTGAAGAGGTCTTCTGCCCAGCCTCAGGGGAAGAGGCAAAGAAAGCTGCTTCCTGCACAGCATTTTAAGCAGGACGGATGGGCGTTCTGTTCAGCAGGTGAAAAGCAGGGAGGACCAAGAGCCTCGGTCAAGTAAGCTCCTCCTATGGCTAGTGCAGCTTAATTCAAACGTGCAATGGAAATTTTTCTGGGGTCACTGAGATCAATCTTCACTATCTAACACTTTCAGTTGCTTTCTCCAAATTCATACACCGTGGAATGCCCAAACGTACGTGTGCATTGTGTCCTCTCTGAATCCAGCTTAAGTCCGAAACATACGTGTGCTGAGAGTAGGACTTGCAACAAGTTTTAGGGAAGAGGCAGTTGGAGTCCTTCATCTGATCATCCTTTCATCAGAACAAAGCATTTCTCTGGGCCACAACTCTATCAGCCTGAACTGACCACGTGCAGCACAGCACTCTCGTGATCTACATGGAGAAACCATCCTTTGCTGTGTTTCTAAAGCTAAATGCTTAAGGGCAGCCCTAAGACCTCTGCATTCAAGCACACTGAAGAAGGCCTTTCATGCTTGGATTTTTCGTCCAAAGACTTGGAATCATGCGGGAGGTCCTGGTTTCCTGTACGTGCTAGAAGAGGATGCAAAAGGCCAACTCATCCCGTTACTAGAAATGCCATGATGATGCCTTAGCTGTAAGTTGCCCGAAACTCCATCAGGAGTGCCTTATGCAAGACTTTGAAATAGGAAATAGTCCACCGTGCACTGAGGAAACCCTCCCTGAGAACACAAGGTTGCTTTCGCCCTGCATGCAATTTGCTCCTATGTGGTTTGGAATCCAGTAAACGTTGTAGTGGAAGGCTGTATTCTCTATAAGGCCTCTATCTCAAGACGTAATTGGGCCTGGAATAGGCATTCCCACTAGCCACATGGGAAGTTACAGAAGATGCTTTGAAATAACCCCAGTGGAGGCAAGTCAGCTTTGGATTCAGCTTATGTGGGTGAAAGGAAGCAGTGCAGAAAGCCCCATTCAAGGAATCATTGACATCATTGCACTAGATGCTGAAACAGCTTTCAATGTGCTTTCCGTGTCTGTCCTGTGTGCGTGCACTCTAAGCACCTGAGTGAAGTCTGCTGTGTGGAGCTGTTTTCGGCTGAGCAACAGATGCTCGCTTGTAGGGCCAGTCATATGCGGCCATGCTTTGCAAGACTTTCTGTGATAAGTATTCCCGCGTACAACGAATTTTTCTTGCATTGTGATTTCAGTGTCTATCTTGTGTGCCTGTACTATGAGCTTCTGGCTATTAATCCTGTGTAGTGCTCGCTTTTGCTGAGCGGCAACGGGGTGCTCGCTTGCTTTGCCATTTTAGTGAAGTCTTGCTGAGGAAGGCTGGCTGTCAGAAAAATTCCCGCATACAACGAATTTACCTTGTAATTCTCAAAAGTTGCGTTTTTCTGCTACTTCCTGGATGCTTCAGAGAGGCCCAGGTAGTCTGGGTGGTATGGAAGCCGGTCTCCCATGCCACAGTCTGAGCTGTGAAACCTGAGTGAACATTTTTCAGTCCCCAAGCATCATGTAAGCAACAGGTGTGTGAAAGATCCTCCAAAGCGTGGTTGTGATGAGGCCCCAGACCTCAGAGCTCTTGTCCTGCAGAGAAGGTATGGGACTGTCTCAGACCATGTGATTTGCTACTCAGCCATATTCAGAAAGGCAGCCAAACACTGCTGTGAAAAATAGAGCTTCTTTCATATACTTACACTCCCAGATACGAGAATACTGTGAAGAGGTCTTCTGCCCAGCCTCAGGGGAAGAGGCAAAGAAAGCTGCTTCCTGCACAGCATTTTAAGCAGGACGGATGGGCGTTCTGTTCAGCAGGTGAAAAGCAGGGAGGACCAAGAGCCTCGGTCAAGTAAGCTCCTCCTATGGCTAGTGCAGCTTAATTCAAACGTGCAATGGAAATTTTTCTGGGGTCACTGAGATCAATCTTCACTATCTAACACTTTCAGTTGCTTTCTCCAAATTCATACACCGTGGAATGCCCAAACGTACGTGTGCATTGTGTCCTCTCTGAATCCAGCTTAAGTCCGAAACATACGTGTGCTGAGAGTAGGACTTGCAACAAGTTTTAGGGAAGAGGCAGTTGGAGTCCTTCATCTGATCATCCTTTCATCAGAACAAAGCATTTCTCTGGGCCACAACTCTATCAGCCTGAACTGACCACGTGCAGCACAGCACTCTCGTGATCTACATGGAGAAACCATCCTTTGCTGTCTCTCTAAAGCTAAATGCTTAAGGGCAGCCCTAAGACCTCTGCATTCAAGCACACTGAAGAAGGCCTTTCATGCTTGGATCTTTCGTCCAAACACTTGGAATCATGCGGGTGGTCCTGGTTTCCTGTAGGTGCTAGAAGAGGATGCAAAAGGCCACCTCATCACTTACTAGCAATGCCATGATGACGCCTTAGCTGTAAAGTGTCCGAAACTACTGCAGGAGAGCCTTATGCCAGACTTTGAAATAGGAAACAGTACACCGTGCACTGAGGAGACCCTCCCTGAGAGAACACAAGGTTGCTTTCGCCTTGCATGCAATTTGCTCCTATGTGGTATGGAAACCAGTAAACGTTGTAGTGGAAGGCTGTATTCTCTATACGGCCTCTATCTCAAAGACGTAAGTGGGCCCGGAATAGGCATTTCCACTAGCCACATGGGAAGTTAGAGAAGATGCTTTCAAATAATCGCAGTGGAGGCAAGTCAGCTTTGGATTCAGCTTATGTGGGTGAAAGGAAGCAGTGCAGAACGCCCCATTCAAGGAATCATTGACATCATTGCACTAGATGCTGAAACAGCTTTCAATGTGCTTTCCATGTCTTTCCTGTGTGCGTGCACTCTAAGCACCTGAGTGAAGTCTGCTGGGTGGAGCAGTCTTAGGCTGAGCAGCAGATGCTCGCTGGTGGGGCCAGTCATATTCAGCCTTGCTGGGGAAGACTTTCTGTGAGAAAAATTCCCGCGTACAACGAATTTTTCTTGCAGTGTGCTTTCAGAGTCTGTCTTGTGTGCCTGCACTCTTAGCGACTGGGCGATTAATCCTGTGTAGTGCTCGCTTTTGCTGAGCGGCGACGGGAGCTCGCTTGTTTTGCCATTTTAGTGAAGTCTTGCTGAGGAAGGCTGGCTATCAGAAAAAATCCCGCATACAAAGAATTTACCTTGTAATTCTCAAAAGTTGCGTTTTTCTGCTACTTCCTGGATGCTTCAGAGAGGCAAAGGTAGTCTGGGTGGTATGGAAGCCGGTCTCCCATTCCACAGTCTGAGCTTTGAAACCTGAGTGCCCATTTTTCAGTCCCCAAGCATCATGTATGCAACAGGTGTGTGAAAGCTTCTCCAAAGCGTGGTTGTGATGAGGCCCCAGACCTCAGAGCTCTTGTCCTGCAGAGAAGGCTCTGGGAGTGTCTCAGACCATGTGATTTGCTACTCAGCCATATTCAGAAAGGCAGCCAAACACTGCTGTGAAAAGTAGAGCTTCTTGAATATACTTATACTCCCAGATACGAGAATACTGTGAAGAGGTGTTCTTCCCAGCCTCAGGGGAAGAGGCAAAGAAAGCTGCTTTCTGCACAGCATTGGAAGCAGGACGGATGGGCGTTCTGTTCAACAGGTGAAAAGCAGGGAGGACCAGGAGCCTCGGTCAAGTAAGCTCCTCCTATGGCTAGTGCAGCTTAATTCAAACGTGCAATGGAAATTTTTCTGGGGTCACTGAGATCAATCTACACTATCTAACACTTTCAGTTGCTTTCTCCAAATTCATACACTGTGGAATGCCCTAACGTACGTGTGCATGACGTCCTCTGTGAATTCATATTATGTCTGAAACATGCATGTGCTGAAGTAGGACTTGCAACAAGTTTTAGGGAAGAGGCTGTTGGAGTCCTTCATCTGATCATCCTTTCATCAGAACGACGCTTTTCTCTGGCTACAACTCTATCAGCCTGAACTGACCACATGCAGCACAGCACTCTCGTGATCTACATGGAGAAACCATCCTTTGCTGTGTTTCTAAAGCTAAATGCTTAAGGGCAGCCCTAAGACCTCTGCATTCAAGCACACTGAAGAAGGCCTTTCATGCTTGGATTTTTCGTCCAAAGACTTGGAATCATGCGGGAGGTCCTGGTTTCCTGTACGTGCTAGAAGAGGATGCAAAAGGCCAACTCATCCCGTTACTAGAAATGCCATGATGATGCCTTAGCTGTAAATTGCCCGAAACTCCATCAGGAGTGCCTTATGCAAGACTTTGAAATAGGAAATAGTCCACCGTGCACTGAGGAAACCCTCCCTGAGAACACAAGGTTGCTTTCGCCTTGCATGCAATTTGCTCCTATGTGGTTTGGAATCCAGTAAACGTTGTAGTGGAAGGCTGTATTCTCTATAAGGCCTCTATCTCAAGACGTAATTGGGCCTGGAATAGGCATTCCCACTAACCACATGGGAAGTTACAGAAGATGCCTTGAAATAACCCCAGTGGAGGCAAGTCAGCTTTGGATTCAGCTTATGTGGGTGAAAGGAAGCAGTGCAGAATGCCCCATTCAAGGACTCATTGACATCATTGCACTAGATGCTGGAACAGCTTTCAATGTGCTTTCCATGTCTGTCCTGTGTGCGTGCACTCTAAGCACCTGAGTGAAGTCTGCTGTGTGGAGCTGTTTTCGGCTGAGCAACAGATGCTCGCTTGTAGGGCCAGTCATATGCGGCCATGCTTTGCAAGACTTTCTGTGATAAATATTCCCGCGTACAACGAATTTTTCTTGCATTGTGATTTCAGTGTCTATCTTGTGTGCCTGCACTATGAGCTTCTGGCTATTAATCCGGTGTAGTGCTCGCTTTTGCTGAGCGGCAACGGGGTGCTCGCTTGCTTTGCCAATTTAGTGAAGTCTTGCTGAGGAAGGCTGGCTGTCAGAAAAATTCCCGCATACAACGAATTTACCTTGTAATTCTCAAAAGTTGCGTTTTTCTGCTACTTCCTGGGTGCTTCAGAGAGGCCCAGGTTGTCTGGGTGGTATGGAAGCTGGTCTCCCATGCCACAGTCTGAGCTGTGAAACCTGAGTGCCCATTTTTCAGTCCCCAAGCATCATGTAAACAATAGGTGTGTGAAAGATTCTCCAAAGCGTGGTTGTGATGAGGCCCCAGACCTCAGAGCTCTTGTCCTGCAGAGAAGGTATGGGACTGTCTCAGACCATGTGATTTGCTACTCAGCCATATTCAGAAAGGCAGCCAAACACTGCTGTGAAAAATAGAGCTTCTTTCATATACTTACACTCCCAGATACGAGAATACTGTGAAGTGGTCTTCTGCCCAGCCTCAGGGGAAGAGGCAAAGAAAGCTGCTTCCTGCACAGCATTTTAAGCAGGACGGATGGGCGTTCTGTTCAGCAGGTGAAAAGCAGGGAGGACCAAGAGCCTCGGTCAAGTAAGCTCCTCCTATGGCTAGTGCAGCTTAATTCAAACGTGCAATGGAAATTTTTCTGGGGTCACTGAGATCAATCTTCACTATCTAACACTTTCAGTTGCTTTCTCCAAATTCATACACCGTGGAATGCCCAAACGTACGTGTGCATTGTGTCCTCTCTGAATCCAGCTTAAGTCCGAAACATACGTGTGCTGAGAGTAGGACTTGCAACAAGTTTTAGGGAAGAGGCAGTTGGAGTCCTTCATCTGATCATCCTTTCATCAGAACAAAGCATTTCTCTGGGCCACAACTCTATCAGCCTGAACTGACCACGTGCAGCACAGCACTCTCGTGATCTACATGGAGAAACCATCCTTTGCTGTCTCTCTAAAGCTAAATGCTTAAGGGCAGCCCTAAGACCTCTGCATTCAAGCACACTGAAGAAGGCCTTTCATGCTTGGATCTTTCGTCCAAACACTTGGAATCATGCGGGTGGTCCTGGTTTCCTGTAGGTGCTAGAAGAGGATGCAAAAGGCCACCTCATCACTTACTAGCAATGCCATGATGACGCCTTAGCTGTAAAGTGTCCGAAACTACTGCAGGAGAGCCTTATGCCAGACTTTGAAATAGGAAACAGTACACCGTGCACTGAGGAGACCCTCCCTGAGAGAACACAAGGTTGCTTTCGCCTTGCATGCAATTTGCTCCTATGTGGTATGGAAACCAGTAAACGTTGTAGTGGAAGGCTGTATTCTCTATACGGCCTCTATCTCAAAGACGTAAGTGGGCCCGGAATAGGCATTTCCACTAGCCACATGGGAAGTTAGAGAAGATGCTTTCAAATAATCGCAGTGGAGGCAAGTCAGCTTTGGATTCAGCTTATGTGGGTGAAAGGAAGCAGTGCAGAACGCCCCATTCAAGGAATCATTGACATCATTGCACTAGATGCTGAAACAGCTTTCAATGTGCTTTCCGTGTCTTTCCTGTGTGCGTGCACTCTAAGCACCTGAGTGAAGTCTGCTGGGTGGAGCAGTCTTAGGCTGAGCAGCAGATGCTCGCTGGTGGGGCCAGTCATATTCAGCCTTGCTGTGGAAGACTTTCTGTGAGAAAAATTCCCGCGTACAACGAATTTTTCTTGCAGTGTGCTTTCAGAGTCTGTCTTGTGTGCCTGCACTCTTAGCGACTGGGCGATTAATCCTGTGTAGTGCTCGCTTTTGCTGAGCGGCGACGGGAGCTCGCTTGTTTTGCCATTTTAGTGAAGTCTTGCTGAGGAAGGCTGGCTATCAGAAAAAATCCCGCATACAAAGAATTTACCTTGTAATTCTCAAAAGTTGCGTTTTTCTGCTACTTCCTGGATGCTTCAGAGAGGCCCAGGTAGTCTGGGTGGTATGGAAGCCAGTCTCCCATTCCACAGTCTGAGCTTTGAAACCTGAGTGCCCATTTTTCAGTCCCCAAGCATCATGTACGCAACAGGTGTGTGAAAGCTTCTCCAAAGCGTGGTTGTGATGAGGCCCCAGACCTCAGAGCTCTTGTCCTGCAGAGAAGGCTCTGGGAGTGTCTCAGACCATGTGATTTGCTACTCAGCCATATTCAGAAAGGCAGCCAAACACTGCTGTGAAAAGTAGAGCTTCTTGAATATACTTATACTCCCAGATACGAGAATACTGTGAAGAGGTGTTCTGCCCAGCCTCAGGGGAAGAGGCAAAGAAAGCTGCTTTCTGCACAGCATTGGAAGCAGGACGGATGGGCGTTCTGTTCAACAGGTGAAAAGCAGGGAGGACCAGGAGCCTCGGTCAAGTAAGCTCCTCCTATGGCTAGTGCAGCTTAATTCAAACGTGCAATGGAAATTTTTCTGGGGTCACTGAGATCAATCTACACTATCTAACACTTTCAGTTGCTTTCTCCAAATTCATACACTGTGGAATGCCCTAACGTACGTGTGCATGACGTCCTCTGTGAATTCATATTATGTCTGAAACATGCATGTGCTGAAGTAGGACTTGCAACAAGTTTTAGGGAAGAGGCTGTTGGAGTCCTTCATCTGATCATCGTTTCATCAGAACGACGCTTTTCTCTGGCTACAACTCTATCAGCCTGAACTGACCACATGCAGCACAGCACTCTCGTGATCTACATGGAGAAACCATCCTTTGCTGTGTTTCTAAAGCTAAATGCTTAAGGGCAGCCCTAAGACCTCTGCATTCAAGCACACTGAAGAAGGCCTTTCATGCTTGGATTTTTCGTCCAAAGACTTGGAATCATGCGGGAGGTCCTGGTTTCCTGTACGTGCTAGAAGAGGATGCAAAAGGCCAACTCATCCCGTTACTAGAAATGCCATGATGATGCCTTAGCTGTAAATTGCCCGAAACTCCATCAGGAGTGCCTTATGCAAGACTTTGAAATAGGAAATAGTCCACCGTGCACTGAGGAAACCCTCCCTGAGAACACAAGGTTGCTTTCGCATTGCATGCAATTTGCTCCTATGTGGTTTGGAATCCAGTAAACGTTGTAGTGGAAGGCTGTATTCTCTATAAGGCCTCTATCTCAAGACGTAATTGGGCCTGGAATAGGCATTCCCACTAGCCACATGGGAAGTTACAGAAGATGCTTTGAAATAACCCCAGTGGAGGCAAGTCAGCTTTGGATTCAGCTTATGTGGGTGAAAGGAAGCAGTGCAGAATGCCCCATTCAAGGACTCATTGACATCATTGCACTAGATGCTGGAACAGCTTTCAATGTGCTTTCCATGTCTGTCCTGTGTGCGTGCACTCTAAGCACCTGAGTGAAGTCTGCTGTGTGGAGCTGTTTTCGGCTGAGCAACAGATGCTCGCTTGTAGGGCCAGTCATATGCGGCCATGCTTTGCAAGACTTTCTGTGATAAATATTCCCGCGTACAACGAATTTTTCTTGCATTGTGATTTCAGTGTCTAACTTGTGTGCCTGTACTATGAGCTTCTGGCTATTAATCCTGTGTAGTGCTCGCTTTTGCTGATCGGCAACGGGGTGCTCGCTTGCTTTGCCATTTTAGTGAAGTCTTGCTGAGGAAGGCTGGCTGTCAGAAAATTTCCCGCATACAACGAATTTACCTTGTAATTCTCAAAAGTTGCGTTTTTCTGCTACTTCCTGGATGCTTCAGAGAGGCCCAGGTAGTCTGGGTGGTATGGAAGCCGGTCTCCCATTCCACAGTCTGAGCTGTGAAACCTGAGTGAACATTTTTCAGTCCCCAAGCATCATGTAAGCAACAGGTGTGTGAAAGATCCTCCAAAGCGTGGTTGTGATGAGGCCCCAGACCTCAGAGCTCTTGTCCTGCAGAGAAGGCTCTGGGACTGTCTCAGACCATGTGATTTGCTACTCAGCCATATTCAGAAAGGCAGCCAAACACTGCTGTGAAAAATAGAGCTTCTTTCATATACTTACACTCCCAGATACGAGAATACTGTGAAGAGGTCTTCTGCCCAGCCTCAGGGGAAGAGGCAAAGAAAGCTGCTTCCTGCACAGCATTTTAAGCAGGACGGATGGGCGTTCTGTTCAGCAGGTGAAAAGCAGGGAGGACCAAGAGCCTCGGTCAAGTAAGCTCCTCCTATGGCTAGTGCAGCTTAATTCAAACGTGCAATGGAAATTTTTCTGGGGTCACTGAGATCAATCTTCACTATCTAACACTTTCAGTTGCTTTCTCCAAATTCATACACCGTGGAATGCCCAAACGTACGTGTGCATTGTGTCCTCTCTGAATCCAGCTTAAGTCCGAAACATACGTGTGCTGAGAGTAGGACTTGCAACAAGTTTTAGGGAAGAGGCAGTTGGAGTCCTTCATCTGATCATCCTTTCATCAGAACAAAGCATTTCTCTGGGCCACAACTCTATCAGCCTGAACTGACCACGTGCAGCACAGCACTCTCGTGATCTACATGGAGAAACCATCCTTTGCTGTCTCTCTAAAGCTAAATGCTTAAGGGCAGCCCTAAGACCTCTGCATTCAAGCACACTGAAGAAGGCCTTTCATGCTTGGATCTTTCGTCCAAACACTTGGAATCATGCGGGTGGTCCTGGTTTCCTGTAGGTGCTAGAAGAGGATGCAAAAGGCCACCTCATCACTTACTAGCAATGCCATGATGACGCCTTAGCTGTAAAGTGTCCGAAACTACTGCAGGAGAGCCTTATGCCAGACTTTGAAATAGGAAACAGTACACCGTGCACTGAGGAGACCCTCCCTGAGAGAACACAAGGTTGCTTTCGCCTTGCATGCAATTTGCTCCTATGTGGTATGGAAACCAGTAAACGTTGTAGTGGAAGGCTGTATTCTCTATACGGCCTCTATCTCAAAGACGTAAGTGGGCCCGGAATAGGCATTTCCACTAGCCACATGGGAAGTTAGAGAAGATGCTTTCAAATAATCGCAGTGGAGGCAAGTCAGCTTTGGATTCAGCTTATGTGGGTGAAAGGAAGCAGTGCAGAACGCCCCATTCAAGGAATCATTGACATCATTGCACTAGATGCTGAAACAGCTTTCAATGTGCTTTCCGTGTCTTTCCTGTGTGCGTGCACTCTAAGCACCTGAGTGAAGTCTGCTGGGTGGAGCAGTCTTAGGCTGAGCAGCAGATGCTCGCTGGTGGGGCCAGTCATATTCAGCCTTGCTGGGGAAGACTTTCTGTGAGAAAAATTCCCGCGTACAACGAATTTTTCTTGCAGTGTGCTTTCAGAGTCTGTCTTGTGTGCCTGCACTCTTAGCGACTGGGCGATTAATCCTGTGTAGTGCTCGCTTTTGCTGAGCGGCGACGGGAGCTCGCTTGTTTTGCCATTTTAGTGAAGTCTTGCTGAGGAAGGCTGGCTATCAGAAAAAATCCCGCATACAAAGAATTTACCTTGTAATTCTCAAAAGTTGCGTTTTTCTGCTACTTCCTGGATGCTTCAGAGAGGCCCAGGTAGTCTGGGTGGTATGGAAGCCGGTCTCCCATTCCACAGTCTGAGCTTTGAAACCTGAGTGCCCATTTTTCAGTCCCCAAGCATCATGTACGCAACAGGTGTGTGAAAGCTTCTCCAAAGCGTGGTTGTGATGAGGCCCCAGACCTCAGAGCTCTTGTCCTGCAGAGAAGGCTCTGGGAGTGTCTCAGACCATGTGATTTGCTACTCAGCCATATTCAGAAAGGCAGCCAAACACTGCTGTGAAAAGTAGAGCTTCTTGAATATACTTATACTCCCAGATACGAGAATACTGTGAAGAGGTGTTCTGCCCAGCCTCAGGGGAAGAGGCAAAGAAAGCTGCTTTCTGCACAGCATTGGAAGCAGGACGGATGGGCGTTCTGTTCAACAGGTGAAAAGCAGGGAGGACCAGGAGCCTCGGTCAAGTAAGCTCCTCCTATGGCTAGTGCAGCTTAATTCAAACGTGCAATGGAAATTTTTCTGGGGTCACTGAGATCAATCTACACTATCTAACACTTTCAGTTGCTTTCTCCAAATTCATACACTGTGGAATGCCCTAACGTACGTGTGCATGACGTCCTCTGTGAATTCATATTATGTCTGAAACATGCATGTGCTGAAATAGGACTTGCAACAAGTTTTAGGGAAGAGGCTGTTGGAGTCCTTCATCTGATCATCGTTTCATCAGAACGACGCTTTTCTCTGGCTACAACTCTATCAGCCTGAACTGACCACATGCAGCACAGCACTCTCGTGATCTACATGGAGAAACCATCCTTTGCTGTGTTTCTAAAGCTAAATGCTTAAGGGCAGCCCTAAGACCTCTGCATTCAAGCACACTGAAGAAGGCCTTTCATGCTTGGATTTTTCGTCCAAAGACTTGGAATCATGCGGGAGGTCCTGGTTTCCTGTACGTGCTAGAAGAGGATGCAAAAGGCCAACTCATCCCGTTACTAGAAATGCCATGATGATGCCTTAGCTGTAAATTGCCCGAAACTCCATCAGGAGTGCCTTATGCAAGACTTTGAAATAGGAAATAGTCCACCGTGCACTGAGGAAACCCTCCCTGAGAACACAAGGTTGCTTTCGCCTTGCATGCAATTTGCTCCTATGTGGTTTGGAATCCAGTAAACGTTGTAGTGGAAGGCTGTATTCTCTATAAGGCCTCTATCTCAAGACGTAATTGGGCCTGGAATAGGCATTCCCACTAGCCACATGGGAAGTTACAGAAGATGCTTTGAAATAACCCCAGTGGAGGCAAGTCAGCTTTGGATTCAGCTTATGTGGGTGAAAGGAAGCAGTGCAGAATGCCCCATTCAAGGACTCATTGACATCATTGCACTAGATGCTGGAACAGCTTTCAATGTGCTTTCCATGTCTGTCCTGTGTGCGTGCACTCTAAGCACCTGAGTGAAGTCTGCTGTGTGGAGCTGTTTTCGGCTGAGCAACAGATGCTCGCTTGTAGGGCCAGTCATATGCGGCCATGCTTTGCAAGACTTTCTGTGATAAATATTCCCGCGTACAACGAATTTTTCTTGCATTGTGATTTCAGTGTCTAACTTGTGTGCCTGTACTATGAGCTTCTGGCTATTAATCCTGTGTAGTGCTCGCTTTTGCTGATCGGCAACGGGGTGCTCGCTTGCTTTGCCATTTTAGTGAAGTCTTGCTGAGGAAGGCTGGCTGTCAGAAAATTTCCCGCATACAACGAATTTACCTTGTAATTCTCAAAAGTTGCGTTTTTCTGCTACTTCCTGGATGCTTCAGAGAGGCCCAGGTAGTCTGGGTGGTATGGAAGCCGGTCTCCCATTCCACAGTCTGAGCTGTGAAACCTGAGTGAACATTTTTCAGTCCCCAAGCATCATGTAAGCAACAGGTGTGTGAAAGATCCTCCAAAGCGTGGTTGTGATGAGGCCCCAGACCTCAGAGCTCTTGTCCTGCAGAGAAGGTATGGGACTGTCTCAGACCATGTGATTTGCTACTCAGCCATATTCAGAAAGGCAGCCAAACACTGCTGTGAAAAATAGAGCTTCTTTCATATACTTACACTCCCAGATACGAGAATACTGTGAAGAGGTCTTCTGCCCAGCCTCAGGGGAAGAGGCAAAGAAAGCTGCTTCCTGCACAGCATTTTAAGCAGGACGGATGGGCGTTCTGTTCAGCAGGTGAAAAGCAGGGAGGACCAAGAGCCTCGGTCAAGTAAGCTCCTCCTATGGCTAGTGCAGCTTAATTCAAACGTGCAATGGAAATTTTTCTGGGGTCACTGAGATCAATCTTCACTATCTAACACTTTCAGTTGCTTTCTCCAAATTCATACACCGTGGAATGCCCAAACGTACGTGTGCATTGTGTCCTCTCTGAATCCAGCTTAAGTCCGAAACATACGTGTGCTGAGAGTAGGACTTGCAACAAGTTTTAGGGAAGAGGCAGTTGGAGTCCTTCATCTGATCATCCTTTCATCAGAACAAAGCATTTCTCTGGGCCACAACTCTATCAGCCTGAACTGACCACGTGCAGCACAGCACTCTCGTGATCTACATGGAGAAACCATCCTTTGCTGTCTCTCTAAAGCTAAATGCTTAAGGGCAGCCCTAAGACCTCTGCATTCAAGCACACTGAAGAAGGCCTTTCATGCTTGGATCTTTCGTCCAAACACTTGGAATCATGCGGGTGGTCCTGGTTTCCTGTAGGTGCTAGAAGAGGATGCAAAAGGCCACCTCATCACTTACTAGCAATGCCATGATGACGCCTTAGCTGTAAAGTGTCCGAAACTACTGCAGGAGAGCCTTATGCCAGACTTTGAAATAGGAAACAGTACACCGTGCACTGAGGAGACCCTCCCTGAGAGAACACAAGGTTGCTTTCGCCTTGCATGCAATTTGCTCCTATGTGGTATGGAAACCAGTAAACGTTGTAGTGGAAGGCTGTATTCTCTATACGGCCTCTATCTCAAAGACGTAAGTGGGCCCGGAATAGGCATTTCCACTAGCCACATGGGAAGTTAGAGAAGATGCTTTCAAATAATCGCAGTGGAGGCAAGTCAGCTTTGGATTCAGCTTATGTGGGTGAAAGGAAGCAGTGCAGAACGCCCCATTCAAGGAATCATTGACATCATTGCACTAGATGCTGAAACAGCTTTCAATGTGCTTTCCGTGTCTTTCCTGTGTGCGTGCACTCTAAGCACCTGAGTGAAGTCTGCTGGGTGGAGCAGTCTTAGGCTGAGCAGCAGATGCTCGCTGGTGGGGCCAGTCATATTCAGCCTTGCTGGGGAAGACTTTCTGTGAGAAAAATTCCCGCGTACAACGAATTTTTCTTGCAGTGTGCTTTCAGAGTCTGTCTTGTGTGCCTGCACTCTTAGCGACTGGGCGATTAATCCTGTGTAGTGCTCGCTTTTGCTGAGCAGCGACGGGAGCTCGCTTGTTTTGCCATTTTAGTGAAGTCTTGCTGAGGAAGGCTGGCTATCAGAAAAAATCCCGCATACAAAGAATTTACCTTGTAATTCTCAAAAGTTGCGTTTTTCTGCTACTTCCTGGATGCTTCAGAGAGGCCCAGGTAGTCTGGGTGGTATGGAAGCCGGTCTCCCATTCCACAGTCTGAGCTTTGAAACCTGAGTGCCCATTTTTCAGTCCCCAAGCATCATGTACGCAACAGGTGTGTGAAAGCTTCTCCAAAGCGTGGTTGTGATGAGGCCCCAGACCTCAGAGCTCTTGTCCTGCAGAGAAGGCTCTGGGAGTGTCTCAGACCATGTGATTTGCTACTCAGCCATATTCAGAAAGGCAGCCAAACACTGCTGTGAAAAGTAGAGCTTCTTGAATATACTTATACTCCCAGATACGAGAATACTGTGAAGAGGTGTTCTGCCCAGCCTCAGGGGAAGAGGCAAAGAAAGCTGCTTTCTGCACAGCATTGGAAGCAGGACGGATGGGCGTTCTGTTCAACAGGTGAAAAGCAGGGAGGACCAGGAGCCTCGGTCAAGTAAGCTCTTCCTATGGCTAGTGCAGCTTAATTCAAACGTGCAATGGAAATTTTTCTGGGGTCACTGAGATCAATCTACACTATCTAACACTTTCAGTTGCTTTCTCCAAATTCATACACTGTGGAATGCCCTAACGTACGTGTGCATGACGTCCTCTGTGAATTCATATTATGTCTGAAACATGCATGTGCTGAAGTAGGACTTGCAACAAGTTTTAGGGAAGAGGCTGTTGGAGTCCTTCATCTGATCATCGTTTCATCAGAACGACGCTTTTCTCTGGCTACAACTCTATCAGCCTGAACTGACCACATGCAGCACAGCACTCTCGTGATCTACATGGAGAAACCATCCTTTGCTGTGTTTCTAAAGCTAAATGCTTAAGGGCAGCCCTAAGACCTCTGCATTCAAGCACACTGAAGAAGGCCTTTCATGCTTGGATTTTTCGTCCAAAGACTTGGAATCATGCGGGAGGTCCTGGTTTCCTGTACGTGCTAGAAGAGGATGCAAAAGGCCAACTCATCCCGTTACTAGAAATGCCATGATGATGCCTTAGCTGTAAATTGCCCGAAACTCCATCAGGAGTGCCTTATGCAAGACTTTGAAATAGGAAATAGTCCACCGTGCACTGAGGAAACCCTCCCTGAGAACACAAGGTTGCTTTCGCCTTGCATGCAATTTGCTCCTATGTGGTTTGGAATCCAGTAAACGTTGTAGTGGAAGGCTGTATTCTCTATAAGGCCTCTATCTCAAGACGTAATTGGGCCTGGAATAGGCATTCCCACTAGCCACATGGGAAGTTACAGAAGATGCTTTGAAATAACCCCAGTGGAGGCAAGTCAGCTTTGGATTCAGCTTATGTGGGTGAAAGGAAGCAGTGCAGAATGCCCCATTCAAGGACTCATTGACATCATTGCACTAGATGCTGGAACAGCTTTCAATGTGCTTTCCATGTCTGTCCTGTGTGCGTGCACTCTAAGCACCTGAGTGAAGTCTGCTGTGTGGAGCTGTTTTCGGCTGAGCAACAGATGCTCGCTTGTAGGGCCAGTCATATGCGGCCATGCTTTGCAAGACTTTCTGTGATAAATATTCCCGCGTACAACGAATTTTTCTTGCATTGTGATTTCAGTGTCTAACTTGTGTGCCTGTACTATGAGCTTCTGGCTATTAATCCTGTGTAGTGCTCGCTTTTGCTGATCGGCAACGGGGTGCTCGCTTGCTTTGCCATTTTAGTGAAGTCTTGCTGAGGAAGGCTGGCTGTCAGAAAATTTCCCGCATACAACGAATTTACCTTGTAATTCTCAAAAGTTGCGTTTTTCTGCTACTTCCTGGATGCTTCAGAGAGGCCCAGGTAGTCTGGGTGGTATGGAAGCCGGTCTCCCATTCCACAGTCTGAGCTGTGAAACCTGAGTGAACATTTTTCAGTCCCCAAGCATCATGTAAGCAACAGGTGTGTGAAAGATCCTCCAAAGCGTGGTTGTGATGAGGCCCCAGACCTCAGAGCTCTTGTCCTGCAGAGAAGGTATGGGACTGTCTCAGACCATGTGATTTGCTACTCAGCCATATTCAGAAAGGCAGCCAAACACTGCTGTGAAAAATAGAGCTTCTTTCATATACTTACACTCCCAGATACGAGAATACTGTGAAGAGGTGTTCTGCCCAGCCTCAGGGGAAGAGGCAAAGAAAGCTGCTTCCTGCACAGCATTTTAAGCAGGACGGATGGGCGTTCTGTTCAGCAGGTGAAAAGCAGGGAGGACCAAGAGCCTCGGTCAAGTAAGCTCCTCCTATGGCTAGTGCAGCTTAATTCAAACGTGCAATGGAAATTTTTCTGGGGTCACTGAGATCAATCTTCACTATCTAACACTTTCAGTTGCTTTCTCCAAATTCATACACCGTGGAATGCCCAAACGTACGTGTGCATTGTGTCCTCTC
This sequence comes from Manis pentadactyla, assembly GCF_030020395.1. NCBI lineage: Eukaryota > Metazoa > Chordata > Mammalia > Pholidota > Manidae > Manis > Manis pentadactyla. The sequence goes on along the minus strand of NC_080036.1, from coordinate 4,441,681 downwards.
TGAATCCAGCTTAAGTCCGAAACATACGTGTGCTGAGAGTAGGACTTGCAACAAGTTTTAGGGAAGAGGCAGTTGGAGTCCTTCATCTGATCATCCTTTCATCAGAACAAAGCATTTCTCTGGGCCACAACTCTATCAGCCTGAACTGACCACGTGCAGCACAGCACTCTCGTGATCTACATGGAGAAACCATCCTTTGCTGTCTCTCTAAAGCTAAATGCTTAAGGGCAGCCCTAAGACCTCTGCATTCAAGCACACTGAAGAAGGCCTTTCATGCTTGGATCTTTCGTCCAAACACTTGGAATCATGCGGGTGGTCCTGGTTTCCTGTAGGTGCTAGAAGAGGATGCAAAAGGCCACCTCATCACTTACTAGCAATGCCATGATGACGCCTTAGCTGTAAAGTGTCCGAAACTACTGCAGGAGAGCCTTATGCCAGACTTTGAAATAGGAAACAGTACACCGTGCACTGAGGAGACCCTCCCTGAGAGAACACAAGGTTGCTTTCGCCTTGCATGCAATTTGCTCCTATGTGGTATGGAAACCAGTAAACGTTGTAGTGGAAGGCTGTATTCTCTATACGGCCTCTATCTCAAAGACGTAAGTGGGCCCGGAATAGGCATTTCCACTAGCCACATGGGAAGTTAGAGAAGATGCTTTCAAATAATCGCAGTGGAGGCAAGTCAGCTTTGGATTCAGCTTATGTGGGTGAAAGGAAGCAGTGCAGAACGCCCCATTCAAGGAATCATTGACATCATTGCACTAGATGCTGAAACAGCTTTCAATGTGCTTTCCGTGTCTTTCCTGTGTGCGTGCACTCTAAGCACCTGAGTGAAGTCTGCTGGGTGGAGCAGTCTTAGGCTGAGCAGCAGATGCTCGCTGGTGGGGCCAGTCATATTCAGCCTTGCTGGGGAAGACTTTCTGTGAGAAAAATTCCCGCGTACAACGAATTTTTCTTGCAGTGTGCTTTCAGAGTCTGTCTTGTGTGCCTGCACTCTTAGCGACTGGGCGATTAATCCTGTGTAGTGCTCGCTTTTGCTGAGCGGCGACGGGAGCTCGCTTGTTTTGCCATTTTAGTGAAGTCTTGCTGAGGAAGGCTGGCTATCAGAAAAAATCCCGCATACAAAGAATTTACCTTGTAATTCTCAAAAGTTGCGTTTTTCTGCTACTTCCTGGATGCTTCAGAGAGGCCCAGGTAGTCTGGGTGGTATGGAAGCCGGTCTCCCATTCCACAGTCTGAGCTTTGAAACCTGAGTGCCCATTTTTCAGTCCCCAAGCATCATGTAAGCAACAGGTGTGTGAAAGCTTCTCCAAAGCGTGGTTGTGATGAGGCCCCAGACCTCAGAGCTCTTGTCCTGCAGAGAAGGCTCTGGGAGTGTCTCAGACCATGTGATTTGCTACTCAGCCATATTCAGAAAGGCAGCCAAACACTGCTGTGAAAAGTAGAGCTTCTTGAATATACTTATACTCCCAGATACGAGAATACTGTGAAGAGGTGTTCTGCCCAGCCTCAGGGGAAGAGGCAAAGAAAGCTGCTTTCTGCACAGCATTGGAAGCAGGACGGATGGGCGTTCTGTTCAACAGGTGAAAAGCAGGGAGGACCAGGAGCCTCGGTCAAGTAAGCTCCTCCTATGGCTAGTGCAGCTTAATTCAAACGTGCAATGGAAATTTTTCTGGGGTCACTGAGATCAATCTACACTATCTAACACTTTCAGTTGCTTTCTCCAAATTCATACACTGTGGAATGCCCTAACGTACGTGTGCATGACGTCCTCTGTGAATTCATATTATGTCTGAAACATGCATGTGCTGAAGTAGGACTTGCAACAAGTTTTAGGGAAGAGGCTGTTGGAGTCCTTCATCTGATCATCGTTTCATCAGAACGACGCTTTTCTCTGGCTACAACTCTATCAGCCTGAACTGACCACATGCAGCACAGCACTCTCGTGATCTACATGGAGAAACCATCCTTTGCTGTGTTTCTAAAGCTAAATGCTTAAGGGCAGCCCTAAGACCTCTGCATTCAAGCACACTGAAGAAGGCCTTTCATGCTTGGATTTTTCGTCCAAAGACTTGGAATCATGCGGGAGGTCCTGGTTTCCTGTACGTGCTAGAAGAGGATGCAAAAGGCCAACTCATCCCGTTACTAGAAATGCCATGATGATGCCTTAGCTGTAAATTGCCCGAAACTCCATCAGGAGTGCCTTATGCAAGACTTTGAAATAGGAAATAGTCCACCGTGCACTGAGGAAACCCTCCCTGAGAACACAAGGTTGCTTTCGCCTTGCATGCAATTTGCTCCTATGTGGTTTGGAATCCAGTAAACGTTGTAGTGGAAGGCTGTATTCTCTATAAGGCCTCTATCTCAAGACGTAATTGGGCCTGGAATAGGCATTCCCACTAGCCACATGGGAAGTTACAGAAGATGCTTTGAAATAACCCCAGTGGAGGCAAGTCAGCTTTGGATTCAGCTTATGTGGGTGAAAGGAAGCAGTGCAGAATGCCCCATTCAAGGACTCATTGACATCATTGCACTAGATGCTGGAACAGCTTTCAATGTGCTTTCCATGTCTGTCCTGTGTGCGTGCACTCTAAGCACCTGAGTGAAGTCTGCTGTGTGGAGCTGTTTTCGGCTGAGCAACAGATGCTCGCTTGTAGGGCCAGTCATATGCGGCCATGCTTTGCAAGACTTTCTGTGATAAATATTCCCGCGTACAACGAATTTTTCTTGCATTGTGATTTCAGTGTCTAACTTGTGTGCCTGTACTATGAGCTTCTGGCTATTAATCCTGTGTAGTGCTCGCTTTTGCTGATCGGCAACGGGGTGCTCGCTTGCTTTGCCATTTTAGTGAAGTCTTGCTGAGGAAGGCTGGCTGTCAGAAAATTTCCCGCATACAACGAATTTACCTTGTAATTCTCAAAAGTTGCGTTTTTCTGCTACTTCCTGGATGCTTCAGAGAGGCCCAGGTAGTCTGGGTGGTATGGAAGCCGGTCTCCCATTCCACAGTCTGAGCTGTGAAACCTGAGTGAACATTTTTCAGTCCCCAAGCATCATGTAAGCAACAGGTGTGTGAAAGATCCTCCAAAGCGTGGTTGTGATGAGGCCCCAGACCTCAGAGCTCTTGTCCTGCAGAGAAGGCTCTGGGACTGTCTCAGACCATGTGATTTGCTACTCAGCCATATTCAGAAAGGCAGCCAAACACTGCTGTGAAAAATAGAGCTTCTTTCATATACTTACACTCCCAGATACGAGAATACTGTGAAGAGGTCTTCTGCCCAGCCTCAGGGGAAGAGGCAAAGAAAGCTGCTTCCTGCACAGCATTTTAAGCAGGACGGATGGGCGTTCTGTTCAGCAGGTGAAAAGCAGGGAGGACCAAGAGCCTCGGTCAAGTAAGCTCCTCCTATGGCTAGTGCAGCTTAATTCAAACGTGCAATGGAAATTTTTCTGGGGTCACTGAGATGAATCTTCACTATCTAACACTTTCAGTTGCTTTCTCCAAATTCATACACCGTGGAATGCCCAAACGTACGTGTGCATTGTGTCCTCTCTGAATCCAGCTTAAGTCCGAAACATACGTGTGCTGAGAGTAGGACTTGCAACAAGTTTTAGGGAAGAGGCAGTTGGAGTCCTTCATCTGATCATCCTTTCATCAGAACAAAGCATTTCTCTGGGCCACAACTCTATCAGCCTGAACTGACCACGTGCAGCACAGCACTCTCGTGATCTACATGGAGAAACCATCCTTTGCTGTCTCTCTAAAGCTAAATGCTTAAGGGCAGCCCTAAGACCTCTGCATTCAAGCACACTGAAGAAGGCCTTTCATGCTTGGATCTTTCGTCCAAACACTTGGAATCATGCGGGTGGTCCTGGTTTCCTGTAGGTGCTAGAAGAGGATGCAAAAGGCCACCTCATCACTTACTAGCAATGCCATGATGACGCCTTAGCTGTAAAGTGTCCGAAACTACTGCAGGAGAGCCTTATGCCAGACTTTGAAATAGGAAACAGTACACCGTGCACTGAGGAGACCCTCCCTGAGAGAACACAAGGTTGCTTTCGCCTTGCATGCAATTTGCTCCTATGTGGTATGGAAACCAGTAAACGTTGTAGTGGAAGGCTGTATTCTCTATACGGCCTCTATCTCAAAGACGTAAGTGGGCCCGGAATAGGCATTTCCACTAGCCACATGGGAAGTTAGAGAAGATGCTTTCAAATAATCGCAGTGGAGGCAAGTCAGCTTTGGATTCAGCTTATGTGGGTGAAAGGAAGCAGTGCAGAACGCCCCATTCAAGGAATCATTGACATCATTGCACTAGATGCTGAAACAGCTTTCAATGTGCTTTCCGTGTCTTTCCTGTGTGCGTGCACTCTAAGCACCTGAGTGAAGTCTGCTGGGTGGAGCAGTCTTAGGCTGAGCAGCAGATGCTCGCTGGTGGGGCCAGTCATATTCAGCCTTGCTGTGGAAGACTTTCTGTGAGAAAAATTCCCGCGTACAACGAATTTTTCTTGCAGTGTGCTTTCAGAGTCTGTCTTGTGTGCCTGCACTCTTAGCGACTGGGCGATTAATCCTGTGTAGTGCTCGCTTTTGCTGAGCGGCGACGGGAGCTCGCTTGTTTTGCCATTTTAGTGAAGTCTTGCTGAGGAAGGCTGGCTATCAGAAAAAATCCCGCATACAAAGAATTTACCTTGTAATTCTCAAAAGTTGTGTTTTTCTGCTTCTTCCTGGATGCTTCAGAGAGGCCCAGGTAGTCTGGGTGGTATGGAAGCCGGTCTCCCATTCCACAGTCTGAGCTTTGAAACCTGAGTGCCCATTTTTCAGTCCCCAAGCATCATGTAAGCAACAGGTGTGTGAAAGCTTCTCCAAAGCGTGGTTGTGATGAGGCCCCAGACCTCAGAGCTCTTGTCCTGCAGAGAAGGCTCTGGGAGTGTCTCAGACCATGTGATTTGCTACTCAGCCATATTCAGAAAGGCAGCCAAACACTGCTGTGAAAAGTAGAGCTTCTTGAATATACTTATACTCCCAGATACGAGAATACTGTGAAGAGGTGTTCTGCCCAGCCTCAGGGGAAGAGGCAAAGAAAGCTGCTTTCTGCACAGCATTGGAAGCAGGACGGATGGGCGTTCTGTTCAACAGGTGAAAAGCAGGGAGGACCAGGAGCCTCGGTCAAGTAAGCTCCTCCTATGGCTAGTGCAGCTTAATTCAAACGTGCAATGGAAATTTTTCTGGGGTCACTGAGATCAATCTACACTATCTAACACTTTCAGTTGCTTTCTCCAAATTCATACACTGTGGAATGCCCTAACGTACGTGTGCATGACGTCCTCTGTGAATTCATATTATGTCTGAAACATTCATGTGCTGAAGTAGGACTTGCAACAAGTTTTAGGGAAGAGGCTGTTGGAGTCCTTCATCTGATCATTCTTTCATCAGAACGACGCTTTTCTCTGGCTACAACTCTATCAGCCTGAACTGACCACATGCAGCACAGCACTCTCGTGATCTACATGGAGAAACCATCCTTTGCTGTGTTTCTAAAGCTAAATGCTTAAGGGCAGCCCTAAGACCTCTGCATTCAAGCACACTGAAGAAGGCCTTTCATGCTTGGATTTTTCGTCCAAACACTTGGAATCCTGCGGGTGGTCCTGGTTTCCTGTAGGTGCTAGAAGAGGACGCAAAAGGCCACCTCATCCCTTTACTAGCAATGCCATGATGACGCCTTAGCTGTAAAGTGTCCGAAACTACTGCAGGAGAGCCTTATGCAAGACTTTGAAATAGGAAACAGTCCACCGTGCACTGAGGAAACCCTCCCTGAGAACACAAGGTTGCTTTCGCCTTGCATGCAATTTGCTCCTATGTGGTTTGGAATCCAGTAAACGTTGTAGTGGAAGGCTGTATTCTCTATAAGGCCTCTATCTCAAGACGTAATTGGGCCTGGAATAGGCATTCCCACTAGCCACATGGGAAGTTACAGAAGATGCTTTGAAATAACCCCAGTGGAGACAAGTCAGCTTTGGATTCAGCTTATGTGGGTGAAAGGAAGCAGTGCAGAATGCCCCATTCAAGGACTCATTGACATCATTGCACTAGATGCTGGAACAGCTTTCAATGTGCTTTCCATGTCTGTCCTGTGTGCGTGCACTCTAAGCACCTGAGTGAAGTCTGCTGTGTGGAGCTGTTTTCGGCTGAGCAACAGATGCTCGCTTGTAGGGCCAGTCATATGCGGCCATGCTTTGCAAGACTTTCTGTGATAAATATTCCCGCGTACAACGAATTTTTCTTGCATTGTGATTTCAGTGTCTAACTTGTGTGCCTGTACTATGAGCTTCTGGCTATTAATCCTGTGTAGTGCTCGCTTTTGCTGAGCGGCAACGGGGTGCTCGCTTGCTTTGCCATTTTAGTGAAGTCTTGCTGAGGAAGGCTGGCTGTCAGAAAAATTCCCGCATACAACGAATTTACCTTGTAATTCTCAAAAGTTGCGTTTTTCTGCTACTTCCTGGATGCTTCAGAGAGGCCCAGGTAGTCTGGGTGGTATGGAAGCCGGTCTCCCATTCCACAGTCTGAGCTGTGAAACCTGAGTGAACATTTTTCAGTCCCCAAGCATCATGTAAGCAACAGGTGTGTGAAAGATAATCCAAAGCGTGGTTGTGATGAGGCCCCAGACCTCAGAGCTCTTGTCCTGCAGAGAAGGTATGGGACTGTCTCAGACCATGTGATTTGCTACTCAGCCATATTCAGAAAGGCAGCCAAACACTGCTGTTAAAAATAGAGCTTCTTTCATATACTTACACTCCCAGATACGAGAATACTGTGAAGAGGTCTTCTGCCCAGCCTCAGGGGAAGAGGCAAAGAAAGCTGCTTCCTGCACAGCATTTTAAGCAGGACGGATGGGCGTTCTGTTCAGCAGGTGAAAAGCAGGGAGGACCAAGAGCCTCGGTCAAGTAAGCTCCTCCTATGGCTAGTGCAGCTTAATTCAAACGTGCAATGGAAATTTTTCTGGGGTCACTGAGATCAATCTTCACTATCTAACACTTTCAGTTGCTTTCTCCAAATTCATACACCGTGGAATGCCCAAACGTACGTGTGCATTGTGTCCTCTCTGAATCCAGCTTAAGTCCGAAACATACGTGTGCTGAGAGTAGGACTTGCAACAAGTTTTAGGGAAGAGGCAGTTGGAGTCCTTCATCTGATCATCCTTTCATCAGAACAAAGCATTTCTCTGGGCCACAACTCTATCAGCCTGAACTGACCACGTGCAGCACAGCACTCTCGTGATCTACATGGAGAAACCATCCTTTGCTGTCTCTCTAAAGCTAAATGCTTAAGGGCAGCCCTAAGACCTCTGCATTCAAGCACACTGAAGAAGGCCTTTCATGCTTGGATCTTTCGTCCAAACACTTGGAATCATGCGGGTGGTCCTGGTTTCCTGTAGGTGCTAGAAGAGGATGCAAAAGGCCACCTCATCACTTACTAGCAATGCCATGATGACGCCTTAGCTGTAAAGTGTCCGAAACTACTGCAGGAGAGCCTTATGCCAGACTTTGAAATAGGAAACAGTACACCGTGCACTGAGGAGACCCTCCCTGAGAGAACACAAGGTTGCTTTCGCCTTGCATGCAATTTGCTCCTATGTGGTATGGAAACCAGTAAACGTTGTAGTGGAAGGCTGTATTCTCTATACGGCCTCTATCTCAAAGACGTAAGTGGGCCCGGAATAGGCATTTCCACTAGCCACATGGGAAGTTAGAGAAGATGCTTTCAAATAATCGCAGTGGAGGCAAGTCAGCTTTGGATTCAGCTTATGTGGGTGAAAGGAAGCAGTGCAGAACGCCCCATTCAAGGAATCATTGACATCATTGCACTAGATGCTGAAACAGCTTTCAATGTGCTTTCCGTGTCTTTCCTGTGTGCGTGCACTCTAAGCACCTGAGTGAAGTCTGCTGGGTGGAGCAGTCTTAGGCTGAGCAGCAGATGCTCGCTGGTGGGGCCAGTCATATTCAGCCTTGCTGTGGAAGACTTTCTGTGAGAAAAATTCCCGCGTACAACGAATTTTTCTTGCAGTGTGCTTTCAGAGTCTGTCTTGTGTGCCTGCACTCTTAGCGACTGGGCGATTAATCCTGTGTAGTGCTCGCTTTTGCTGAGCGGCGACGGGAGCTCGCTTGTTTTGCCATTTTAGTGAAGTCTTGCTGAGGAAGGCTGGCTATCAGAAAAAATCCCGCATACAAAGAATTTACCTTGTAATTCTCAAAAGTTGCGTTTTTCTGCTACTTCCTGGATGCTTCAGAGAGGCCCAGGTAGTCTGGGTGGTATGGAAGCCGGTCTCCCATTCCACAGTCTGAGCTTTGAAACCTGAGTGCCCATTTTTCAGTCCCCAAGCATCATGTACGCAACAGGTGTGTGAAAGCTTCTCCAAAGCGTGGTTGTGATGAGGCCCCAGACCTCAGAGCTCTTGTCCTGCAGAGAAGGCTCTGGGAGTGTCTCAGACCATGTGATTTGCTACTCAGCCATATTCAGAAAGGCAGCCAAACACTGCTGTGAAAAGTAGAGCTTCTTGAATATACTTATACTCCCAGATACGAGAATACTGTGAAGAGGTGTTCTGCCCAGCCTCAGGGGAAGAGGCAAAGAAAGCTGCTTTCTGCACAGCATTGGAAGCAGGACGGATGGGCGTTCTGTTCAACAGGTGAAAAGCAGGGAGGACCAGGAGCCTCGGTCAACTAAGCTCCTCCTATGGCTAGTGCAGCTTAATTCAAACGTGCAATGGAAATTTTTCTGGGGTCACTGAGATCAATCTACACTATCTAACACTTTCAGTTGCTTTCTCCAAATTCATACACTGTGGAATGCCCTAACGTACGTGTGCATGACGTCCTCTGTGAATTCATATTATGTCTGAAACATGCATGTGCTGAAGTAGGACTTGCAACAAGTTTTAGGGAAGAGGCTGTTGGAGTCCTTCATCTGATCATCCTTTCATCAGAACGACGCTTTTCTCTGGCTACAACTCTATCAGCCTGAACTGACCACATGCAGCACAGCACTCTCGTGATCTACATGGAGAAACCATCCTTTGCTGTGTTTCTAAAGCTAAATGCTTAAGGGCAGCCCTAAGACCTCTGCATTCAAGCACACTGAAGAAGGCCTTTCATGCTTGGATTTTTCGTCCAAAGACTTGGAATCATGCGGGAGGTCCTGGTTTCCTGTACGTGCTAGAAGAGGATGCAAAAGGCCAACTCATCCCGTTACTAGAAATGCCATGATGATGCCTTAGCTGTAAATTGCCCGAAACTCCATCAGGAGTGCCTTATGCAAGACTTTGAAATAGGAAATAGTCCACCGTGCACTGAGGAAACCCTCCCTGAGAACACAAGGTTGCTTTCGCCTTGCATGCAATTTGCTCCTATGTGGTTTGGAATCCAGTAAACGTTGTAGTGGAAGGCTGTATTCTCTATAAGGCCTCTATCTCAAGACGTAATTGGGCCTGGAATAGGCATTCCCACTAGCCACATGGGAAGTTACAGAAGATGCCTTGAAATAACCCCAGTGGAGGCAAGTCAGCTTTGGATTCAGCTTATGTGGGTGAAAGGAAGCAGTGCAGAATGCCCCATTCAAGGACTCATTGACATCATTGCACTAGATGCTGGAACAGCTTTCAATGTGCTTTCCATGTCTGTCCTGTGTGCGTGCACTCTAAGCACCTGAGTGAAGTCTGCTGTGTGGAGCTGTTTTCGGCTGAGCAACAGATGCTCGCTTGTAGGGCCAGTCATATGCGGCCATGCTTTGCAAGACTTTCTGTGATAAATATTCCCGCGTACAACGAATTTTTCTTGCATTGTGATTTCAGTGTCTATCTTGTGTGCCTGCACTATGAGCTTCTGGCTATTAATCCGGTGTAGTGCTCGCTTTTGCTGAGCGGCAACGGGGTGCTCGCTTGCTTTGCCAATTTAGTGAAGTCTTGCTGAGGAAGGCTGGCTGTCAGAAATATTCCCGCATACAACGAATTTACCTTGTAATTCTCAAAAGTTGCGTTTTTCTGCTACTTCCTGGGTGCTTCAGAGAGGCCCAGGTTGTCTGGGTGGTATGGAAGCTGGTCTCCCATGCCACAGTCTGAGCTGTGAAACCTGAGTGCCCATTTTTCACTCCCCAAGCATCATGTAAACAATAGGTGTGTGAAAGATTCTCCAAAGCGTGGTTGTGATGAGGCCCCAGACCTCAGAGCTCTTGTCCTGCAGAGAAGGTATGGGACTGTCTCAGACCATGTGATTTGCTACTCAGCCATATTCAGAAAGGCAGCCAAACACTGCTGTGAAAAATAGAGCTTCTTTCATATACTTACACTCCCAGATACGAGAATACTGTGAAGTGGTCTTCTGCCCAGCCTCAGGGGAAGAGGCAAAGAAAGGTGCTTCCTGCACAGCATTTTAAGCAGGACGGATGGGCGTTCTGTTCAGCAGGTGAAAAGCAGGGAGGACCAAGAGCCTCGGTCAAGTAAGCTCCTACTATGGCTAGTGCAGCTTAATTCAAACGTGCAATGGAAATTTTTCTGGGGTCACTGAGATCAATCTTCACTATCTAACACTTTCAGTTGCTTTCTCCAAATTCATACACCGTGGAATGCCCAAACGTACGTGTGCATTGTGTCCTCTCTGAATCCAGCTTAAGTCCGAAACATACGTGTGCTGAGAGTAGGACTTGCAACAAGTTTTAGGGAAGAGGCAGTTGGAGTCCTTCATCTGATCATCCTTTCATCAGAACAAAGCATTTCTCTGGGCCACAACTCTATCAGCCTGAACTGACCACGTGCAGCACAGCACTCTCGTGATCTACATGGAGAAACCATCCTTTGCTGTCTCTCTAAAGCTAAATGCTTAAGGGCAGCCCTAAGACCTCTGCATTCAAGCACACTGAAGAAGGCCTTTCATGCTTGGATCTTTCGTCCAAACACTTGGAATCATGCGGGTGGTCCTGGTTTCCTGTAGGTGCTAGAAGAGGATGCAAAAGGCCACCTCATCACTTACTAGCAATGCCATGATGACGCCTTAGCTGTAAAGTGTCCGAAACTACTGCAGGAGAGCCTTATGCCAGACTTTGAAATAGGAAACAGTACAGCGTGCACTGAGGAGACCCTCCCTGAGAGAACACAAGGTTGCTTTCGCCTTGCATGCAATTTGCTCCTATGTGGTATGGAAACCAGTAAACGTTGTAGTGGAAGGCTGTATTCTCTATACGGCCTCTATCTCAAAGACGTAAGTGGGCCCGGAATAGGCATTTCCACTAGCCACATGGGAAGTTAGAGAAGATGCTTTCAAATAATCGCAGTGGAGGCAAGTCAGCTTTGGATTCAGCTTATGTGGGTGAAAGGAAGCAGTGCAGAACGCCCCATTCAAGGAATCATTGACATCATTGCACTAGATGCTGAAACAGCTTTCAATGTGCTTTCCGTGTCTTTCCTGTGTGCGTGCACTCTAAGCACCTGAGTGAAGTCTGCTGGGTGGAGCAGTCTTAGGCTGAGCAGCAGATGCTCGCTGGTGGGGCCAGTCATATTCAGCCTTGCTGTGGAAGACTTTCTGTGAGAAAAATTCCCGCGTACAACGAATTTTTCTTGCAGTGTGCTTTCAGAGTCTGTCTTGTGTGCCTGCACTCTTAGCGACTGGGCGATTAATCCTGTGTAGTGCTCGCTTTTGCTGAGCGGCGACGGGAGCTCGCTTGTTTTGCCATTTTAGTGAAGTCTTGCTGAGGAAGGCTGGCTATCAGAAAAAATCCCGCATACAAAGAATTTACCTTGTAATTCTCAAAAGTTGCGTTTTTCTGCTACTTCCTGGATGCTTCAGAGAGGCCCAGGTAGTCTGGGTGGTATGGAAGCCGGTCTCCCATTCCACAGTCTGAGCTTTGAAACCTGAGTGCCCATTTTTCAGTCCCCAAGCATCATGTACGCAACAGGTGTGTGAAAGCTTCTCCAAAGCGTGGTTGTGATGAGGCCCCAGACCTCAGAGCTCTTGTCCTGCAGAGAAGGCTCTGGGAGTGTCTCAGACCATGTGATTTGCTACTCAGCCATATTCAGAAAGGCAGCCAAACACTGCTGTGAAAAGTAGAGCTTCTTGAATATACTTATACTCCCAGATACGAGAATACTGTGAAGAGGTGTTCTGCCCAGCCTCAGGGGAAGAGGCAAAGAAAGCTGCTTTCTGCACAGCATTGGAAGCAGGACGGATGGGCGTTCTGTTCAACAGGTGAAAAGCAGGGAGGACCAGGAGCCTCGGTCAAGTAAGCTCCTCCTATGGCTAGTGCAGCTTAATTCAAACGTGCAATGGAAATTTTTCTGGGGTCACTGAGATCAATCTACACTATCTAACACTTTCAGTTGCTTTCTCCAAATTCATACACTGTGGAATGCCCTAACGTACGTGTGCATGACGTCCTCTGTGAATTCATATTATGTCTGAAACATGCATGTGCTGAAGTAGGTCTTGCAACAAGTTTTAGGGAAGAGGCTGTTGGAGTCCTTCATCTGATCATCCTTTCATCAGAACGACGCTTTTCTCTGGCTACAACTCTATCAGCCTGAACTGACCACATGCAGCACAGCACTCTAGTGATCTACATGGAGAAACCATCCTTTGCTGTGTTTCTAAAGCTAAATGCTTAAGGGCAGCCCTAAGACCTCTGCATTCAAGCACACTGAAGAAGGCCTTTCATGCTTGGATTTTTCGTCCAAACACTTGGAATCCTGCGGGTGGTCCTGGTTTCCTGTAGGTGCTAGAAGAGGACGCAAAAGGCCACCTCATCCCTTTACTAGCAATGCCATGATGACGCCTTAGCTGTAAAGTGTCCGAAACTACTGCAGGAGAGCCTTATGCAAGACTTTGAAATAGGAAACAGTCCACCGTGCACTGAGGAAACCCTCCCTGAGAACACAAGGTTGCTTTCGCCTTGCATGCAATTTGCTCCTATGTGGTTTGGAATCCAGTAAACGTTGTAGTGGAAGGCTGTATTCTCTATAAGGCCTCTATCTCAAGACGTAATTGGGCCTGGAATAGGCATTCCCACTAGCCACATGGGAAGTTACAGAAGATGCTTTGAAATAACCCCAGTGGAGGCAAGTCAGCTTTGGATTCAGTTTATGTGGGTGAAAGGAAGCAGTGCAGAATGCCCCATTCAAGGACTCATTGACATCATTGCACTAGATGCTGGAACAGCTTTCAATGTGCTTTCCATGTCTGTCCTGTGTGCGTGCACTCTAAGCACCTGAGTGAAGTCTGCTGTGTGGAGCTGTTTTCGGCTGAGCAACAGATGCTCGCTTGTAGGGCCAGTCATATGCGGCCATGCTTTGCAAGACTTTCTGTGATAAATATTCCCGCGTACAACGAATTTTTCTTGCATTGTGATTTCAGTGTCTAACTTGTGTGCCTGTACTATGAGCTTCTGGCTATTAATCCTGTGTAGTGCTCGCTTTTGCTGAGCGGCAACGGGGTGCTCGCTTGCTTTGCCATTTTAGTGAAGTCTTGCTGAGGAAGGCTGGCTGTCAGAAAAATTCCCGCATACAACGAATTTACCTTGTAATTCTCAAAAGTTGCGTTTTTCTGCTACTTCCTGGATGCTTCAGAGAGGCCCAGGTAGTCTGGGTGGTATGGAAGCCGGTCTCCCATTCCACAGTCTGAGCTGTGAAACCTGAGTGAACATTTTTCAGTCCCCAAGCATCATGTAAGCAACAGGTGTGTGAAAGATCCTCCAAAGCGTGGTTGTGATGAGGCCCCAGACCTCAGAGCTCTTGTCCTGCAGAGAAGGTATGGGACTGTCTCAGACCATGTGATTTGCTACTCAGCCATATTCAGAAAGGCAGCCAAACACTGCTGTGAAAAATAGAGCTTCTTTCATATACTTACACTCCCAGATACGAGAATACTGTGAAGAGGTCTTCTGCCCAGCCTCAGGGGAAGAGGCAAAGAAAGCTGCTTCCTGCACAGCATTTTAAGCAGGACGGATGGGCGTTCTGTTCAGCAGGTGAAAAGCAGGGAGGACCAAGAGCCTCGGTCAAGTAAGCTCCTCCTATGGCTAGTGCAGCTTAATTCAAACGTGCAATGGAAATTTTTCTGGGGTCACTGAGATGAATCTTCACTATCTAACACTTTCAGTTGCTTTCTCCAAATTCATACACCGTGGAATGCCCAAACGTACGTGTGCATTGTGTCCTCTCTGAATCCAGCTTAAGTCCGAAACATACGTGTGCTGAGAGTAGGACTTGCAACAAGTTTTAGGGAAGAGGCAGTTGGAGTCCTTCATCTGATCATCCTTTCATCAGAACAAAGCATTTCTCTGGGCCACAACTCTATCAGCCTGAACTGACCACGTGCAGCACAGCACTCTCGTGATCTACATGGAGAAACCATCCTTTGCTGTCTCTCTAAAGCTAAATGCTTAAGGGCAGCCCTAAGACCTCTGCATTCAAGCACACTGAAGAAGGCCTTTCATGCTTGGATCTTTCGTCCAAACACTTGGAATCATGCGGGTGGTCCTGGTTTCCTGTAGGTGCTAGAAGAGGATGCAAAAGGCCACCTCATCACTTACTAGCAATGCCATGATGACGCCTTAGCTGTAAAGTGTCCGAAACTACTGCAGGAGAGCCTTATGCCAGACTTTGAAATAGGAAACAGTACACCGTGCACTGAGGAGACCCTCCCTGAGAGAACACAAGGTTGCTTTCGCCTTGCATGCAATTTGCTCCTATGTGGTATGGAAACCAGTAAACGTTGTAGTGGAAGGCTGTATTCTCTATACGGCCTCTATCTCAAAGACGTAAGTGGGCCCGGAATAGGCATTTCCACTAGCCACATGGGAAGTTAGAGAAGATGCTTTCAAATAATCGCAGTGGAGGCAAGTCAGCTTTGGATTCAGCTTATGTGGGTGAAAGGAAGCAGTGCAGAACGCCCCATTCAAGGAATCATTGACATCATTGCACTAGATGCTGAAACAGCTTTCAATGTGCTTTCCATGTCTTTCCTGTGTGCGTGCACTCTAAGCACCTGAGTGAAGTCTGCTGGGTGGAGCAGTCTTAGGCTGAGCAGCAGATGCTCGCTGGTGGGGCCAGTCATATTCAGCCTTGCTGTGGAAGACTTTCTGTGAGAAAAATTCCCGCGTACAACGAATTTTTCTTGCAGTGTGCTTTCAGAGTCTGTCTTGTGTGCCTGCACTCTTAGCGACTGGGCGATTAATCCTGTGTAGTGCTCGCTTTTGCTGAGCGGCGACGGGAGCTCGCTTGTTTTGCCATTTTAGTGAAGTCTTGCTGAGGAAGGCTGGCTATCAGAAAAAATCCCGCATACAAAGAATTTACCTTGTAATTCTCAAAAGTTGCGTTTTTCTGCTACTTCCTGGATGCTTCAGAGAGGCCCAGGTAGTCTGGGTGGTATGGAAGCCGGTCTCCCATTCCACAGTCTGAGCTTTGAAACCTGAGTGCCCATTTTTCAGTCCCCAAGCATCATGTACGCAACAGGTGTGTGAAAGCTTCTCCAAAGCGTGGTTGTGATGAGGCCCCAGACCTCAGAGCTCTTGTCCTGCAGAGAAGGCTCTGGGAGTGTCTCAGACCATGTGATTTGCTACTCAGCCATATTCAGAAAGGCAGCCAAACACTGCTGTGAAAAGTAGAGCTTCTTGAATATACTTATACTCCCAGATACGAGAATACTGTGAAGAGGTGTTCTGCCCAGCCTCAGGGGAAGAGGCAAAGAAAGCTGCTTTCTGCACAGCATTGGAAGCAGGACGGATGGGCGTTCTGTTCAACAGGTGAAAAGCAGGGAGGACCAGGAGCCTCGGTCAAGTAAGCTCCTCCTATGGCTAGTGCAGCTTAATTCAAACGTGCAATGGAAATTTTTCTGGGGTCACTGAGATC
Source organism: Manis pentadactyla (assembly GCF_030020395.1). Lineage (NCBI taxonomy): Eukaryota > Metazoa > Chordata > Mammalia > Pholidota > Manidae > Manis > Manis pentadactyla. The sequence continues at coordinate 4,425,803 of NC_080036.1, read as the reverse complement.
AATCTACACTATCTAACACTTTCAGTTGCTTTCTCCAAATTCATACACTGTGGAATGCCCTAACGTACGTGTGCATGACGTCCTCTGTGAATTCATATTATGTCTGAAACATGCATGTGCTGAAGTAGGACTTGCAACAAGTTTTAGGGAAGAGGCTGTTGGAGTCCTTCATCTGATCATCCTTTCATCAGAACGACGCTTTTCTCTGGCTACAACTCTATCAGCCTGAACTGACCACATGCAGCACAGCACTCTCGTGATCTACATGGAGAAACCATCCTTTGCTGTGTTTCTAAAGCTAAATGCTTAAGGGCAGCCCTAAGACCTCTGCATTCAAGCACACTGAAGAAGGCCTTTCATGCTTGGATTTTTCGTCCAAAGACTTGGAATCATGCGGGAGGTCCTGGTTTCCTGTACGTGCTAGAAGAGGATGCAAAAGGCCAACTCATCCCGTTACTAGAAATGCCATGATGATGCCTTAGCTGTAAATTGCCCGAAACTCCATCAGGAGTGCCTTATGCAAGACTTTGAAATAGGAAATAGTCCACCGTGCACTGAGGAAACCCTCCCTGAGAACACAAGGTTGCTTTCGCCTTGCATGCAATTTGCTCCTATGTGGTTTGGAATCCAGTAAACGTTGTAGTGGAAGGCTGTATTCTCTATAAGGCCTCTATCTCAAGACGTAATTGGGCCTGGAATAGGCATTCCCACTAGCCACATGGGAAGTTACAGAAGATGCTTTGAAATAACCCCAGTGGAGGCAAGTCAGCTTTGGATTCAGCTTATGTGGGTGAAAGGAAGCAGTGCAGAAAGCCCCATTCAAGGAATCATTGACATCATTGCACTAGATGCTGAAACAGCTTTCAATGTGCTTTCCGTGTCTGTCCTGTGTGCGTGCACTCTAAGCACCTGAGTGAAGTCTGCTGTGTGGAGCTGTTTTCGGCTGAGCAACAGATGCTCGCTTGTAGGGCCAGTCATATGCGGCCATGCTTTGCAAGACTTTCTGTGATAAATATTCCCGCGTACAACGAATTTTTCTTGCATTGTGATTTCAGTGTCTATCTTGTGTGCCTGTACTATGAGCTTCTGGCTATTAATCCTGTGTAGTGCTCGCTTTTGCTGAGCGGCAACGGGGTGCTCGCTTGCTTTGCCATTTTAGTGAAGTCTTGCTGAGGAAGGCTGGCTGTCAGAAAAATTCCCGCATACAACGAATTTACCTTGTAATTCTCAAAAGTTGCGTTTTTCTGCTACTTCCTGGATGCTTCAGAGAGGCCCAGGTAGTCTGGGTGGTATGGAAGCCGGTCTCCCATTCCACAGTCTGAGCTGTGAAACCTGAGTGAACATTTTTCAGTCCCCAAGCATCATGTAAGCAACAGGTGTGTGAAAGATCCTCCAAAGCGTGGTTGTGATGAGGCCCCAGACCTCAGAGCTCTTGTCCTGCAGAGAAGGTATGGGACTGTCTCAGACCATGTGATTTGCTACTCAGCCATATTCAGAAAGGCAGCCAAACACTGCTGTGAAAAATAGAGCTTCTTTCATATACTTACACTCCCAGATACGAGAATACTGTGAAGAGGTCTTCTGCCCAGCCTCAGGGGAAGAGGCAAAGAAAGCTGCTTCCTGCACAGCATTTTAAGCAGGACGGATGGGCGTTCTGTTCAGCAGGTGAAAAGCAGGGAGGACCAAGAGCCTCGGTCAAGTAAGCTCCTCCTATGGCTAGTGCAGCTTAATTCAAACGTGCAATGGAAATTTTTCTGGGGTCACTGAGATGAATCTTCACTATCTAACACTTTCAGTTGCTTTCTCCAAATTCATACACCGTGGAATGCCCAAACGTACGTGTGCATTGTGTCCTCTCTGAATCCAGCTTAAGTCCGAAACATACGTGTGCTGAGAGTAGGACTTGCAACAAGTTTTAGGGAAGAGGCAGTTGGAGTCCTTCATCTGATCATCCTTTCATCAGAACAAAGCATTTCTCTGGGCCACAACTCTATCAGCCTGAACTGACCACGTGCAGCACAGCACTCTCGTGATCTACATGGAGAAACCATCCTTTGCTGTCTCTCTAAAGCTAAATGCTTAAGGGCAGCCCTAAGACCTCTGCATTCAAGCACACTGAAGAAGGCCTTTCATGCTTGGATCTTTCGTCCAAACACTTGGAATCATGCGGGTGGTCCTGGTTTCCTGTAGGTGCTAGAAGAGGATGCAAAAGGCCACCTCATCACTTACTAGCAATGCCATGATGACGCCTTAGCTGTAAAGTGTCCGAAACTACTGCAGGAGAGCCTTATGCCAGACTTTGAAATAGGAAACAGTACACCGTGCACTGAGGAGACCCTCCCTGAGAGAACACAAGGTTGCTTTCGCCTTGCATGCAATTTGCTCCTATGTGGTATGGAAACCAGTAAACGTTGTAGTGGAAGGCTGTATTCTCTATACGGCCTCTATCTCAAAGACGTAAGTGGGCCCGGAATAGGCATTTCCACTAGCCACATGGGAAGTTAGAGAAGATGCTTTCAAATAATCGCAGTGGAGGCAAGTCAGCTTTGGATTCAGCTTATGTGGGTGAAAGGAAGCAGTGCAGAACGCCCCATTCAAGGAATCATTGACATCATTGCACTAGATGCTGAAACAGCTTTCAATGTGCTTTCCGTGTCTTTCCTGTGTGCGTGCACTCTAAGCACCTGAGTGAAGTCTGCTGGGTGGAGCAGTCTTAGGCTGAGCAGCAGATGCTCGCTGGTGGGGCCAGTCATATTCAGCCTTGCTGGGGAAGACTTTCTGTGAGAAAAATTCCCGCGTACAACGAATTTTTCTTGCAGTGTGCTTTCAGAGTCTGTCTTGTGTGCCTGCACTCTTAGCGACTGGGCGATTAATCCTGTGTAGTGCTCGCTTTTGCTGAGCGGCGACGGGAGCTCGCTTGTTTTGCCATTTTAGTGAAGTCTTGCTGAGGAAGGCTGGCTATCAGAAAAAATCCCGCATACAAAGAATTTACCTTGTAATTCTCAAAAGTTGCGTTTTTCTGCTACTTCCTGGATGCTTCAGAGAGGCCCAGGTAGTCTGGGTGGTATGGAAGCCGGTCTCCCATTCCACAGTCTGAGCTTTGAAACCTGAGTGCCCATTTTTCAGTCCCCAAGCATCATGTACGCAACAGGTGTGTGAAAGCTTCTCCAAAGCGTGGTTGTGATGAGGCCCCAGACCTCAGAGCTCTTGTCCTGCAGAGAAGGCTCTGGGAGTGTCTCAGACCATGTGATTTGCTACTCAGCCATATTCAGAAAGGCAGCCAAACACTGCTGTGAAAAGTAGAGCTTCTTGAATATACTTATACTCCCAGATACGAGAATACTGTGAAGAGGTGTTCTGCCCAGCCTCAGGGGAAGAGGCAAAGAAAGCTGCTTTCTGCACAGCATTGGAAGCAGGACGGATGGGCGTTCTGTTCAACAGGTGAAAAGCAGGGAGGACCAGGAGCCTCGGTCAAGTAAGCTCCTCCTATGGCTAGTGCAGCTTAATTCAAACGTGCAATGGAAATTTTTCTGGGGTCACTGAGATCAATCTACACTATCTAACACTTTCAGTTGCTTTCTCCAAATTCATACACTGTGGAATGCCCTAACGTACGTGTGCATGACGTCCTCTGTGAATTCATATTATGTCTGAAACATGCATGTGCTGAAGTAGGTCTTGCAACAAGTTTTAGGGAAGAGGCTGTTGGAGTCCTTCATCTGATCATCCTTTCATCAGAACGACGCTTTTCTCTGGCTACAACTCTATCAGCCTGAACTGACCACATGCAGCACAGCACTCTAGTGATCTACATGGAGAAACCATCCTTTGCTGTGTTTCTAAAGCTAAATGCTTAAGGGCAGCCCTAAGACCTCTGCATTCAAGCACACTGAAGAAGGCCTTTCATGCTTGGATTTTTCGTCCAAACACTTGGAATCCTGCGGGTGGTCCTGGTTTCCTGTAGGTGCTAGAAGAGGACGCAAAAGGCCACCTCATCCCTTTACTAGCAATGCCATGATGACGCCTTAGCTGTAAAGTGTCCGAAACTACTGCAGGAGAGCCTTATGCAAGACTTTGAAATAGGAAACAGTCCACCGTGCACTGAGGAAACCCTCCCTGAGAACACAAGGTTGCTTTCGCCTTGCATGCAATTTGCTCCTATGTGGTTTGGAATCCAGTAAACGTTGTAGTGGAAGGCTGTATTCTCTATAAGGCCTCTATCTCAAGACGTAATTGGGCCTGGAATAGGCATTCCCACTAGCCACATGGGAAGTTACAGAAGATGCTTTGAAATAACCCCAGTGGAGGCAAGTCAGCTTTGGATTCAGTTTATGTGGGTGAAAGGAAGCAGTGCAGAATGCCCCATTCAAGGACTCATTGACATCATTGCACTAGATGCTGGAACAGCTTTCAATGTGCTTTCCATGTCTGTCCTGTGTGCGTGCACTCTAAGCACCTGAGTGAAGTCTGCTGTGTGGAGCTGTTTTCGGCTGAGCAACAGATGCTCGCTTGTAGGGCCAGTCATATGCGGCCATGCTTTGCAAGACTTTCTGTGATAAATATTCCCGCGTACAACGAATTTTTCTTGCATTGTGATTTCAGTGTCTAACTTGTGTGCCTGTACTATGAGCTTCTGGCTATTAATCCTGTGTAGTGCTCGCTTTTGCTGATCGGCAACGGGGTGCTCGCTTGCTTTGCCATTTTAGTGAAGTCTTGCTGAGGAAGGCTGGCTGTCAGAAAATTTCCCGCATACAACGAATTTACCTTGTAATTCTCAAAAGTTGCGTTTTTCTGCTACTTCCTGGATGCTTCAGAGAGGCCCAGGTAGTCTGGGTGGTATGGAAGCCGGTCTCCCATTCCACAGTCTGAGCTGTGAAACCTGAGTGAACATTTTTCAGTCCCCAAGCATCATGTAAGCAACAGGTGTGTGAAAGATCCTCCAAAGCGTGGTTGTGATGAGGCCCCAGACCTCAGAGCTCTTGTCCTGCAGAGAAGGCTCTGGGACTGTCTCAGACCATGTGATTTGCTACTCAGCCATATTCAGAAAGGCAGCCAAACACTGCTGTGAAAAATAGAGCTTCTTTCATATACTTACACTCCCAGATACGAGAATACTGTGAAGAGGTCTTCTGCCCAGCCTCAGGGGAAGAGGCAAAGAAAGCTGCTTCCTGCACAGCATTTTAAGCAGGACGGATGGGCGTTCTGTTCAGCAGGTGAAAAGCAGGGAGGACCAAGAGCCTCGGTCAAGTAAGCTCCTCCTATGGCTAGTGCAGCTTAATTCAAACGTGCAATGGAAATTTTTCTGGGGTCACTGAGATGAATCTTCACTATCTAACACTTTCAGTTGCTTTCTCCAAATTCATACACCGTGGAATGCCCAAACGTACGTGTGCATTGTGTCCTCTCTGAATCCAGCTTAAGTCCGAAACATACGTGTGCTGAGAGTAGGACTTGCAACAAGTTTTAGGGAAGAGGCAGTTGGAGTCCTTCATCTGATCATCCTTTCATCAGAACAAAGCATTTCTCTGGGCCACAACTCTATCAGCCTGAACTGACCACGTGCAGCACAGCACTCTCGTGATCTACATGGAGAAACCATCCTTTGCTGTCTCTCTAAAGCTAAATGCTTAAGGGCAGCCCTAAGACCTCTGCATTCAAGCACACTGAAGAAGGCCTTTCATGCTTGGATCTTTCGTCCAAACACTTGGAATCATGCGGGTGGTCCTGGTTTCCTGTAGGTGCTAGAAGAGGATGCAAAAGGCCACCTCATCACTTACTAGCAATGCCATGATGACGCCTTAGCTGTAAAGTGTCCGAAACTACTGCAGGAGAGCCTTATGCCAGACTTTGAAATAGGAAACAGTACACCGTGCACTGAGGAGACCCTCCCTGAGAGAACACAAGGTTGCTTTCGCCTTGCATGCAATTTGCTCCTATGTGGTATGGAAACCAGTAAACGTTGTAGTGGAAGGCTGTATTCTCTATACGGCCTCTATCTCAAAGACGTAAGTGGGCCCGGAATAGGCATTTCCACTAGCCACATGGGAAGTTAGAGAAGATGCTTTCAAATAATCGCAGTGGAGGCAAGTCAGCTTTGGATTCAGCTTATGTGGGTGAAAGGAAGCAGTGCAGAACGCCCCATTCAAGGAATCATTGACATCATTGCACTAGATGCTGAAACAGCTTTCAATGTGCTTTCCGTGTCTTTCCTGTGTGCGTGCACTCTAAGCACCTGAGTGAAGTCTGCTGGGTGGAGCAGTCTTAGGCTGAGCAGCAGATGCTCGCTGGTGGGGCCAGTCATATTCAGCCTTGCTGTGGAAGACTTTCTGTGAGAAAAATTCCCGCGTACAACGAATTTTTCTTGCAGTGTGCTTTCAGAGTCTGTCTTGTGTGCCTGCACTCTTAGCGACTGGGCGATTAATCCTGTGTAGTGCTCGCTTTTGCTGAGCGGCGACGGGAGCTCGCTTGTTTTGCCATTTTAGTGAAGTCTTGCTGAGGAAGGCTGGCTATCAGAAAAAATCCCGCATACAAAGAATTTACCTTGTAATTCTCAAAAGTTGCGTTTTTCTGCTACTTCCTGGATGCTTCAGAGAGGCCCAGGTAGTCTGGGTGGTATGGAAGCCGGTCTCCCATTCCACAGTCTGAGCTTTGAAACCTGAGTGCCCATTTTTCAGTCCCCAAGCATCATGTACGCAACAGGTGTGTGAAAGCTTCTCCAAAGCGTGGTTGTGATGAGGCCCCAGACCTCAGAGCTCTTGTCCTGCAGAGAAGGCTCTGGGAGTGTCTCAGACCATGTGATTTGCTACTCAGCCATATTCAGAAAGGCAGCCAAACACTGCTGTGAAAAGTAGAGCTTCTTGAATATACTTATACTCCCAGATACGAGAATACTGTGAAGAGGTGTTCTGCCCAGCCTCAGGGGAAGAGGCAAAGAAAGCTGCTTTCTGCACAGCATTGGAAGCAGGACGGATGGGCGTTCTGTTCAACAGGTGAAAAGCAGGGAGGACCAGGAGCCTCGGTCAAGTAAGCTCCTCCTATGGCTAGTGCAGCTTAATTCAAACGTGCAATGGAAATTTTTCTGGGGTCACTGAGATCAATCTACACTATCTAACACTTTCAGTTGCTTTCTCCAAATTCATACACTGTGGAATGCCCTAACGTACGTGTGCATGACGTCCTCTGTGAATTCATATTATGTCTGAAACATTCATGTGCTGAAGTAGGACTTGCAACAAGTTTTAGGGAAGAGGCTGTTGGAGTCCTTCATCTGATCATTCTTTCATCAGAACGACGCTTTTCTCTGGCTACAACTCTATCAGCCTGAACTGACCACATGCAGCACAGCACTCTCGTGATCTACATGGAGAAACCATCCTTTGCTGTGTTTCTAAAGCTAAATGCTTAAGGGCAGCCCTAAGACCTCTGCATTCAAGCACACTGAAGAAGGCCTTTCATGCTTGGATTTTTCGTCCAAACACTTGGAATCCTGCGGGTGGTCCTGGTTTCCTGTAGGTGCTAGAAGAGGACGCAAAAGGCCACCTCATCCCTTTACTAGCAATGCCATGATGACGCCTTAGCTGTAAAGTGTCCGAAACTACTGCAGGAGAGCCTTATGCAAGACTTTGAAATAGGAAACAGTCCACCGTGCACTGAGGAAACCCTCCCTGAGAACACAAGGTTGCTTTCGCCTTGCATGCAATTTGCTCCTATGTGGTTTGGAATCCAGTAAACGTTGTAGTGGAAGGCTGTATTCTCTATAAGGCCTCTATCTCAAGACGTAATTGGGCCTGGAATAGGCATTCCCACTAGCCACATGGGAAGTTACAGAAGATGCTTTGAAATAACCCCAGTGGAGACAAGTCAGCTTTGGATTCAGCTTATGTGGGTGAAAGGAAGCAGTGCAGAATGCCCCATTCAAGGACTCATTGACATCATTGCACTAGATGCTGGAACAGCTTTCAATGTGCTTTCCATGTCTGTCCTGTGTGCGTGCACTCTAAGCACCTGAGTGAAGTCTGCTGTGTGGAGCTGTTTTCGGCTGAGCAACAGATGCTCGCTTGTAGGGCCAGTCATATGCGGCCATGCTTTGCAAGACTTTCTGTGATAAATATTCCCGCGTACAACGAATTTTTCTTGCATTGTGATTTCAGTGTCTAACTTGTGTGCCTGTACTATGAGCTTCTGGCTATTAATCCTGTGTAGTGCTCGCTTTTGCTGAGCGGCAACGGGGTGCTCGCTTGCTTTGCCATTTTAGTGAAGTCTTGCTGAGGAAGGCTGGCTGTCAGAAAAATTCCCGCATACAACGAATTTACCTTGTAATTCTCAAAAGTTGCGTTTTTCTGCTACTTCCTGGATGCTTCAGAGAGGCCCAGGTAGTCTGGGTGGTATGGAAGCCGGTCTCCCATTCCACAGTCTGAGCTGTGAAACCTGAGTGAACATTTTTCAGTCCCCAAGCATCATGTAAGCAACAGGTGTGTGAAAGATAATCCAAAGCGTGGTTGTGATGAGGCCCCAGACCTCAGAGCTCTTGTCCTGCAGAGAAGGTATGGGACTGTCTCAGACCATGTGATTTGCTACTCAGCCATATTCAGAAAGGCAGCCAAACACTGCTGTTAAAAATAGAGCTTCTTTCATATACTTACACTCCCAGATACGAGAATACTGTGAAGAGGTCTTCTGCCCAGCCTCAGGGGAAGAGGCAAAGAAAGCTGCTTCCTGCACAGCATTTTAAGCAGGACGGATGGGCGTTCTGTTCAGCAGGTGAAAAGCAGGGAGGACCAAGAGCCTCGGTCAAGTAAGCTCCTCCTATGGCTAGTGCAGCTTAATTCAAACGTGCAATGGAAATTTTTCTGGGGTCACTGAGATCAATCTTCACTATCTAACACTTTCAGTTGCTTTCTCCAAATTCATACACCGTGGAATGCCCAAACGTACGTGTGCATTGTGTCCTCTCTGAATCCAGCTTAAGTCCGAAACATACGTGTGCTGAGAGTAGGACTTGCAACAAGTTTTAGGGAAGAGGCAGTTGGAGTCCTTCATCTGATCATCCTTTCATCAGAACAAAGCATTTCTCTGGGCCACAACTCTATCAGCCTGAACTGACCACGTGCAGCACAGCACTCTCGTGATCTACATGGAGAAACCATCCTTTGCTGTCTCTCTAAAGCTAAATGCTTAAGGGCAGCCCTAAGACCTCTGCATTCAAGCACACTGAAGAAGGCCTTTC